>NW_028187578.1:0-315000 GCF_964204655.1 Triturus cristatus
ACCAGGTCAGCAGAGCTGCTTCAAAGCCAGAGAACTAGGTCAGCAGAGCTGCTTTAGAACCATCGAACCAGATCAGCACAGCTGATTTAGAGCCATAGAACCAGGTCAACAGAGCTGCTCTAGAGCCAAAGAACCAGGTCAGCAGAACAGCTCTAGAGCCAGAGAACCAGGTCAGTAGAGCTGTTGTAGAGCTAGAGAAACCAGGTCAGTAGAGCTGCTTTAGAGGGAGAGAACCACATCAGCAGAGCTGCTATAGATCCAGAGAACCAGGTCAGCAGAGCTGCTTTAGAGGGAGAAATTCAGATCAGCAGAGCTTTTCTAGAGCCTGAGAACCAGGTCAGCAGAGCTGCTTCAAAGCCAGAGAAGCAGGTCAGCAAAGCTGCTTTAGAGCCATAGAACCAGGTCAGCAGAGCTGCTCTGGAGCCAGAGAACAAGGTCAGAAGAGCTGCTCTAGAGCCAGAGAACCAGTTCAGCACAGTGCTTTAGAGGGAGAGAAGCAGGTCAGCAGAGCCGACATAGAGCCACAAAACCAGGTCATCAGAGCTGCTCTAGAGCCAGAGAACCAGGTCAGCAGAGCTGCTCTAGAGCCAGAGAACCAGGTCAGCAGAGCTGCTGTAGAGCCAGAGAGCCAAGTCAGCAGAGCTGCTCTAGAGCCAGCGAACCAGGTCAGCAGAGCTACTTTAGAGCCAGAGAACAAGATCAGCAGAGCTAGTTTAGAGCCTAAGAACCAGGTTAGCAGAGCTGCTCTAGAGGCAGAGAACCACGTCAGCAGAGCCGTTGTAGAGCCAGAGAACCAGGTCAGCAGAGCTGCTCTAGAGCCTAAGAACCAGGTCAGCAGAGCTGCTCTAGAGCCAGAGAGCCAGGTCAGCAGAGCTGCTCTAGAGCCAGAGAACCAGGTCAGCAGAGCTGCTTTAGAGGGAGAGAACTGCGTCAGCAGAGCACCTTTAGAGCCAGAGAACCAGGTCAGCAGTGCTGCTTTAGAGGGAGAAAACCAGGTCAGCAGAGCTTTTCTAGAGCAAGATAATCAGGTCAGCAGAGCTGCTTTAGAGCCATAGAACCAGGTCGGCATAGCTGCTTTAGAGCCAGAGAACCTGGTCAGCAGAGCTACTTTAGAGGGATAGAAACACAGGTCAGCAGACGTCCTTTAGAGCCAGAGAACCAGGTCAGAAGAGCTGCTCTAGAGGCAGAGAACGAGGTCAGCAGAGCTACTGTGGAGCCAGAGAAACCAGGTCAGCAGAGCTGCTCTAGAGCCAGAGAACCAGGTCAGCAGAGCTGCTGTAGAGCCAGAGAGCCAAGTCAGCAGAGCTGCTCTAGAGCCAGCGAACCATGTCTGCAGAGCTGCTTTAGAGGGAGAGAACCATGTCAGCAGAGCACCTTTAGAGCCAGAGAACAAGAGCTGCTCTTGTGCCTAAAACCATGTCAGCAGAGCTGCTCTAGAGGCCGAGAACCAGGTCAGCAGAGCTTTTGTAGAGCCAGAGAACCAGGTCAGCAGAGCTGCTTCAAAGCCAGAGAACCAGGTCAGCAGAGCTGCTTTAGAGCCATCGAACCAGATCAGCACAGCTGATTTAGAGCCATAGAACCAGGTCAACAGAGCTGCTCTAGAGCCAAAGAACCAGGTCAGCAGAACAGCTCTAGAGCCAGAGAACCAGGTCAGTAGAGCTGCTGTAGAGCTAGAGAAACCAGGTCAGTAGAGCTGCTTTAGAGGGAGAGAACCACATCAGCAGAGCTGCTATAGATCCAGAGAACCAGGTCAGCAGAGCTGCTTTAGAGGGAGAAATTCAGATCAGCAGAGCTTTTCTAGAGCCTGAGAACCAGGTCAGCAGAGCTGCTTCAAAGCCAGAGAAGCAGGTCAGCAGAGCTGCTTTAGAGCCATAGAACCAGGTCAGCAGAGCTGCTCTGGAGCCAGAGAACCAGGTCAGAAGAGCTGCTCTAGAGCCAGAGAACCAGTTCAGCAGAGTGCTTTAGAGGGAGAGAAGCAGGTCAGCAGAGCCGACATAGAGCCACAAAACCAGGTCATCAGAGCTGCTCTAGAGCCAGAGACCCAGGTCAGCAGAGCTGCTCTAGAGCCAGAGAACCAGGTCAGCAGTGCCGCTTTAAAGGGAGAGAACCAGGTCAGCACAGCCGATATAGAGCCAGAGAACCAGGTCAGCAGAGCTGCTTTAGAGCCAGAGAACCAGGTCAGCAGAGCCGCTATACAGGCAGAGAACCAAGTCAGCAGAGCTGCTTTAGAGCCAGAGAACCAGGTCAGCAGAGGTACTTTAGAGCCAGAGAACAAGATCAGCAGAGCTACTTTAGAACCTAAGAACCAGGTTAGCAGAGCTGCTCTAGAGGCAGAGAACCAGTTCAGCAGAGCTGCTGTAGAGCCAGAGAACCAAGTCAGCAGAGCTGCTTTAAAGCCAGAGAACCAGGTCAGCAGAGCCATTGTAGAGCCAGAGAACTAGGTCAGCAGAGCCGTTTTAGAGCCAGAGAACCAGGTCAGTGGAGCCGCTCTAGAGACACAGAAGCAGGTCAGCGGTGCTGCTGTAGAGCCAGAGAACCAGGTCAGCAGAGATGCTTTAGATCCCGAGAACCAGGTCAGCAGAGCTGTAGTAGAGTAAGAGAACCAGGTCAGTAGAGCTGCTCTAGAGCAAGAGAACAACGTCAGCAGTGCTGCTGTAGAGCCAGAGAAACCAGGTCAGCAGAGCTGCTTTAGAGGGAGAAAACCAGGTCAGCAGAGCTTTTCCAGAGCCAGAGAACCAGGTCAGCAGAGCTGCTTCAAAGCCAGAGAACCAGGTAAGCAGAGCTGCTTTAGAGCCATAGAACTAGGTCACCAGAGCTGCTGTAGAACCAGAGAACCGGTTCAGTAGAGCCGTTGTAGAGCCAGAGAACCAGGTCAGCAGAGCTGCTCTAGAGCCTAAGAACCAGGTCAGCAGAGCTGCTCTAGAGCCAGAGAACCAGGTCAGCAGAGCTGCTCTAGAGCCAGAGAACCAGGTCAGCAGAGCTGCTTTAGAGGGTGAGAACTACGTCAGCAGAGCACCTTTAGAGCCAGAGAACAAGATCAGCAGAGCTGCTCTAGAGCCTAAGAACCAGGTCGGCAGAGCTGCTCTAGAGCCAGAAAACCAGGTCAGCAGAGCGGCTTTAGAGCCATAGAACCAGGTCAGTAGACCTGCTTTAGATCCAGAGAACCAGGTCAGCAGAGCCGTAGTAGAGTAAGAGAACCAGGTCAGCAGAGCTGCTCTAGAGCAAGAGAACCACATCAGCAGAGCTGCTGTAGAGCCAGAGAAACCAGGTCAGCAGAGCTGCTTTAGAGGGAGAGAACTAGGTCAGCAGAGCTGCTTTAGAGCCAGAGAACCAGGTCAACAGAGCTGCTTTAGAGGGAGAAAACCAGAGCAGCAGAGCTTTTCTAGAGCCAGAGAACCAGGTCAGCAGAGCTGCTTCAAAGCTTGAGAACCAGGTCAGCAGAGCTGCTTTAGAGCCATAGAACCAGGTCAGCAGAGCTGCTTTTGAGCCATAGAACCAGGTCAGCAGAGCTGCTTTTGAGCCATAGAACCAGGTCAGCAGAGCTGCTTTAGAGCCATAGAACCAGGTCAGCAGAGCCGTTGTAGAGCCAGAGAACTAGGTCAGCAGAGCTGCTTTAGAGGGAGAGAACCAGGTCAGCAGAGCTGCTGTAGAGCCATAGAACCAGTTCAGCAGAGCTGCTGTAGAGCCAGAGAACCAGGTCAGCAGAGCCGTTGTAGAGCCCGAGAACCAGGTCAGCAGAGCTGCTGTAGAGCCAGAGAAACCAGGTCAGTAGAGCTGCTTTAGAGGGTGAGAACCAGTTCAGCAGAGCTGCTTCAAAGCCAGAGAACCAGGTCAGCAGAGCTGCTTTAGAGCCATAGAACCAGGTCAGCAGAGCTGCTCTGGAGCCAGAGAACCAGGTCAGAAGAGCTGCTCTAGAGCCACATAACCAGTTCAGCAGAGTGCTTTACAGGGAGAGAAGCAGGTCAGCAGAGCCGATATAGAGCCTCAAAACCAGGTCAGCAGAGCTGCTTTAGAGCTAGAGACCCAGGTCAGCAGAGCTGCTAAAGAGACAGAAAACCATGTCAGCAGAGCTGCCGTAAAGCCATAGAAACAGGTCAGCAGAGCTGCTTTAGAGCCAGAGAACCAGGTCAGCAGAGCTGCTTCAAAGCCACCGAACGAGGTCAGAAGAGCCATTGTAGAGCCAGAGAACAAGGTCAGCAGAGCTGCTGTAGAACCAGAGAACCGGTTCAGTAGAGCCGTTGTAGAGCCAGAGAACCAGGTCAGCAGAGCTGCTCTAGAGCCTAAGAACCAGGTCAGCAGAGCTGCTCTGGAGCCAGAGAACAAGGTCAGAAGAGCTGCTCTAGAGCCACATAACCAGTTCAGCAGAGTGCTTTACAGGGAGAGAAGCAGGTCAGCAGAGCCGATATAGAGCCTCAAAACCAGGTCAGCAGAGCTGCTTTAGAGCTAGAGACCCAGGTCAGCAGAGCTGCATTAGAGCCAGAAAACCATGTCAGCAGAGCTGCCGTAAAGCCATAGAAACAGGTCAGCAGAGCTGCTTTAGAGCCAGAGAACCAGGTCAGCAGAGCTGCTTCAAAGCCACCGAACGAGGTCAGAAGAGCCATTGTAGAGCCAGAGAACAAGGTCAGCAGAGCTGCTGTAGAACCAGAGAACCGGTTCAGTAGAGCCGTTGTAGAGCCAGAGAACCAGGTCAGCAGAGCTGCTCTAGAGCCATAGAACCAGGTCAGCAGAGCTGCTCTGGAGCCAGAGAACAAGGTCAGAAGAGCTGCTCTAGAGCCAGAGAACCAGTTCAGCAGAGTGCTTTAGAGGGAGAGAAGCAGGTCAGCAGAGCCGACATAGAGCCACAAAACCAGGTCATCAGAGCTGCTCTAGAGCCAGAGAACCAGGTCAGCAGAGCTGCTCTAGAGCCAGAGAACCAGGTCAGCAGAGCTGCTGTAGAGCCAGAGAGCCAAGTCAGCAGAGCTGCTCTAGAGCCAGCGAACCAGGTCAGCAGAGCTACTTTAGAGCCAGAGAACAAGATCAGCAGAGCTAGTTTAGAGCCTAAGAACCAGGTTAGCAGAGCTGCTCTAGAGCCCGAGAACCAGGTCAGCAGAGCTGCTGTAGAGCCAGAGAGCCAAGTCAGCAGAGCTGCTCTAGAGCCAGCGAACCAGGTCAGCAGAGCTACTTTAGAGCCAGAGAACAAGATCAGCAGAGCTAGTTTAGAGCCTAAGAACCAGGTTAGCAGAGCTGCTCTAGAGGCAGAGAACCACGTCAGCAGAGCCGTTGTAGAGCCAGAGAACCAGGTCAGCAGAGCTGCTCTAGAGCCTAAGAACCAGGTCAGCAGAGCTGCTCTAGAGCCAGAGAGCCAGGTCAGCAGAGCTGCTCTAGAGCCAGAGAACCAGGTCAGCAGAGCTGCTTTAGAGGGAGAGAACTACGTCAGCAGAGCACCTTTAGAGCCAGAGAACCAGGTCAGCAGTGCTGCTTTAGAGGGAGAAAACCAGGTCAGCAGAGCTTTTCTAGAGCAAAATAACCAGGTCAGCAGAGCTGCTTTAGAGCCATAGAACCAGGTCGGCATAGCTGCTTTAGAGCCAGAGAACCTGGTCAGCAGAGCTACTTTAGAGGGATAGAAACACAGGTCAGCAGACGTCCTTTAGAGCTAGAGAACCAGGTCAGAAGAGCTGCTCTAGAGGCAGAGAACGAGGTCAGCAGAGCTACTGTGGAGCCAGAGAAACCAGGTCAGCAGAGCTGCTCTAGAGCCAGAGAACCAGGTCAGCAGAGCTGCTGTAGAGCCAGAGAGCCAAGTCAGCAGAGCTGCTCTAGATCCAGCGAACCAGGTCTGCAGAGCTGCTTTAGAGGGAGAGAACCATGTCAGCAGAGCACCTTTAGAGCCAGAGAACAAGAGCTGCTCTTGTGCCTAAAACCATGTCAGCAGAGCTGCTCTAGAGGCTGAGAACCAGGTCAGCAGAGCTTTTGTAGAGCCAGAGAACCAGGTCAGCAGAGCTGCTTCAAAGCCAGAGAACTAGGTCAGCAGAGCTGCTTTAGAACCATCGAACCAGATCAGCACAGCTGATTTAGAGCCATAGAACCAGGTCAACAGAGCTGCTCTAGAGCCAAAGAACCAGGTCAGCAGAACAGCTCTAGAGCCAGAGAACCAGGTCAGTAGAGCTGTTGTAGAGCTAGAGAAACCAGGTCAGTAGAGCTGCTATAGATCCAGAGAACCAGGTCAGCAGAGCTGCTTTAGAGGGAGAAATTCAGATCAGCAGAGCTTTTCTAGAGCCTGAGAACCAGGTCAGCAGAGCTGCTTCAAAGCCAGAGAAGCAGGTCAGCAAAGCTGCTTTAGAGCCATAGAACCAGGTCAGCAGAGCTGCTCTGGAGCCAGAGAACAAGGTCAGAAGAGCTGCTCTAGAGCCAGAGAACCAGTTCAGCAGAGTGCTTTAGAGGGAGAGAAGCAGGTCAGCAGAGCCGACATAGAGCCACAAAACCAGGTCATCAGAGCTGCTCTAGAGCCAGAGAACCAGGTCAGCAGAGCTGCTCTAGAGCCAGAGAACCAGGTCAGCAGAGCTGCTGTAGAGCCAGAGAGCCAAGTCAGCAGAGCTGCTCTAGAGCCAGCGAACCAGGTCAGCAGAGCTACTTTAGAGCCAGAGAACAAGATCAGCAGAGCTAGTTTAGAGCCTAAGAACCAGGTTAGCAGAGCTGCTCTAGAGGCAGAGAACCACGTCAGCAGAGCCGTTGTAGAGCCAGAGAACCAGGTCAGCAGAGCTGCTCTAGAGCCTAAGAACCAGGTCAGCAGAGCTGCTCTAGAGCCAGAGAGCCAGGTCAGCAGAGCTGCTCTAGAGCCAGAGAACCAGGTCAGCAGAGCTGCTTTAGAGGGAGAGAACTGCGTCAGCAGAGCACCTTTAGAGCCAGAGAACCAGGTCAGCAGTGCTGCTTTAGAGGGAGAAAACCAGGTCAGCAGAGCTTTTCTAGAGCAAGATAATCAGGTCAGCAGAGCTGCTTTAGAGCCATAGAACCAGGTCGGCATAGCTGCTTTAGAGCCAGAGAACCTGGTCAGCAGAGCTACTTTAGAGGGATAGAAACACAGGTCAGCAGACGTCCTTTAGAGCCAGAGAACCAGGTCAGAAGAGCTGCTCTAGAGGCAGAGAACGAGGTCAGCAGAGCTACTGTGGAGCCAGAGAAACCAGGTCAGCAGAGCTGCTCTAGAGCCAGAGAACCAGGTCAGCAGAGCTGCTGTAGAGCCAGAGAGCCAAGTCAGCAGAGCTGCTCTAGAGCCAGCGAACCATGTCTGCAGAGCTGCTTTAGAGGGAGAGAACCATGTCAGCAGAGCACCTTTAGAGCCATAGAACAAGAGCTGCTCTTGTGCCTAAAACCATGTCAGCAGAGCTGCTCTAGAGGCCGAGAACCAGGTCAGCAGAGCTTTTGTAGAGCCAGAGAACCAGGTCAGCAGAGCTGCTTCAAAGCCAGAGAACCAGGTCAGCAGAGCTGCTTTAGAGCCATCGAACCAGATCAGCACAGCTGATTTAGAGCCATAGAACCAGGTCAACAGAGCTGCTCTAGAGCCAAAGAACCAGGTCAGCAGAACAGCTCTAGAGCCAGAGAACCAGGTCAGTAGAGCTGCTGTAGAGCTAGAGAAACCAGGTCAGTAGAGCTGCTTTAGAGGGAGAGAACCACATCAGCAGAGCTGCTATAGATCCAGAGAACCAGGTCAGCAGAGCTGCTTTAGAGGGAGAAATTCAGATCAGCAGAGCTTTTCTAGAGCCTGAGAACCAGGTCAGCAGAGCTGCTTCAAAGCCAGAGAAGCAGGTCAGCAGAGCTGCTTTAGAGCCATAGAACCAGGTCAGCAGAGCTGCTCTGGAGCCAGAGAACCAGGTCAGAAGAGCTGCTCTAGAGCCAGAGAACCAGTTCAGCAGAGTGCTTTAGAGGGAGAGAAGCAGGTCAGCAGAGCCGACATAGAGCCACAAAACCAGGTCATCAGAGCTGCTCTAGAGCCAGAGACCCAGGTCAGCAGAGCTGCTCTAGAGCCAGAGAACCAGGTCAGCAGTGCCGCTTTAAAGGGAGAGAACCAGGTCAGCACAGCCGATATAGAGCCAGAGAACCAGGTCAGCAGAGCTGCTTTAGAGCCAGAGAACCAGGTCAGCAGAGCCGCTATACAGGCAGAGAACCAAGTCAGCAGAGCTGCTTTAGAGCCAGAGAACCAGGTCAGCAGAGGTACTTTAGAGCCAGAGAACAAGATCAGCAGAGCTACTTTAGAACCTAAGAACCAGGTTAGCAGAGCTGCTCTAGAGGCAGAGAACCAGTTCAGCAGAGCTGCTGTAGAGCCAGAGAACCAAGTCAGCAGAGCTGCTTTAAAGCCAGAGAACCAGGTCAGCAGAGCCATTGTAGAGCCAGAGAACTAGGTCAGCAGAGCCGTTTTAGAGCCAGAGAACCAGGTCAGTGGAGCCGCTCTAGAGACACAGAAGCAGGTCAGCGGTGCTGCTGTAGAGCCAGAGAACCAGGTCAGCAGAGATGCTTTAGATCCCGAGAACCAGGTCAGCAGAGCTGTAGTAGAGTAAGAGAACCAGGTCAGTAGAGCTGCTCTAGAGCAAGAGAACAACGTCAGCAGTGCTGCTGTAGAGCCAGAGAAACCAGGTCAGCAGAGCTGCTTTAGAGGGAGAAAGCCAGGTCAGCAGAGCTTTTCCAGAGCCAGAGAACCAGGTCAGCAGAGCTGCTTCAAAGCCAGAGAACCAGGTAAGCAGAGCTGCTTTAGAGCCATAGAACTAGGTCACCAGAGCTGCTGTAGAACCAGAGAACCGGTTCAGTAGAGCCGTTGTAGAGCCAGAGAACCAGGTCAGCAGAGCTGCTCTAGAGCCTAAGAACCAGGTCAGCAGAGCTGCTCTAGAGCCAGAGAACCAGGTCAGCAGAGCTGCTCTAGAGCCAGAGAACCAGGTCAGCAGAGCTGCTTTAGAGGGTGAGAACTACGTCAGCAGAGCACCTTTAGAGCCAGAGAACAAGATCAGCAGAGCTGCTCTAGAGCCTAAGAACCAGGTCGGCAGAGCTGCTGTAGAGCCAGAAAACCAGGTCAGCAGAGCGGCTTTAGAGCCATAGAACCAGGTCAGTAGACCTGCTTTAGATCCAGAGAACCAGGTCAGCAGAGCCGTAGTAGAGTAAGAGAACCAGGTCAGCAGAGCTGCTCTAGAGCAAGAGAACCACATCAGCAGAGCTGCTGTAGAGCCAGAGAAACCAGGTCAGCAGAGCTGCTTTAGAGGGAGAGAACTAGGTCAGCAGAGCTGCTTTAGAGCCAGAGAACCAGGTCAACAGAGCTGCTTTAGAGGGAGAAAACCAGAGCAGCAGAGCTTTTCTAGAGCCAGAGAACCAGGTCAGCAGAGCTGCTTCAAAGCTTGAGAACCAGGTCAGCAGAGCTGCTTTAGAGCCATAGAACCAGGTCAGCAGAGCTGCTTTTGAGCCATAGAACCAGGTCAGCAGAGCTGCTTTTGAGCCATAGAACCAGGTCAGCAGAGCTGCTTTAGAGCCATAGAACCAGGTCAGCAGAGCCGTTGTAGAGCCAGAGAACTAGGTCAGCAGAGCTGCTTTAGAGGGAGAGAACCAGGTCAGCAGAGCTGCTGTAGAGCCATAGAACCAGTTCAGCAGAGCTGCTGTAGAGCCAGAGAACCAGGTCAGCAGAGCCGTTGTAGAGCCCGAGAACCAGGTCAGCAGAGCTGCTGTAGAGCCAGAGAAACCAGGTCAGTAGAGCTGCTTTAGAGGGTGAGAACCAGTTCAGCAGAGCTGCTTCAAAGCCAGAGAACCAGGTCAGCAGAGCTGCTTTAGAGCCATAGAACCAGGTCAGCAGAGCTGCTCTGGAGCCAGAGAACCAGGTCAGAAGAGCTGCTCTAGAGCCACATAACCAGTTCAGCAGAGTGCTTTACAGGGAGAGAAGCAGGTCAGCAGAGCCGATATAGAGCCTCAAAACCAGGTCAGCAGAGCTGCTTTAGAGCTAGAGACCCAGGTCAGCAGAGCTGCATTAGAGCCAGAAAACCATGTCAGCAGAGCTGCCGTAAAGCCATAGAAACAGGTCAGCAGAGCTGCTTTAGAGCCAGAGAACCAGGTCAGCAGAGCTGCTTCAAAGCCACCGAACGAGGTCAGAAGAGCCATTGTAGAGCCAGAGAACAAGGTCAGCAGAGCTGCTGTAGAACCAGAGAACCGGTTCAGTAGAGCCGTTGTAGAGCCAGAGAACCAGGTCAGCAGAGCTGCTCTAGAGCCTAAGAACCAGGTCAGCAGAGCTGCTCTAGAGCCAGAGAACCAGGTTAGCAGAGCTACTCTAGAGCCAGAGAACCAGGTCAGCAGAGCTGCTTTAGAGGGAGAGAACTACATCAACAGAGCACTTTTAGATCCAGAGAACAAGATCAGCAGAGCTGCTCTAGAGCCTATGAACCAGGTTGGCTTAGCTGCTCTTGAGGCAGAGAACCAGGTCAGCAGAGCTGTCTTCAAAGCCAGAGAACCAGGTCAGCAGAGCTGCTTTAGAGCCATAAAACCAGGTCAGCAGAGCTGTTTTTGAGCCAGAGAACCAGGTCAGCAGAGCTGCTTCAAAGCCACAGAACCAGGTCAGCAGAGCCGTTGTAGAGACAGAGAACTAGGTCAGCAGAGCTGCTTTAGAGGGAGAGAACCAGGTCAGCAGAGCTGCTGTAGAGCCATAGAACCAGTTCAGCAGAGCTGCTGTAGAGCCAGAGAACCAGGTCAGCAGAGCCGTTGTAGAGCCCGAGAACCAGGTCAGCAGAGCTGCTGTAGAGCCAGAGAAACCAGGTCAGTAGAGCTGCTTTAGAGGGTGAGAACCAGTTCAGCAGAGCTGCTTCAAATCCAGAGAACTAGGTCAGCAGAGCTGCTTTAGAGCCATAGAACCAGGTCAGCAGAGCTGCTCTGGAGCCAGAGAACCAGGTCAGAAGAGCTGCTCTAGAGCCACATAACCAGTTCAGCAGAGTGCTTTACAGGGAGAGAAGTAGGTCAGCAGAGCCGATATAGAGCCTCAAAACCAGGTCAGCAGACCTGCTTTATAGCCAGAGAACCAGGTCAGCAGAGCTGCTGTAGAGCTAGAGACCCAGGTCAGCAGAGCTGCTTTAGAGCCAGAGAACCATGTCAGCAGAGCTGCCGTAAAGCCATAGAAACAGGTCAGCAGAGCTGCTTTAGAGCCAGAGAACCAGGTCAGCAGAGCTGCTTCAAAGCCACCGAACCAGGTCAGAAGAGCCATTGTAGAGCCAGAGAACAAGGTCAGCAGAGCTGCTGTAGAACCAGAGAACCGGTTCAGTAGAGCCTTTGTAGAGCCAGAGAACCAGGTCAGCAGAGCTGCTCTAGAGCCTAAGAACCAGGTCAGCAGAGCTGCTCTAGAGCCAGAGAACCAGGTCAGCAGAGCTGCTGTAGAGTCACAGAACCAGGTCAGCAGAGCTGCTGCAGAGCCAGAGAACCAGGTCAGCAGAGCCGTTGTAGAGCCAGAGATCCACGTCAGCAGAGCTGCTCAAGAGCCAGAGAACTAGGTCAGCAGAGCTGCTGTAGAGCCAGAGAACCATGTCAGCAGAGCCGCTCTAGAGCCACAGAACCAGGTCAGCTGGGCTGCTTTAGAGCCAGAGAACCAGGTCAGCAGAGCCGTTGTAGAGCCAGAGAACTAGGTCAGCAGAGCTGCTGTAGAACCAGAGAACCGGTTCAGTAGAGCTGTTGTAGAGCCAGAGAACCAGGTCAGCAGAGCTGCTCTTGAGCCAGAGAACCAGGTCAGCAGAGCTGCTTTAGAGGGAGAGAACTACGTCAGCAGAGCACCTTTAGAGCCAGAGAACAAGATCAGCAGAGCTGCTCTAGAGGGAGAAAACTAGATCAGAGGAGCTTTTCTAGAGCCAGAGAACCAGGTCAGCAGAGCTGCTTCAAAGCCAGAGAACCAGGTCATCAGAGCTGCTTTAGAGCCATAGAACCAGGTCAGCAGAGCTGCTTTAGAGCCAGAGAACCTGATCAGCATACCTGCTTCAAAGCCAGAGAACCAGGTCAGTAGCGCCGCTTTAGAGTAATAGAACCAGGTCAGCAGAGCTGCTTTAGAGGGAGACAAACAGGTCAGCAGAGCTGCTCTAGAGGCAGAGAACGAGATCAGCAGAGCTACTGTAGAGCCAGAGAAACCAGGTTAGCATAGCTGCTCTAGAGCCAGAGAACCAGGTCAGCAGAGCCGCTTTAGAGCCATAGAACCAGGTCAGCAGAGCTGCTTTAGAGCCAGAGAACCATGTCAGCAGAGCTGCCGTAAAGCCATAGAAACAGGTCAGCAGAGCTGCTTTAGAGCCATAGAAACAGGTCAGCAGAGCCGTTGTAGATCCAGAGAACTAGGTCAGCAGAGCTGCTGTAGAACCAGAGAACCGGTTCAGTAGAGCCGTTGTAGAGCCAGAGAACCAGGTCAGCAGAGCTGCTCTAGAGCCTAAGAACCAGGTCAGCAGATCTGCTCTAGAGCCAGAGAACCATGTCAGCAGAGCTGCTCTAGAGCCAGAGAACCAGGTCAGCAGAGCTGCTTTAGAGAGAGAGAACCACGTCAGCAGAGCACCTTTAGAGCCAGAGAACAAGATCAGCAGAGCTGCTCTAGAGCCTAAGAAACAGGTCGGCAGAGCTGCTCTAGAGGCAGAGAACCAGGTCAACAGAGCTGTCTTCAAAGCAAGAGAACCAGGTCAGCAGAGCTGCTTTAGAGCCATAGAACCAGGTCAGCAGATCTGCTTTAGAGCCAGAGAACCAGGTCAGCAGAGCTGCTTCAAAGCCACAGAACCAGGTCATCAGAGCCGTTGTAGAGCCAGAGAACTAGGTCAACAGAGCTGCTCTAGAGCCAAAGAACCAGGTCAGCAGAGCTGCTCTATAGCCAGAGAACCAGGTCAGCAGAGCTGCTGTAGAGCCAGAGAAACCAGGTCAGCTGTATTCCTCTAGAGCCAAAGAACCAGGTCAGCAGAGCTGCTGTAGACCCAGAGAAACCAGGTCAGTAGAGCTGCTTTATAAAGGAGAGAACCACGTCAGCAGAGCTGCTTTAGATCCAGAGAACCAGGTCAGCAGATCTGCTTTAGAGGGAGAAAACCAGATCTGCAGAGCTTTTCTAGAGCCAGAGAACCAGGTCAGCAGAGCTGCTTTAGAGCCATAGAACCAGGTCAGCAGAGCTGCTCAGGAGCCAGAGAATCAGGTCAGAAGAGCTGCTCTAGAGCCACAGAACCAGTTCAGCAGAGTGCTTTAGAGGACAGAAGCAGGTCAGCAGAGCCGATATAGAGCCACAAAACCATGTCAGCAGAGATGCTTTAGAGCCAGAGAACCAGGTCAGCAGAGTTGCTTTAGAGCCAGAGAACCAGGTCAGCAGAGCTGCTCTAGAGCCAGAGAACCAGGTCAGCAGAGCTGCTTTAGAGGGAGAGAACTACGTCAGCAGAGCACATTTAGAGCCAGAGAACTCTAGAGCCTAAGAACCAGGTCAGCAGAGCTGCTCTAGAGGCAGAGTACCAGGTCAGCAGAGCTCTCTTCAAAGCCAGAGTACCAGGTCAGCAGAGCTGCTTTAGAGCCATAGAACCAGGTCAGCAGAGCTGCTTTAGAGCCAGAGAACCAGGTCAGCAGAGCTGCTTCAAAGCCACAAAATCAGGTCAGCAGAGCCGTTGTAGAGCCAGACAACTAGGTCAGCAGAGCTGCTTTAGAGGGAGAGAACCAGGTCAGCAGAGCTGCTCTAGAGCCAGAGAACCAGGTCAGCAGAGCTGCTCTAGAGCCAGAGAACCAGGTCAGCAGAGCTGCTTTAGAGGGAGAGAACTACGTCAGCAGACCACCTTTGGAGCCAGAGAACAAGATCAGCAGAGCTGCTCTAGAGCCTAAGAACCAGATTGCCAGAGCTGCTCTAGAGGCAGAGAACCAGGTCAGCAGAGCTGTCTTCAAAGCCAGAGAACCAGGTCAGCAGAGCTGCTTTAGAGCCATAGAACCAGGTCAGCAGTGCTGCTTTAGAGCCACAGAACCAGGTCAGCAGAGCAGCTTCAAAGCCACAGAACCAGGTCAGCAGATCCGTTGAAGAGCCAGAGAACTAGGTCAGCAGAGCTGCTTTAGAGGGAGACAACCAGGTCAGCAGAGCTGCTGTAGAGCCATAGAACTAGTTCAGCAGAGCTGCTGTAGAGCCAGAGAACCAGGTCAGCAGAGCCGTTGTAGAGCCCGAGAACCAGGTCAGCGGAGCTGCTTTAGAGCCAGAGAACCAGGTCAGCAGAGCTCCTGTAGAGTCATAGAACCAGGTCAGCAGAACTGCTGCAGAGCCAGAGAACCAGGTCAGCAGAACCGTTGTAGAGCCAGAGATCCACGTCAGCAGAGCTGCTCAAGAGCCAGAGAACTAGGTCAGCGGAGCTGCTGTAGAGCCAGAGAACCAGGTCAGCAGAACCGCTCTAGAGCCACAGAACCAGGTCAGCTGAGCTGCTTCAGAGCCAGAGAACCAGGTCAGCAGAGCCGTTGTAGAGCCAGAGAACTAGGTCAACAGAGCTGCTCTAGAGCCAGAGAACCAGGTCAGCAGAGCTGCTCTAGAGCCAGAGAACCAGGTCAGCAGAGCTGCTTTAGAGGGAGAGAACTACGTCAGCAGAGCACATTTAGAGCCAGAGAACAAGATCAGCAGAGCTGATCTAGAGCCTAAGAACCAGGTCAGCAGAGCTGCTCTAGAGGCAGAGAACCAGGTCAGCAGAGCTGTCTTCAAAGCCAGAGAACCAGGTCAGCAGAGCTGCTTTAGAGCCATAGAACCAGGTCAGCAGAGCTGCTTTAGAGCCAGAGAACCAGGTCAGCAGAGCTGCTTCAAAGCCACAGAATCAGGTCAGCAGAGCCGTTGTAGAGCCAGACAACTAGGTCAGCAGAGCTGCTTTAGAGGGAGAGAACCAGTTCAGCAGAGCTGCTGTAGAGCCATAGAACCAGTTCAGCAGAGCTGCTGTAGAGCCAGAGAACCAGGTCAGCAGAGCCGTTGTAGAGCCCGAGAACCAGGTCAGCGGAGCTGCTTTAGAGCCAGAGAACCAGGTCAGCAGAGCTGCTGTAGAGTCATAGAACCAGGTCAGCAGAGCTGCTGCAGAGCCAGAGAACTAGGTCAGCAGAGCTGCTTTAGAGCCAGAGAACTAGGTCAGCAAAGCTGCTGTAGAGCTTGAGAACCAGGTCAGAAGAGCCGATATAGAGCCACAGAACCAGGTCAGCAGAGCTGCTTTAGAGCCAAAGAACCAGGTCAGCAGAGCTGCTTTAGAATCAGAGAACCAGGTCAGCAGAGCCGCTTTAGAGGCAGAGAACCAGGTCAGCAGAGCCGCTATAGAGACAGAGAACCAGGTCAGCAGAGCTGCTCTAGAGCCAGAGAACTAGGTCAGCAGAGCTGCTGTAGAGCTTGAGAACCAGGTCAGAAGTGTGGTACTTTAAATTCTGGACCCATGTTATAAACATCGTCGTATCATGGCGATTTTGGTATCAGCAGACCGCAAATGATTAGGATACTCTGCATAAGCATTTTTGCCATATTCGGGTGAAGAAGTCACCCTGAAATCATAGTTTCCGTTCTGAACCCTCAGTTTCCATTGAACGACAGCCATTTTGTGGTTGCCCTCACATAGGCTAATGACTAGGCCAAAAATCGAGTCTGAAGGACACATACACCTTTGCTGACTCCTCTGTGACCTGGGCAAGCTGACTCCACTGCCTGAAGCCAAACCTGTTCGGCCAGTTCCTTTCCCAGTGGCCGAACGAGATTAGTATCAAGGCACAACATATCGTAAAACCTTTCATCACACACAAACGATGCCTAATCTCACACACACCTGTCCCTGTTTCTTACTTTATGACTTGCTTTACGAGAAGGAGGTGCCCGTTTTTATTGGGGGTCAGTCGATATCTGATGATTCCGGATAATTAATTGAGGGCTGGACAAACTGAAAAATGGGCTTGTCATCATGACTCTGCTTTTTCTTTGTAGAGAAAATATGTGAATGGTCAATTGTAAAATAAGGAATGTTTGCCTAAAGCATAATATTTTGTATAAAAAGAGAAGGCTGGCTTGTAAGGTTGAGCAGTCTCCTGACAATATACACCGTGTTGTACTTCTAGGATAGCTGTTACTGGTTGCAGCCAATAAATACGATCTTTGACTTCACCAAGAAGACTTTGTGTTTCTGTAGTCTGAAACAGGAAGAACTCGAAGTCTTAGGGTGTGTCCCCTGGCACCGCTGGGTTCTGAAAAATGCAGTACTTCAGTTGGCGCCCAACGTGGGGCGATTTCAGCAGTACCGGTCCAAGCCAGAGGTTCGTGAGGAGCTTCGTGTGAAAATTCTGGAGGAAGGCCGCCACTTCATCGACCCCTGCATGTCGACGTGGTCCGAAAGTCTTTGCTGCGAGGTTCCCCGCTTCCCGACAGCTACGAAGGACTGCTGCCCTGACTATCGCCCTGTTTTGGACCCTTGATGTTTGGTAGAGCGAAACGATAGACGAGTCTTCTGGTGACGTCATCGATACCTCAGTTAAGTATAAGTGGAGCGTCTCCCAGTCCTTAGTTTGGTTCTTAGTTTGGTATCTCCTTGGGATCGCTTTGATTTGGAACTTGCAAGTACCAAAGCCGAGGGACTCGTGTATTCACGAGACTATCTTATTCGATAATCCTTTGAAGTTTGAAGCTAGACTAGAGAGCGAAGATGCCTGGTCTTAGCAGACTTGGAAATTTGTTTTGTCTTAGTTGTAATAGGGATTCCCGATTGGAGGACTCGTGTCCGGTTCCTCCGATTGGAACTCCAACCTATGAACTATATGTGAAACATGGCGTAGGCCCCATCACATATAATGAAGTATGGATCCGATACACCAGGAAAGATGGTGTTTTAAAATGGCCCCAATATGGTAGTTTTGACACAGAGATTCTGGATAATCTGGAGGTTAAACTTTTTAAGAAGAAAGCCCGGCCGGCGATGTTTGACTCTTTTCGCCTATGGCGTAAGGAAGCCAAACAGAAGGAAATTAAATTGGCAAAGAGAAATAAGAGAGAAAAGGGTATCTCGATAATGCAAGCTGCTATGCATGCAGTTTAAAGATAATGAAGAAGAACAGATGAGTGAGCAGTTGCACAGGCAACGTAAAATGGTGATCGATAGATGTTATCCAGTGTTGCCGCTTCTTCAGCAAGATGCAGCAAAAGAAATTGAGAAAGATCCTTTAATGTCACACTTGTTGAGTTCGCCACCCCTTTATGCGCAGAGTGCTACAGCACCACCGCAACCTTTAGTTGTGCAACCTCCGGTTATTGTGCCTCAGGTTCTTCCACAGCCGCCAGCTCCTCTTCAGTTGGCTCCTACTCCTATGGCGCAGCCCCCTCAAGGGCCGCCGACTTTGCTACCTGCTTCATCTGTACTTCCTACGACTTTGTCTACTACATCGACTGCCTCTTCTGGTGTTCTTCCTGATACTGCCTCTGTGTCCGCATCTGCGTCTGCCTTGCCTCCCTCTGTTTTTCCTCCTGTTCTCTTGTTAACTTCTCCTATCTGACAGAGAAGGACTGATACTGTTTCTAGCCTTATGTTTCCTCTCTTCGGGTCATCTGGTTTGACCCCTGGTTCGGAGCGTAAGCAGTCGCGTAGTCAACTGCCTGATTCTCGAGAGAGAGAAGCGTTTGACCATATGGCGTGTAAATGGGTTACTTTCCCTTTTAAATATGATGTAGAGTCTGTTATGGATGTCTTCCGTCAGTGGGAAGCACCAAAACAAAGATACGTTTTTGAGAAAATGTGTGCTTTCCTTTGTGAGGAATTGGAGGATAATGATTTGGAAGTAAATCCGCCTGAGTTGTGTCGTGTACGGTTTGAGTTTTCAAAGGGTGCAATTGTGGGTTCTGATGTTGAGAAAGCAGTTGCGATGTTGTTGTCCTTTAGTAATAAGGATCCTTCCCAATCACTGTTTGAGCCTGACTCCTCAGTTAGGAAAAAAGTGCGACAGTACCCAATGAGAGAAGTCCCTCCGGTATGGAAGGAGGCCGTTGCGGCTGATGCCGTTAATAATATTGATGCTGCTCCGGCTCATTTTCAGCGTGTTTGGGTACATGTTCCTTGGAAGCGAGCTGAAGTTTTAGCTCTTAAGCAGACTTTGCCTGACCCCCGTAAAAACCCTGCTGGGTATTATAAGGAATTATCACAGACTGCAAACTCATGCATTATGAATTTAGCCGACATAGACATGTTATTTGGGAATGTTGTTTCACAGCCTTTGTGGAGATTGATTTGCCATGCAGATCACGCGCAAGAGTTAGGTGACACATGGGCTAATATTAGTACTGCAAATGATAGACAAGTTGGTGGTGCCAAGCCTGAGCCTTTGGTAGCAGAACTTCCTGCTGGGATCATTACTTACATTAAGACTTTAATGCCTGCAATGCGTGTGAATTGGGATAAATTGTCTGCATGTAAGCAGAAGAAAGATGAGACAGTGTCTGATTTCTTCACCAGGTTTGAGGAAACATTTATCGACCACAGTGGTCAAGATATGAGTACAGAAGGTGGTCAACGGTTGTTCGTTGACAAGTTTGTGCACAATTTGCTTCCCGAGCTGTGTAAGAAATTGAAAGATTCAGAGAGTTCTTGGGCCGTTTCCTCTTCAGCACAAATATTGGCTACTGCACAGTACTACGAAAATAGGGATAAAGATGAGAAGGATAGGGCAGAAAAGAAAACTAAAGAGTTAAAGACGAAGGTTCTTTTACAACAGGCGTATCCACCACGTGGTGGTCAGAGTAACTATCAGCAACCTCAACAGTTTCAGAGAAACTCGCAAAGGTTTGAGTATTCTCAACCACGTGTTCCTGTAGGTCCCAATCAGTGTTCATACTGTAAGGAAGAGGGTCATTTCAAGTATAGTTGTCCTATTTTGTTACAGCGTACAAATGGTGTTTCTGGCGCAAGAGGTCGAGGTGTTCAACAAGCTCCTAGAGGTAGAGGACGTGGAAGTGACCCCCAGAACGCGCGTTCCCTTCCGCCTCAGAATTCAATGAATAGTTTTGACCAGCAAAATAACGCGTCTGGTAGGACGGCTCAGTACTATGCTGACGACTACTATGCAGAAGATGAGAATATCGAAGGTAATGCTTGCTAGGACAGCCATAGACAAAGAGAGGGAGTTGTTTCAGTTCCAGTAGATCAGAGTGGGCCATGTGTTAAGGTGATTACATCAGGTGTGTCAGAGCCTTTTCTGTTGGATACTGGTGCTACAAAGAGTTCTATTATGCACTCAAAACTCCCTGGTGCACCTTTGTCTGGCAAGATGAATGTTTCAGTAAGTTTTTCTGGCGCTCCGGTTAGGAATCCGATTTCTAGTCCTATGTCCCTTTCTGTTGGACCTTGTGAATTGGAAGCTCCCCTTATTCTGACGACAGGTTGTGGTGAAAACTTGTTGGGATTGGATTTGTTGAAAAGATTGTATGCGACATTATATTGTTCTCCTTCGGGAGTACAACTTACACTGGGTAGGAAAGTGATCTCTCCAATGTATTTGTCGAAGGATAAACTTCCGGCAGAATTGTCGTTTCTTCCTGATATTCTTTGGGCTACTGGTCCTAATGATGTGGGTCTTTTGGAAATACCGCCATATGTTGTGACATTGAAAGCCAATGTTAAATTGCCACGCATTCCCCAATACAAGATCTCTAGTGAAGGTAAAAAAGCGTTGCTAGCGATCATTTATGATTTGATTGAAAAAGATGTAATTGAAGAGACAAGAGGCAACGTTTGTAATAGTCCTGTTCTGCCTGTCTTAAAACGTACTGACCCTTCTCAGCCACCTGTTTACAGGTTCGTGAGTGATCTTAGAGAGGTCAATAAAATAGTTGTGCCACAGTTTCCAGTTGTTCCTGATATCACTGCCCTATTGACTATGATTCCAGCTTCCGCCACCTGGTTCTCGGTGATTGACTTGAAGAATGCTTTCTTCAGCATCCCGATTGCCGAGGAGAGCAGGGATATTTTTGGTTTCAGTTTAGGAGGCCGAAGCTTCCGCTTCAAACGCGCTCCTCAAGGCTACTGTGAAAGTCCGTCAATATATAGTCAGGCTTTAAAAACACAGCTTGATGCAATTGTTTTACCTGATGGTGCTACCCTTATCCAATACGTCGATGATTTGCTAATCGCTGCAGATACTGAGGAAATTTGTAAAGAAGCCACCTTGTCGTTGTTGCGTCATTTGTGTGATTTACATCCCAAAGTGTCTCTTTCTAAACTGCAATATTGTCGACAAGAAGTGACCTACTTAGGTCATCTCTTATCGAAGGAGGGAAGGAAACTGACCCCAGAAAGAATTCAGGCAATTGCAAAATTGAGTGTGCCAAGAACACAGAGAGAAGTACGTGCTTTCTTGGGCATTACATCATACTGCAGACAGTGGATACTGAATTTTTCTTTGCTGGCCAAACCTTTGGTAGCTTTGACCTGTAAGGATACACCGAATCCCGTTCCATGGTCTGAAGATTGTCAGAAAAGTTTTTCCGAATTGCGTGATGCATTATGTTCGGCTCCTGTGTTGGGTACCCCCGACTACAGTAAGCCCTTTACATTGTATGTCCATGAGAAAGAGGGTTGTGCATTGTTAGTGCTGACACAGTCTTTTGGAGACAAGCAGCGTCCATGCGCGTATTTTTCGTCGAGTTTGGATCCGGTAGCTAAAGCATTGCCGAGTTGCTTGAGAGCCACAGCGGCAGCAGCTGTTTCTATTCGACAGTCTGCTGGGTTAGTAATGAATAATATGTTGATTGTGATGGTTCCACATGCAGTGGACACGTTGTTAAACAGGACCAAGACACAGCACTTAACTAGTGCTCGATTGTCAGGTTACGAGTTGACACTGTTAGCGAGTCATGTGCACATAAAGAGATGCAATACGTTGAATCTAGCCACGTTATTGCCAATTTCAGTAGAGACAGATGATGTTGAACAACATGATTGTTTTCTCAGGACAGAAGAAGAAACGAAAGGGAGAATAGATCTTAAAGATACTCCTCTTGTAAAGTGTGATGGTACCTTATGGGTGGATGGTTCGTGCTTCAAGCTTCCAAATGGTGATACGACTGCAGCATATGCTGTCACAACTTTGCATACGATTGTTGAAGCTGCACGTATATCACATAATTCAGCTCAAGCAGCAGAGTTGATTGCACTTACGAGAGCGTGTGTGTTATCGAAAGGAATGAAAGTGACCATATATACTGACAGCCAGTATGCGTTTGGTGTGGCCCATAGTTTTGGACGATTGTGGAAAGAACGTGGGTTCCTGACTTCACATGGAGCTAAGATTCAGCATGGTCAGTTGGTGAATGAACTTCTTGAGTCACTGACCTTGCCGTTACAAGTTGCGATTGTGAAATGCAGTGCACACAAGAAGGTTACTGATGATGTTGGCCGTGGTAATGCATTTGCTGACGAAATTGCAAAAGAAACAGCAAAAGATGTGATGAATCGAATGTATGTTGCAGGCCCTGCAAGATGGGTTGGTGATGTTGGAATGTGCGAAGATACGATAGAGAGTGTGAAGTCTCTTCAAGCCGAAGCTTCAGAGAAAGAGTTGAGTGTGTGGAGAGAAAGTACGGGTAAATTGGATGAAAATGGTTGTTGGGTTGACTTGTCAGAACATCAGCGATGGTTGTTACCCAATGCGTATGTGCTTGCAGTGGTGACAATGGCTCATGGGATGGCCCATATCAGTGTGAAAGGGATTTGTAAGTTGTTGGCTCCAGTATGGCAAAATGCTGGAATTCCTAAATGTGCAGAGAATGTGGTCAAGAATTGCATGGTGTGTCTGAAGTACAATCCCGTTAGGGGAACCCCAACTCCAGCTGGTCATTTTGCGCCTCCAACGTATCCGTTTGGGGTTTTGCAGCTAGATTTTATCCACATGGAAAGGTGCAACAATTTGAAATACGTACTCGTTGTTGTTTGTGCCTTTTCAAGATGGGTAGAAGCATATCCCTTAAAAGACAACACTGCCTTATGCACGGCTAAAGCCCTTGTCAAAGAATTCTTCCCTAGGTTTGGAATGCCGAGAATGGTCTGGAGTGATAATGGGAGTGAATTTGTGGGTCGTGTGATGAAGAAAGTATGTGAAGGGCTAGGTATCCAGCAAAAATTTCACGCTGCAAATCACCCCCAATCAGCTGGACTAGTAGAGTGCTATAATGGCACGATCAAATTGAAGTTGGCAAAAATACAAGCGAGCACTGGTCTTAAATGGCCTGACGCTCTACCCTTAGCACTCCTATCGACAAGAATGACTGTGCATTCGCGAGTGGGACTTAGTCCCTATGAAATTGTGTTCGGCCGCCCGGCCAACATATGGGGAGTGGCAAGACCGACAAAATTCAGTGAGATAGAACACCCGGTACTTCTTGATTATCTGTATGAATTGACGGCTAAATTGCGTGTTCTACACCAACAGGTTCACGATACTCTGCCTCAGGTCTCTGAAGCTCCAGGACATCTTATCAATCCTGGATCATGGGTGCTGGTCAAAAACTTCCAACGGACAAGCAATGATCAGCCCCGCTGGACCGGCCCCCATCTCGTCCTTCTTTCAACAAGATCAGCTGTTCGAGTGGAAGGGAAAAAGAACTGGATCCACGGCGTACACTGCAAGAGAGTCCCTTTGCCTCTACCGTACGACCGGTGGGTCCAGGAGGGGATCGCCGACTCTGAGACTGAGACTGTGCCTCGTTTTCTGCCTTTTAGCGATGCACGTGTAAAAGGAACACTTTCTGAACAGGAAAGTGACAGTATTTTGCAAGAAGCTGTGCCACCGTCAATTCGATTGAACACTACAGAGCCTGAACTCTTGTTCCAGAACCAGACCGTACCTGGAAGAAGCCGCTACAATCTGAGGCCAAGAACTATGGACAAATAAAATTCTTTTCTTTGCTATTTTTGAAAGTGCAGCTCTCCCATCTGAGAAACTTCCTTATTTTTGTTTTTTTCGAACCGCCATCCGGGTTCAGCTGTAGGGTCATGGTTGCCGAAGTCTTTGGAGTGCAGCTGAAGACGTTAGGTCAACAGTTCTGGTCGGTCTAAGGGAGTTGCCCTGGACTGACAGAAGCATTCCTTAGCATAGAACACCCTACCACCACGAGCAGCAATTAGAGAGGATGGAGTTTTTCGAGAATGAGAGACCTGCCAAACAAATGAACTTTAAAGCCAGAATGTGTATAATGATGACAAAGAAACTATTTTTAATATTATGTATTTTCATGTTGCTTAGTGTAATGACGTTTTTAATAGGATATGTTTTATTCTCTTTTCAAGTAACATTTGCACCCACTACACAGCCCATACCTCCTTCTACTGTTTCCTCGCATTCTTTTCACCCCCTGCCTGAACACGAGTCTGCTAGAAGATTAGAATTTGTCAATAATTCGTTCATTCAGCTTCTACACCAACACCAATTAGTAGTGAATACAACTAACTGTTGGGTGTGTGGTCTTATGCCGCACACTACTGATAAAGGTATCCCTTATCTGATCCTGCCTTTCAGCCATAATGGTTCTGTGTGGGCATATAGAACGATATTCATATACGCTCATGAAGCCAACCCCCTACGTTCTGTGAAAGATAATGCTAAGAATAATGCTCTAGTTAAGGGTATAGTAGATATGATTAGGGAAGATATTTCCTATGAGACTATCCCAAGAGATGAGACACTAGCATATATTGGATGGAACATAATAGGATATGGAGTTACTTTGAGTGAGAACCAGCGAGTAAAGAGATCCTCCCCGATCTTGATTGTACCCCATCAGGGTCACCTATGTCTGCAAGGTAATGGCAAGAATCCCAGAGCTCAGTTAGGGAAAAGTATCTGCACTGAAACATATGTTTTTGCGTCTCAGACTTCCCCTTCGTTCTTAGCAGCTAAGGGTACCTATTTCATCTGCCATAATAGAGCCTATACATGTTTGCCCCCTGACTTCTCAGGCACATGTTTAGTTTCGTTCCTGTTGCCTCCCACCTACAAGGCCGCTGCAGATTACCACAAGACAAGGATAGTTAGAGGTGTCATCAGTAAAGAAGACACTACAGGACAGGAACTTGGAGATTTCGTAAAGGGTTTTCTGCCGTTTTGGGGGCCTATGGTTAACAGCAGGAACATAAGGCAATTGACAAGGGTGGTTGAATCCACGGTAGATGAAACCGCCGGTGCCCTTAGTAATTTGACAGCTGAGCTCCAGTCGGATCGCCTTATGACTCTTCAGAACAGGGTCGCATTAGACGTCATACTTGCAGACCGAGGTGGGGTATGTACAGTGATCCAATCAAGTTGCTGTGTTTTCATTCCAGATAACGCTCCAACAGTTTACCAGGCCATTTCCAAACTGCATAAGATCTCCGAATCTATACACGTGGATAAAGGAGATTGGTCATTGATGGGGTGGTTCTGGGAACTGATATCCGCCTGGGGATGGAAGATTCTGATAGTCATTGGGATGATCTTAGCCATTCTTTTCCTGTTCTGTCTGTGTGTACAGTGTGCTCCTGCAATATGTGGCCTCTGTGCTACATCGTGTGTAAGGAAACCTGTATCAAGGGACGAGCTAAGTAATAGGATGATGCTACAGCAACATCTCAACGACTTCATAAATATAGACCTGGACTCAGACCTGGACTCAGATTAACGTGAGTATAGGTCAATTGCCTATGTAAGGGCAAAAGGAGGGTCTGTGGTACTTTAAATTCTGGACCCATGTTATAAACATCGTCGTATCATGACGATTTTGGTATCAGCAGACCGCAAATGATTAGGATACTATGCATAAGCATTTTCGCCATATTCGGGTGAAGAAGTCACCCTGAAATCATAGTTTCCGTTCTGAACCCTCGGTTTCCATTGAACGGCAGCCATTTTGTGGTTGCCCTCACATAGGCCAATGACTAGGCCAAAAATCGAGTCTGAAGGACACATACACCTTTGCTGACTCCTCTGTGACCTGGGCAAGCTGACTCCACTGCCTGAAGCCAAACCTGTTCGGCCAGTTCCTTTCCCAGTGGCCGAACGAGATTAGTATCAAGGCACAACATATCGTAAAACCTTTCATCGCACACAAACCATGCCTAATCTCACACACACCTGTCCCTGTTTCTTACTTTATGACTTGCTTTACGAGGAGGAGGTGCCCGTTTTTATTGGGGGTCAGTTGATATCTGATAAAAGTACTGAGCCTTGCCGGATAATTAATTGAGGGCTGGACAAACTGAAAAATGGGCTTGTCATCATGACTCTGCTTTTTCTTTGTAGAGAAAATATGTGAATGGTCAATTGTAAAATAAGGAATGTTTGCCTAAAGCATAATATTTTGTATACAAAGAGAAGGCTGGCTTGTAAGGTTGAGCAGTCTCCTGACAATATACACCGTGTTGTACTTCTAGGATAGCTGTTACTGGTTGCAGCCAATAAATACGATCTTTGACTTCACCAAGAAGACTCTGTATTTCTGTAGTCTGAAACAGGAAGAACTCGAAGTCTTAGGGTGTGTCCCCTGGCACCACTGGGTTCTGAAAAACCCAGTACTTCAGAAGAGCCGATATAGAGCCACAGAACGAGGTCAGCAGAGCTGCTTTAGAGCCAAAGAACTAAGTCAGCAGAGCTGCTATAGAGGCAGAGAACCAAGTCAGCAGAGCTGCTTTAGAGACAGAGAACCAGGTCAGCAGAGCTACTTTAGAGCCAGAGAACAAGATCAGCAGCGCTTCTTTAGAGCCTAAGAACCAGGTTAGCAGAGCTGCTCTAGAGGCAGAGAACCAGGTCAGCAGAGCTGCTGTAGAGCCAGAGAACCAAGTCAGCAGAGCTGCTTTAGAGCCAGAGAACCAGGTCAGCAGAGCCGCTCTAGAGCCACAGAACCAGGTTAGCGGAGACGCTTTAGAGCCAGAGAACCAGGTCAACAAAGCCGCTGTAGAGCCAGAGAACCAGGTCAGCAGAGCTACTTTAGAGCCAGAGAACCAGGTCAGTAGAGCCGCTCTAGAGCCTAAGAACCAGGTCAGCAGAGCTGCTCCAGAGCCAGAGAACCAGGTCAGCAGCGCTGCTGTAGAGCCAGAGAAACCAGGTCAGCAGAGCTGCTTTAGAGGGAGAGAACCAGGTCAGCAGTGCTGTTTCAAAGCTAGAGAACCAGGTCAGCAGATCTGATTTAAAGCCATATAACCAGGTCAGCAGTGCTGCTTTAGAGCCAGAGAACCAGGTCAGCAGAGCTGCTTCAAAGACAGAAAACCAGGTCAGCAGAGCTGCTTTAGAGCCATAGGTACTGATCAGCAGAGCTGCTTTAGAAGGAGAGAACCAGGTCAGCAGAGCTGCTCTAGAGCCAGCGAACCAGGTCTGCAGAGCTGCTTTAGAGGGAGAGAACCACGTCAGCAGAGCACCTTTAGAGCCAGAGAACAAGATCAGCAGAGCTGCACTTGTGCCTAAGAACCAGGTCGGCAGAGCTGCTCTAGAGGCAGAGAACCAGGTCAGCAGAGCTTTTCTAGAGCCAGAGAACCAGGTCAGCAGAGCTGCTTCAAAGCCATCGTACCAGGTCAGCGGAGCTGCTTTAGAGCCATCGAACCAGATCAGCACAGCTGCTTTAGAGCCATAGAACCAGGTCAACAGAGCTGCTCTAGAGCCAAAGAACCAGGTCAGCAGAGCTGCTCTAGAGCCTAAGAACCAGGTCAGCAGAGCTGCTCTAGAGCCAGAGAACCAGGTCAGCAGAGCTGCTCTAGAGCCAGAGAACCAGGTCAGCAGAGCTACTTTAGAGCCAGAGAACAAGATCAGCAGAGCTTCTTTAGAGCCTAAGAACCAGGTTAGCAGAGCTGCTCTAGAGGCAGAGAACCAGGTCAGCAGAGCTGCTGTAGAGCCAGAGAACCAAGTCAGCAGAGCTGCTTTAGAGCCAGAGAACCAGGTCAGCAGAGCCGCTCTAGAGCCACAGAACCAGGTTAGTGGAGACGCTTTAGAGCCAGAGAACCAGGTCAACAGAGCCGCTGTAGAGCCAGAGAACCAGGTCAGCAGAGCTACTTTAGAGCCAGAGAACCAGGTAGGCAGAGCCGCTCTAGAGCCTAAGAACCAGGTCAGCAGAGCTACTCCAGAGCCAGAGAACCAGGTCAGCAGCGCTGCTGTAGAGCCAGAGAAACCAGGTCAGCAGAGCTGCTTTAGAGGGAGAGAACCAGGTCAGCAGTGCTGTTTCAAAGCTAGAGAACCAGGTCAGCAGATCTGATTTAAAGCCATATAACCAGGTCAGCAGTGCTGCTTTAGAGACATAGGTACAGGTCAGCAGAGCTGCTTTAGAAGGAGAGAACCAGGTCAGCAGAGCTGCTCTAGAGCCAGCGAACCAGGTCTGCAGAGCTGATTTAGAGGGAGAGAACCACGTCAGCAGAGCACCTTTAGAGCCAGAGAACAATATCAGCAGAGCTGCTCTTGTGCCTAAGAACCAGGTCGGCAGAGCTGCTCTAGAGGCAGAGAACCAGATCAGCAGAGCTTTTCTAGAGCCAGAGAACCAGGTCAGCAGAGCTGCTTCAAAGCCAGAGAACCAGGTCAGCGGAGCTGCTTTAGAGCCATCGAACCAGATCAGCACAGCTGCTTTAGAGCCATAGAACCAGGTCAACAGAGCTGCTCTAGAGCCAAAGAACCAGGTCAGCAAAGCTGCTCTAGAGCCTAAGAACCAGGTCAGCAGAGCTGCTCTAGAGCCAGAGAGCCAGGTCAGTAGAGCTGCTCTAGAGCCAGAGAACCAGGTCAGCAGAGCTGCTTTAGAGGGAGAGAACTACGTCAGCAGAGCACCTTTAGAGCCAGAGAACAAGATCAGCAGAGCTGCTCTAGACCCTACGAACCAGGTCGGCAGAGCTGCTCTAGAGGCAGAGAACCAGGTCAGCAGAGCTGTCTTCAAAGCCAGAGAACCAGGTCAGCAGAGCTGCTTTAGAGCCATAGAACCAGGTCAGCAGAGCTGCTTTAGAGCCAGAGAACCAGGTCAGCAGAGCTGCTTCAAAGCCGCAGAACCAGGTCAGCAGAGCCGTTGTAGAGCCAGAGACCTAGGTCAGCAGAGCTGCTTTAGAGGGAGAGAACCAGGTCAGCAGAGCTGCTGTAGAGCCATAGAACCAGTTCAGCAGAGCTGCTGTAGAGCCAGAGAACCAGGTCAGCAGAGCCGCTCTAGAGACAGAGAACCAGGTCAGCAGAGCTGCTTCAAAGCCAGAGAACCAGGTCAGCAGAGCTGCTTTAGAGCCATAGAACCAGGTCAGCAGAGCAGCTTTAGAGCCAGAGAACCTGGTCAGCAGACCTTCTTCAAAGCCATAGAACGAGGTCAGCAGAGCTGCTTTAGCGCCATAGAACCCGGTCAGCAGAGCTAATTTAGAGGGATAGAAACAGGTCAGCAGAGCTGCTTTAGAGCCAGAGAACCAGGTCAGCACAGCTGCTCTAGAGGCAGAAAACCAGGTCAGCAGAGCCGCTCTAGAGGCAGAGAACGAGGTCAGCAGAGCTACTGTAGAGCCAGAGAAACCAGGTCAGCAGAGCTGCTCTAGAGTCAGAGAACCAGGTCAGCAGAGCTGCTGTAGAACCAGAGAACCGGTTAAGTAGAGCAGTTGCAGATCCAGAGAACCAGGTCAGCAGAGCTGCTCTAGAGCCTAAGAACCAGGTCAGCAGAGCTGCTCTAGAGCCAGCAAACCAGGTCTGCAGAGCTGCTTTAGAGGGAGAGAACGGCGTCAGCAGAGCACCTTTAGAGCCAGAGAACAAGATCAGCAGAGCTGCTGTTGTGCCTAAGAACCAGGTCGGCAGAGTTGCTCTAGAGGCAGAGAACCAGGTCAGCAGAGCTTTTCTAGAGCCAGAGAACCAGGTCAGCCGAGCTGCTTCAAAGCCAGAGAACCAGGTCAGCAGAGCTGCTTTAGAGCCATCGAACCAGATTAACACAGCTGCTTTAGAGCCATAGAACCAGGTCAACAGAGCTGCTCTAGAGCCTAAGAACCAGGTCAGCAGAGCTGCTCTAGAGCCAGAGAACCAGTTCAGCAGAGCTACTTTAGAGGGAGAGAACTACGTCAGCAGAGCACCTTTAGAGCCAGAGAACAAGATCAGCAGAGTTGCACTAGAGGCTACGAACCAGGTCGGCAAAGCTGCTCTAGAGGCAGAGAACCAGGTCAGCAGAGCTGTCTTCAAAGCCAGAGAACCAGGTCAGCAGAGCTGCTTTAGAGCCATAGAACCAGGTCAGCAGAGCTGCTTTAGAGCCAGAGAACCAGGTCAGCAGAGCTGCTTCAAAGCCACAGAATCAGGTCAGCATAGCCGTTGTAGAGCCAGAGAACTAGGTCAGCAGAGCTGCTTTAGAGGGAGAGAACCAGGTCAGCAGAGCTGCTGTAGAGCCATAGAACCAGTTCAGCAGAGCTACTGTAGAGCCAGAGAACCAGGTCAGCAGAGCTGCTCTAGAGCCACAGAACCAGGTCAGCTGAGCTGGTTTAGAGCCAGAGAACCAGGTCAGCAGAGCCGCTTTAGAGGCAGAGAACCAAGTCAGCAGAGCCGCTATAGAGGCAGAGAACCAGGTCAGCAGAGCTGCTCTAGAGCCAGAGAACTAGGTCAGCAGAGCTGCTGTACATCTTGAGAACTAGGTCAGAAGAGCCGATATAGAGCCCCAGAACCAGGGCAGCGGAGCTGCTTTAGAGCCAAAGAACCAGGTCAGCAGAGCCGCTTTAGAGGCAGAGAACCAGGTCAGCAGAGCCGCTATAGAGGCAGAGAACCAAGTCAGCAGAGCTGCTGTAGAGCCAGAGAAGCAAGTCGGCAGAGCTGCTTTAGAGCCAGAGAACCAGGTCAGCAGAGCCGCTCTAGAGCTACAGAACCAGGTTAGCGGAGACGCTTTAGAGCCAGAGAACCAGGTCAACAGAGCTGCTGTAGAGCAAGAGAAACAGGTCAGCAGATCTACTTTAGAGCCAGAGAACCAGGTCAGCAGAGCCGCTCTAGAGCCTAAGAACCAGGTCAGCAGAGCTGCTCCAGAGCCAGAGAACCAGGTCAGCAGCACTGCTGTAGAGCCAGAGAAACCAGGTCAGCAGAGCTGCTTTAGAGGGAGAGAACCAGGTCAGCAGAGCTGTTTCAAAGCCAGAGAACCAGGTCAGCAGAACTGATTTAAAGCCATATAACCAGGTCAGCAGTGCTGCTTTAGAGCCAGAGAACCAGGTCAGCAGAGCTGCTTCAAAGACAGAGAACCAGGTCAGCAGAGCTGCTTTAGAGCCATAGGTATAGGTCAGCAGAGCTGCTTTAGAAGGAGAGAACCAGGTCAGCAGAGCTGCTTTAGAGGGAGAAAACCAGGTCAGCAGAGCTTTTCTAGAGCCAGAGAACCAGGTCAGCAGAGCTGCTTCAAAGCCAGAGAACCAGGTCAACAGAGCTGTTTTAGAGCCATAGAACCAGGTCAGCAGAGCTGCTTTAGAGCCAGGGAACCTGGTCAGCAGACCTGCTTCAAAGCCAGAGAACCAGGTCAGCAGAGCTGCTTTAGAGCCATAGAACCACGTCAGCAGAGCTAATTTAGAGGGAGAGAAGCAGGTCAGCAGAGCCGATATAGAGCCAGAAAACCAGGTCAGCAGAGCTGCTTTAGAGCCAGAGAACCAGGTCAGCAGAGCTGCTTTAGAGCTAGAGAACCAGGTCAGCAGAGCTGCTTTAGAGCCAGAGAACCATGTCAGCAGAGCTGCCGTAAAGCCATAGAAACAGGTCAGCAGAGCTGCTTTAGAGCCAGAGAACCAGGTCAGCAGAGCTGCTTCATAGCCACCGAACCTCGTCAGAAGAGCCATTGTAGAGCCAGAGAACTAGGTCAGAAGAGCTGCTGTAGAACCAGAGAACTGGTTCAGTAGAGCCGTTGTAGAGCCAGAGAACCAGGTCAGCAGAGCTGCTCTAGAGCCTAAGAACCAGGTCAGCAGAGCTGCTCTAGAACCAGAGAACCTGGTTAGCAGAGCTGCTCTAGAGCCAGAGAACCAGGTCAGCAGAGCTGCTTTAGAGGGAGAGAACTACGTCAGCAGAGCACCTTTAGAGCCAGAGAACAAGATCAGCAGAGCTGCTGTTGTGCCTAAGAACCAGGTCAGCAGAGCTGCTCTAGAGGCAGAGAACAAGGTCAGCAGAGCTTTTCTAGAGCCAGAGAACGAGGTCAGCCGAGCTGCTTCAAAGCCAGAGAACCAGGTCAGCAGAGCTGCTTTAGAGCCATCGAACCAGATCAACACAGCTGCTTTAGAGCCATAGAACCAGGTCAACAGAGCTGCTCTAGAGCCTAAGAACCAGGTCAGCAGAGCTGCTCTAGAGCCAGAGAACCAGGTCAGCAGAGCTGCTCTAGAGCCAGAGAACCAGGTCAGCAGAGCTGCTTTAGAGGGAGAGAACTACGTCAGCAGAGCACCTTTAGAGCCAGAGAACAAGATCAGCAGAGCTGCACTAGAGGCTACGAACCAGGTCGGCAGAGCTGCTCTAGAGGCAGAGAACCAGGTCAGCAGAGCTGTCTTCAAAGCCAGAGAACCAGGTCAGCAGAGCTGCTTTAGAGCCATAGAACCAGGTCAGCAGAGCTGCTTTAGAGCCAGAGAACCAGGTCAGCAGAGCTGCTTCAAAGCCACAGAATCAGGTCAGCATAGCCGTTGTAGAGCCAGAGAACTAGGTCAGCAGAGCTGCTGTACATCTTGAGAACCAGGTCAGAAGAGCCGATATAGAGCCCCAGAACCAGGTCAGCAGAGCTGCTTTAGAGCCAAAGAACCAGCTCAGCAGAGCCGCTTTAGAGGAAGAGAACCGGGTCAGCAGAGCCGCTATAGAGGCAGAGAACCAAGTCAGCAGAGCTGCTGTAGAGCCAGAGAACCAAGTCAGCAGAGCTGCTTTAGAGCCAGAGAACCAGGTCAGCAGAGCCGCTCTAGAGCCACAGAACCAGGTTAGCGGAGATGCTTTAGAGCCAGAGAACCAGGTCAACAGAGCTGCTGTAGAGCAAGAGAAACAGGTCAGCAGATCTACTTTAGAGCCAGAGAACCAGGTCAGCAGAGCCGCTCTAGAGCCTAAGAACCAAGTCAGCAGAGCTGCTCCAGAGCCAGAGAACCAGGTCAGTAGCGCTGCTGTAGAGCCAGAGAAACCAGGTCAGCAGAGCTGCTTTAGAGGGAGACAACCAGGTCAGCAGAGCTGTTTCAAAGCCAGAGAACCAGGTCAACAGAACTGATTTAAAGCTATATAACCAGGTCAGCAGTGCTGCTTTAGAGCCAGAGAACCAGGTCAACAGCGCTGCTTCAAAGACAGATAACCAGGTCAGCAGAGCTGCTTTAGAGCCACAGGTATAGGTCAGCAGAGCTGCTTTAGAAGGAGAGAACCAGGTCAGCAGAGCTGCTTTAGAGCCAGACAACCCGGTCAGCAGAGTTGCTTTAGAGGGAGAAAACCAGGTCAGCAGAGCTTTTCTAGAGCCAGAGAACCAGGTCAGCAGAGCTGCTTCAAAGCCAGAGAACCAGGTCAACAGAGCTGCTTTAGAGCCATAGAACCAGGTCAGCAGAGCTGCTTTAGAGCCAGAGAACCTGGTCAGCAGACCTGCTTCAAAGCCAGAGAACCAGGTCAGCAGAGCTGCTTTAGAGCCATAGAACCAGGTCAGCAGAGCTAATTTAGAGGGAGAGAAGCAGGTCAGCAGAGCCGATATAGAGCCACAAAACCAGGTCAGCAGAGCTGCTTTAGAGCCAGAGAACCAGGTCAGCAGAGCTGCTTTAGAGCTAGAGAACCAGGTCAGCAGAGCTGCTTTAGAGCCAGAGAACCATGTCAGCAGAGCTGCCGTAAAGCCATAGAAACAGGTCGGCAGAGCTGCTCTAGAGGCAGAGAACCAGATCAGCAGAGCTTTTCTAGAGCCAGAGAACCAGGTCAGCAGAGCTGCTTCAAAGCCAGAGAACCAGGTCAGCGGAGCTGCTTTAGAGCCATCGAACCAGATCAGCACAGCTGCTTTAGAGCCATAGAACCAGGTCAACAGAGCTGCTCTAGAGCCAAAGAACCAGGTCAGCAAAGCTGCTCTAGAGCCTAAGAACCAGGTCAGCAGAGCTGCTCTAGAGCCAGAGAGCCAGGTCAGTAGAGCTGCTCTAGAGCCAGAGAACCAGGTCAGCAGAGCTGCTTTAGAGGGAGAGAACTACGTCAGCAGAGCACCTTTAGAGCCAGAGAACAAGATCAGCAGAGCTGCTCTAGACCCTACGAACCAGGTCGGCAGAGCTGCTCTAGAGGCAGAGAACCAGGTCAGCAGAGCTGTCTTCAAAGCCAGAGAACCAGGTCAGCAGAGCTGCTTTAGAGCCATAGAACCAGGTCAGCAGAGCTGCTTTAGAGCCAGAGAACCAGGTCAGCAGAGCTGCTTCAAAGCCGCAGAACCAGGTCAGCAGAGCCGTTGTAGAGCCAAAGACCTAGGTCAGCAGAGCTGCTTTAGAGGGAGAGAACCAGGTCAGCAGAGCTGCTGTAGAGCCATAGAACCAGTTCAGCAGAGCTGCTGTAGAGCCAGAGAACCAGGTCAGCAGAGCCGCTCTAGAGACAGAGAACCAGGTCAGCAGAGCTGCTTCAAAGCCAGAGAACCAGGTCAGCAGAGCTGCTTTAGAGCCATAGAACCAGGTCAGCAGAGCAGCTTTAGAGCCAGAGAACCTGGTCAGCAGACCTTCTTCAAAGCCATAGAACGAGGTCAGCAGAGCTGCTTTAGCGCCATAGAACCCGGTCAGCAGAGCTGCTCTAGAACCAGAGAACCAGGTTAGCAGATCTGCTCTAGAGCCAGAGAACCAGGTCAGCAGAGCTTTTCTAGAGCCAGAGAACCAGGTCAGCAGAGCTGCTTCAAAGCCAGAGAACCAGGTCAACAGAGCTGCTTTAGAGCCATAGAACCAGGTCAGCAGAGCTGCTTTAGAGCCAGAGAACCTGGTCAGCAGACCTGCTTCAAAGCCAGAGAACCAGGTCAGCAGAGCTGCTTTAGAGCCATAGAACCAGGTCAGCAGAGCTAATTTAGAGGGAGAGAAGCAGGTCAGCAGAGCCGATATAGAGCCACAAAACCAGGTCAGCAGAGCTGCTTTAGAGCCAGAGAACCAGGTCAGCAGAGCTGCTTTAGAGCTAGAGAACCAGGTCAGCAGAGCTGCTTTAGAGCCAGAGAACCATGTCAGCAGAGCTGCCGTAAAGCCATAGAAACAGGTCGGCAGAGCTGCTCTAGAGGCAGAGAACCAGATCAGCAGAGCTTTTCTAGAGCCAGAGAACCAGGTCAGCAGAGCTGCTTCAAAGCCAGAGAACCAGGTCAGCGGAGCTGCTTTAGAGCCATCGAACCAGATCAGCACAGCTGCTTTAGAGCCATAGAACCAGGTCAACAGAGCTGCTCTAGAGCCAAAGAACCAGGTCAGCAAAGCTGCTCTAGAGCCTAAGAACCAGGTCAGCAGAGCTGCTCTAGAGCCAGAGAGCCAGGTCAGTAGAGCTGCTCTAGAGCCAGAGAACCAGGTCAGCAGAGCTGCTTTAGAGGGAGAGAACTACGTCAGCAGAGCACCTTTAGAGCCAGAGAACAAGATCAGCAGAGCTGCTCTAGACCCTACGAACCAGGTCGGCAGAGCTGCTCTAGAGGCAGAGAACCAGGTCAGCAGAGCTGTCTTCAAGGCCAGAGAACCAGGTCAGCAGAGCTGCTTTAGAGCCATAGAACCAGGTCAGCAGAGCTGCTTTAGAGCCAGAGAACCAGGTCAGCAGAGCTGCTTCAAAGCCGCAGAACCAGGTCAGCAGAGCCGTTGTAGAGCCAGAGACCTAGGTCAGCAGAGCTGCTTTAGAGGGAGAGAACCAGGTCAGCAGAGCTGCTGTAGAGCCATAGAACCAGTTCAGCAGAGCTGCTGTAGAGCCAGAGAACCAGGTCAGCAGAGCCGCTCTAGAGACAGAGAACCAGGTCAGCAGAGCTGCTTCAAAGCCAGAGAACCAGGTCAGCAGAGCTGCTTTAGAGCCATAGAACCAGGTCAGCAGAGCAGCTTTAGAGCCAGAGAACCTGGTCAGCAGACCTTCTTCAAAGCCATAGAACGAGGTCAGCAGAGCTGCTTTAGCGCCATAGAACCCGGTCAGCAGAGCTAATTTAGAGGGATAGAAACAGGTCAGCAGAGCTGCTTTAGAGCCAGAGAACCAGGTCAGCACGGCTGCTCTAGAGGCAGAAAACCAGGTCAGCAGAGCCGCTCTAGAGGCAGAGAACGAGGTCAGCAGAGCTACTGTAGAGCCAGAGAAACCAGGTCAGCAGAGCTGCTCTAGAGTCAGAGAACCAGGTCAGCAGAGCTGCTGTAGAACCAGAAAACCGGTTAAGTAGAGCAGTTGCAGATCCAGAGAACCAGGTCAGCAGAGCTGCTCTAGAGCCTAAGAACCAGGTCAGCAGAGCTGCTCTAGAGCCAGCAAACCAGGTCTGCAGAGCTGCTTTAGAGGGAGAGAACGGCGTCAGCGGAGCACCTTTAGAGCCAGAGAACAAGATCAGCAGAGCTGCTGTTGTGCCTAAGAACCAGGTCGGCAGAGTTGCTCTAGAGGCAGAGAACCAGGTCAGCAGAGCTTTTCTAGAGCCAGAGAACCAGGTCAGCCGAGCTGCTTCAAAGCCAGAGAACCAGGTCAGCAGAGCTGCTTTAGAGCCATCGAACCAGATTAACACAGCTGCTTTAGAGCCATAGAACCAGGTCAACAGAGCTGCTCTAGAGCCTAAGAACCAGGTCAGCAGAGCTGCTCTAGAGCCAGAGAACCAGTTCAGCAGAGCTACTTTAGAGGGAGAGAACTACGTCAGCAGAGCACCTTTAGAGCCAGAGAACAAGATCAGCAGAGCTGCACTAGAGGCAACGAACCAGGTCGGCAAAGCTGCTCTAGAGGCAGAGAACCAGGTCAGCAGAGCTGTCTTCAAAGCCAGAGAACCAGGTCAGCAGAGCTGCTTTAGAGCCATAGAACCAGGTCAGCAGAGCTGCTTTAGAGCCAGAGAACCAGGTCAGCAGAGCTGCTTCAAAGCCACAGAATCAGGTCAGCATAGCCGTTGTAGAGCCAGAGAACTAGGTCAGCAGAGCTGCTTTAGAGGGAGAGAACCAGGTCAGCAGAGCTGCTGTAGAGCCATAGAACCAGTTCAGCAGAGCTACTGTAGAGCCAGAGAACCAGGTCAGCAGAGCCGCTTTAGAGGCAGAGAACCAAGTCAGCAGAGCCGCTATAGAGGCAGAGAACCAGGTCAGCAGAGCTGCTCTAGAGCCAGAGAACTAGGTCAGCAGAGCTGCTGTACATCTTGAGAACTAGGTCAGAAGAGCCGATATAGAGCCCCAGAACCAGGGCAGAGGAGCTGCTTTAGAGCCAAAGAACCAGGTCAGCAGAGCCGCTTTAGAGGCAGAGAACCAGGTCAGCAGAGCCGCTATAGAGGCAGAGAACCAAGTCAGCAGAGCAGCTGTAGAGCCAGAGAAGCAAGTCGGCAGAGCTGCTTTAGAGCCAGAGAACCAGGTCAGCAGAGCCGCTCTAGAGCTACAGAACCAGGTTAGCGGAGACGCTTTAGAGCCAGAGAACCAGGTCAACAGAGCTGCTGTAGAGCAAGAGAAACAGGTCAGCAGATCTACTTTAGAGCCAGAGAACCAGGTCAGCAGAGCCGCTCTAGAGCCTAAGAACCAGGTCAGCAGAGCTGCTCCAGAGCCAGAGAACCAGGTCAGCAGCACTGCTGTAGAGCCAGAGAAACCAGGTCAGCAGAGCTGCTTTAGAGGGAGAGAACCAGGTCAGCAGAGCTGTTTCAAAGCCAGAGAACCAGGTCAGCAGAACTGATTTAAAGCCATATAACCAGGTCAGCAGTGCTGCTTTAGAGCCAGAGAACCAGGTCAGCAGAGCTGCTTCAAAGACAGAGAACCAGGTCAGCAGAGCTGCTTTAGAGCCATAGGTATAGGTCAGCAGAGCTGCTTTAGAAGGAGAGAACCAGGTCAGCAGAGCTGCTTTAGAGGGAGAAAACCAGGTCAGCAGAGCTTTTCTAGAGCCAGAGAACCAGGTCAGCAGAGCTGCTTCAAAGCCAGAGAACCATGTCAACAGAGCTGTTTTAGAGCCATAGAACCAGGTCAGCAGAGCTGCTTTAGAGCCAGGGAACCTGGTCAGCAGACCTGCTTCAAAGCCAGAGAACCAGGTCAGCAGAGCTGCTTTAGAGCCATAGAACCACGTCAGCAGAGCTAATTTAGAGGGAGAGAAGCAGGTCAGCAGAGCCGATATAGAGCCAGAAAACCAGGTCAGCAGAGCTGCTTTAGAGCCAGAGAACCAGGTCAGCAGATCTGCTTTAGAGCTAGAGAACCAGGTCAGCAGAGCTGCTTTAGAGCCAGAGAACCATGTCAGCAGAGCTGCCGTAAAGCCATAGAAACAGGTCAGCAGAGCTGCTTTAGAGCCAGAGAACCAGGTCAGCAGAGCTGCTTCATAGCCACCGAACCTCGTCAGAAGAGCCATTGTAGAGCCACAGAACTAGGTCAGAAGAGCTGCTGTAGAACCAGAGAACTGGTTCAGTAGAGCCGTTGTAGAGCCAGAGAACCAGGTCAGCAGAGCTGCTCAAGAGCCTAAGAACCAGGTCAGCAGAGCTGCTCTAGAACCAGAGAACCAGGTTAGCAGAGCTGCTCTAGAGCCAGAGAACCAGGTCAGCAGAGCTGCTTTAGAGGGAGAGAACTACGTCAGCAGAGCACCTTTAGAGCCAGAGAACAAGATCAGCAGAGCTGCTGTTGTGCCTAAGAACCAGGTCGGCAGAGCTGCTCTAGAGGCAGAGAACAAGGTCAGCAGAGCTTTTCTAGAGCCAGAGAACCAGGTCAGCCGAGCTGCTTCAGAGCCAGAGAACCAGGTCAGCAGAGCTGCTTTAGAGCCATCGAACCAGATCAACACAGCTGCTTTAGAGCCATAGAACCAGGTCAACAGAGCTGCTCTAGAGCCTAAGAACCAGGTCAGCAGAGCTGCTCTAGAGCCAGAGAACCAGGTCAGCAGAGCTGCTCTAGAGCCAGAGAACCAGGTCAGCAGAGCTGCTTTAGAGGGAGAGAACTACGTCAGCAGAGCACCTTTAGAGCCAGAGAACAAGATCAGCAGAGCTGCACTAGAGGCTACGAACCAGGTCGGCAGAGCTGCTCTAGAGGCAGAGAACCAGGTCAGCAGAGCTGTCTTCAAAGCCAGAGAACCAGGTCAGCAGAGCTGCTTTAGAGCCATAGAACCAGGTCAGCAGAGCTGCTTTAGAGCCAGAGAACCAGGTCAGCAGAGCTGCTTCAAAGCCACAGAATCAGGTCAGCATAGCCGTTGTAGAGCCAGAGAACTAGGTCAGCAGAGCTGCTGTACATCTTGAGAACCAGGTCAGAAGAGCCGATATAGAGCCCCAGAACCAGGTCAGCAGAGCTGCTTTAGAGCCAAAGAACCAGCTCAGCAGAGCCGCTTTAGAGGAAGAGAACCGGGTCAGCAGAGCCGCTATAGAGACAGAGAACCAAGTCAGCAGAGCTGCTGTAGAGCCAGAGAACCAAGTCAGCAGAGCTGCTTTAGAGCCAGAGAACCAGGTCAGCAGAGCCGCTCTAGAGCCACAGAACCAGGTTAGCGGAGATGCTTTAGAGCCAGAGAACCAGGTCAACAGAGCTGCTGTAGAGCAAGAGAAACAGGTCAGCAGATCTACTTTAGAGCCAGAGAACCAGGTCAGCAGAGCCGCTCTAGAGCCTAAGAACCAGGTCAGCAGAGCTGCCCCAGAGCCAGAGAACCAGGTCAGTAGTGCTGCTGTAGAGCCAGAGAAACCAGGTCAGCAGAGCTGCTTTAGAGGGAGAGAACCAGGTCAGCAGAGCTGTTTCAAAGCCAGAGAACCAGGTCAACAGAACTGATTTAAAGCTATATAACCAGGTCAGCAGTGCTGCTTTAGAGCCAGAGAACCAGGTCAACAGCGCTGCTTCAAAGACAGAGAACCAGGTCAGCAGAGCTGCTTTAGAGCCATAGGTATAGGTCAGCAGAGCTGCTTTAGAAGGAGAGAACCAGGTCAGCAGAGCTGCTTTAGAGCCAGACAACCCGGTCAGCAGAGTTGCTTTAGAGGGAGAAAACCAGGTCAGCAGAGCTTTTCTAGAGCCAGAGAACCAGGTCAGCAGAGCTGCTTCAAAGCCAGAGAACCAGGTCAACAGAGCTGCTTTAGAGCCATAGAACCAGGTCAGCAGAGCTGGTTTAGAGCCAGAGAACCTGGTCAGCAGACCTGCTTCAAAGCCAGAGAACCAGGTCAGCAGAGCTGCTTTAGAGCCATAGAACCAGGTCAGCAGAGCTAATTTAGAGGGAGAGAAGCAGGTCAGCAGAGCCGATATAGAGCCACAAAACCAGGTCAGCAGAGCTGCTTTAGAGCCAGAGAACCAGGTCAGCAGAGCTGCTTTATAGCTAGAGAACCAGGTCAGCAGAGCTGCTTTAGAGCCAGAGAACCATGTCAGCAGAGCTGCCGTAAAGCCAAAGAAACAGGTCAGCAGAGCTGCTTTAGAGCCAGAGAACCAAGTCAGCAGAGCTGCTTCATAGCCACTGAACCTGGTCAGAAGAGCCATTGTAGAGCCAGAGAATTAGGTCAGCAGAGCTGCTGTAGAACCAGAGAACTGGTTCAGTAGAGCCGTTGTAGAGCCAGAGAACCAGGTCAGCAGAGCTGCTCTAGAGCCTAAGAACCAGGTCAGCAGAGCTGCTCTAGAACCAGAGAACCAGGTTAGCAGATCTGCTCTAGAGCCAGAGAACCAGGTCAGCAGAGCTGCTTTAGAGGGAGAGAACTACGTCAGCAGAGCACCTTTAGAGCCAGAGAACAAGATCAGCAGAGCTGCTGTTGTGTCTAAGAACCAGGTCGGCAGAGCTGCTCTAGAGGCAGAGAACCAGGTCAGCAGAGCTTTTCTAGAGCCAGAGAACCAGGTCAGCCGAGCTGCTTCAAAGCCAGAGAACCAGGTCAGCAGAGCTGCTTTAGAGCCATCGAACCAGATCAACACAGCTGCTTTAGAGCCATAGAACCAGGTCAACAGAGCTGCTCTAGAGCCTAAGAACCAGGTCAGCAGAGCTGCTCTAGAGCCAGAGAACCAGGTCAGCAGAGCTGCTCTAGAGCCAGAGAACCAGGTCAGCAGAGCTGCTTTAGTGGGAGAGAACTACGTCAGCAGAGCACATTTAGAGCCAGAGAACAAGATCAGCAGAGCTGCACTAGAGGCTACGAACCAGGTCAGCAGAGCTGCTCTAGAGGCAGAGAACCAGGTCAGCAGAGCTGTCTTCAAAGCCAGAGAACCAGGTCAGCAGAGCTGCTTTAGAGCCATAGAACCAGGTCAGCAGAGCTGCTTTAGAGCCAGAGAACCAGGTCAGCAGAGCTGCTTCAAAGCCACAGAATCAGGTCAGCATAGCCGTTGTAGAGCCAGAGAACTAGGTCAGCAGAGCTGCTTTAGAGGGAGAGAACCAGGTCAGCAGAGCTGCTGTAGAGCCATAGAACCAGTTCAGCAGAGCTGCTGTAGAGCCAGAGAACCAGGTCAGCAGATCTGCTCTAGAGCCACAGAACCAGGTCAGCTGAGCTGCTTTAGAGCCAGAGAACCAGGTCAGCAGAGCCGCTTTAGAGGCAGAGAACCAGGTCAGCAGAGCTGCTCTAGAGCCAGAGAACTAGGTCAGCAGAGCTGCTGTACATCTTGAGAACCAGGTCAGAAGAGCCGATATAGAGCCCCAGAACCAGGTCAGCAGAGCTGCTTTAGAGCCAAAGAACCAGGTCAGAAGAGCCGCTTTAGAGGCAGAGAACCGGGTCAGCAGAGCCGCTATAGAGGCAGAGAACCAAGTCAGCAGAGCTGCTGTAGAGCCAGAGTGTCATGCCTCGCGATTCAGCCCCTACAGGTGGCAAGTATATAAGGGGCGAAGCGGCGTGTACAAGCCGCTTCGCGTTCTTGCATTGAGCCCCAATTCCGTCCCGAGAGCTGTTGCCTGACTTCCTGTAGTGTTAGTTCCGGTTTCCTGTTTCGAGTCGTGGACGTTTCCCGGCTCCGGTGGTTGTAGCGTTGTGGATCCTGTTGTTACGGAGGGTGGAAGGTGTCCTCTCTCTCTCCAGGATATTGGCGAGGGTTTCTCCTGGTTGTGGCATCTTCATGCAAGTAAGGTCTGCTGGGTGTTTGGAGGTCCAGGGGTTTCCTGTCTCGCGTCACTTCGTGCTAGAGAGGTAGACTGACATTGACAGAGCGCAGTCTCCATTCCCAGCGCTACCTGTCGTGGTGTCTTCATCCTAACGCCTCGCTTATTCAAGTGTTATACCTGAAATATTATTAAGCATAGTGTTACCTGCTGTTAAGGTAACTCCAAGATTGGATTAAGTTGGAGTCTTTTCCTTTGTCCTATTTTCACGCCCCCAGTATCATTTCCTCCCTTCACTATTATATCCATCCCCTTCGTCATCCTGAGCAGCTATCAGGAATCCGGTGGTGATATATTGTGAGGACCATTGAGCAGGGGGTTAGGTTTCCCACTCTTCTACATAATAAGCAAGGTACTTGATCTTCCCCACCTTACTAATGTATTAACGGAATACTCTACCTTCCTGGGAGTATAATCTTGGTATCCTTATTCCCTGCAGCTGACCACTAAGGAACTACTACTTAGAACACACCTGCTGGTTCCTACAGACTTATATATAGTAACAGACGATATTACCGGTAGGTGTTGGGGAAATACAGAATCGAGGGAGCACAGGGGGGCGATACATAGGTATTCCACTAACCACCTTTATATTACAGCTGGGAGACCTTCTTGTGTGCCTTGTTGCGATCTCTTACGCTCCTGTTGTTCCTCCTGCCGGAATCACCTATCAAGACCTACCGGATCCCCCCACCTATCCTTGTTTTGTTTCCCTGTTTTCCCCAGTGGGTTCTCCGCACTCTAGAGTCTGATAGAGTCGGGGAAACACGGGGGACGACTGTGGACTCATCTTCACGACTCCAGACGCTCCTGCAGAACATCCGCGATCCTTACACAGAGAACTAAGTCAGCAGAGCTGCTTTAGAGCCAGAGAACCAGGTCAGCAGAGCCGCTCTAGAGCCACAGAACCAGGTTAGCGGAGATGCTTTAGAGCCAGAGAACCAGGTCAACAGAGCTGCTGTAGAGCAAGAGAAACAGGTCAGCAGATCTACTTTAGAGCCAGAGAACCAGGTCAGCAGAGCCGCTCTAGAGCCTAAGAACCAGGTCAGCAGAGCTGCTCCAGAGCCAGAGAACCAGGTCAGCAGCGCTGCTGTAGAGCCAGAGAAACCAGGTCAGCAGAGCTGCTTTAGAGGGAGAGAACCAGGTCAGCAGAGCTGTTTCAAAGCCAGAGAACCAGGTCAGCAGAACTGATTTAAAGCCATATAACCAGGTCAGCAGTGCTGCTTTGGAGCCAGAGAACCAGGTTAACAGAGCTGCTTCAAAGACAGAGAACCAGGTCAGCAGAGCTGCTTTAGAGCCATAGGTATAGGTCAGCAGAGCTGCTTTAGAAGGAGAGAACCAGGTCAGCAGAGCTGCTTTAGAGCCAGACAATCCGGTCAGCAGAGCTGCTTTAGAGGGAGAAAACCAGGTCAGCAGAGCTTTTCTAGAGCCAGAGAACCAGGTCAGCAGAGCTGCTTCAAAGCCAGAGAACCAGGTCAACAGAGCTGCTTTAGAGCCATAGACCCAGGTCAGCAGAGCTGCTTTAGAGCCAGAGAACCTGGTCAGCAGACCTGCTTCAAAGCCAGAGAACCAGGTCAGCAGAGCTGCTTTAGAGCCATAGAACCAGGTCAGCAGAGCTAATTTAGAGGGAGAGAAGCAGGTCAGCAGAGCCGATATAGAGCCACAAAACCAGGTCAGCAGAGCTGCTTTAGAGCCAGAGAACCAGGTCAGCAGAGCTGCTTTATAGCTAGAGAACCAGGTCAGCAGAGCTGCTTTAGAGCCAGAGAACCAGGTCAGCAGAGCTGCTTTAGAGCCATAGGTACAGATCAGCAGAGCTGCTTTAGAAGGAGAGAACCAGGTCAGCAGTGATGTTTCAAAGCTAGAGAACCAGGTCAGCAGATCTGATTTAAAGCCATATAACCAGGTCAGCAGTGCTGCTTTAGACCCAGAGAACCAGGTCAGCAGAGCTGCTTCAAAGACAGAGAACCAGGTCAGCAGAGCTGCTTTAGAGCCATAGGTACTGATCAGCAGAGCTGCTTTAGAAGGAGAGAACCAGGTCAGCAGAGCTGCTCTAGAGCCAGCGAACTAGGTCTGCAGAGCTGCTTTAGAGGGAGAGAACCACGTCAGCAGAGCACCTTTAGAGCCAGAGAACAAGATCAGCAGAGCTGCACTTGTGCCTAAGAACCAGGTCGGCAGAGCTGCTCTAGAGGCAGAGAACCAGGTCAGCAGAGCTTTTCTAGAGCCAGAGAACCAGGTCAGCAGAGCTGCTTCAAAGCCATCGAACCAGGTCAGCGGAGCTGCTTTAGAGCCATCGAACCAGATCAGCACAGCTGCTTTAGAGCCATAGAACCAGGTCAACAGAGCTGCTCTAGAGCCAAAGAACCAGGTCAGCAGAGCTGCTCTAGAGCCTAAGAACCAGGTCAGCAGAGCTGCTCTAGAGCCAGAGAACCAGGTCAGCAGAGCTGCTCTAGAGCCAGAGAACCAGGTCAGCAGAGCTACTTTAGAGCCAGAGAACAAGATCAGCAGAGCTTCTTTAGAGCCTAAGAACCAGGTTAGCAGAGCTGCTCTAGAGGCAGAGAACCAGGTCAGCAGAGCTGCTGTAGAGCCAGAGAACCAAGTCAGCAGAGCTGCTTTAGAGCCAGAGAACCAGGTCAGCAGAGCCGCTCTAGAGCCACAGAACCAGGTTAGCGGAGACACTTTAGAGCCAGAGAACCAGGTCAACAGAGCCGCTGTAGAGCCAGAGAACCAGGTCAGCAGAGCTACTTTAGAGCCAGAGAACCAGGTAGGCAGAGCCGCTCTAGAGTCTAAGAACCAGGTCAGCAGAGCTGCTCCAGAGCCAGAGAACCAGGTCAGCAGCGCTGCTGTAGAGCCAGAGAACAAGATCAGCAGAGCTGCACTTGTGCCTAAGAACCAGGTCGGCAGAGCTGCTCTAGAGGCAGAGAACCAGGCCAGCAAAGCTTTTCTAGAGCCAGAGAACCAGGTCAGCAGAGCTGCTTCAAAGCCATCGAACCAGGTCAGCGGAGCTGCTTTAGAGCCATCGAACCAGATCAGCACAGCTGCTTTAGAGCCATAGAACCAGGTCAACAGAGCTGCTCTAGAGCCAAAGAACCAGGTCAGCAGAGCTGCTCTAGAGCCTAAGAACCAGGTCAGCAGAGCTGCTCTAGAGCCAGAGAACCAGGTCAGCAGAGCTGCTCTAGAGCCAGAGAACCAGGTCAGCAGAGCTACTTTAGAGCCAGAGAACAAGATCAGCAGAGCTTCTTTAGAGCCTAAGAACCAGGTTAGCAGAGCTGCTCTAGAGGCAGAGAACCAGGTCAGCAGAGCTGCTGTAGAGCCAGAGAACCAAGTCAGCAGAGCTGCTTTAGAGCCAGAGAACCAGGTCAGCAGAGCCGCTCTATAGCCACAGAACCAGGTTAGCGGAGACACTTTAGAGCCAGAGAACCAGGTCAACAGAGCCGCTGTAGAGCCAGAGAACCAGGTCAGCAGAGCTACTTTAGAGCCAGAGAACCAGGTAGGCAGAGCCGCTCTAGAGCCTAAGAACCAGGTCAGCAGAGCTGCTCCAGAGCCAGAGAACCAGGTCAGCAGCGCTGCTGTAGAGCCAGAGAAACCAGGTCAGCAGAGCTGCTTTAGAGGGAGAGAACCAGGTCAGCAGTGCTGTTTCAAAGCTAGAGAACCAGGTCAGCAGATCTGATTTAAGCCATATAACCAGGTCAGCAGTGCTGCTTTAGAGACATAGGTACAGGTCAGCAGAGCTGCTTTAGAAGGAGAGAACCAGGTCAGCAGAGCTGCTCTAGAGCCATCGAACCAGGTCTGCAGAGCTGCTTTAGAGGGAGAGAACCACGTCAGCAGAGCACCTTTAGAGCCAGAGAACAAGATCAGCAGAGCTGCTCTTGTGCCTAAGAACCAGGTCGGCAGAGCTGCTCTAGAGGCAGAGAACCAGGTCAGCAGAGCTTTTCTAGCGCCAGAGAACCAGGTCAGCAGAGCTGCTTCAAAGCCAGAGAACCAGGTCAGCGGAGCTGCTTTAGAGCCATCGAACCAGATCAGCACAGCTGCTTTAGAGCCATAGAACCAGGTCAACAGAGCTGCTCTAGAGCCAAAGAACCAGGTCAGCAGAGCTGCTCTAGAGCCTAAGAACCAGGTCAGCAGAGCTGCTCTAGAGCCAGAGAACCAGGTCAGCAGAGCTGCTCTAGAGCCAGAGAACCAGGTCAGCAGAGCTGCTTTAGAGGGAGAGAACTACGTCAGCAGAGCACCTTTAGAGCCAGAGAACAAGATCAGCAGAGCTGCTCTAGACCCTACGAACCAGGTCGGCAGAGCTGCTCTAGAGGCAGAGAACCAGGTCAGCAGAGCTGTCTTCAAAGCCAGAGAACCAGGTCAGCAGAGCTGCTTTAGAGCCATAGAACCAGGTCAGCAGAGCTGCTTTAGAGCCAGAGAACCAGGTCAGCAGAGCTGCTTCAAAGCCGCAGAACCAGGTCAGCAGAGCCGTGGTAGAGCCAGAGAACTAGGTCAGCAGAGCTGCTTTAGAGGGAGAGAACCAGGTCAGCAGAGCTGCTGTAGAGCCATAGAACCAGTTCAGCAGAGCTGCTGTAGAGCCAGAGAACCAGGTCAGCAGAGCCGCTCTAGAGACCGAGAACCAGGTCAGCAGAGCTGCTTCAAAGCCAGAGAACCAGGTCAGCAGAGCTGCTTTAGAGCCATAGAACCAGGTCAGCAGAGCAGCTTTAGAGCCAGAGAACCTGGTCAGCAGACCTGCTTCAATGCCATAGAACCAGGTCAGCAGAGCTGCTTTAGAGCCATAGAACCAGGTCAGCAGAGCTAATTTAGAGGGATAGAAACAGGTCAGCAGAGCTGCTTTAGAGCCAGAGAACCAGGTCAGCACAGCTGCTCTAGAGGCAGAAAACCAGGTCAGCAGAGCCGCTCTAGAGGCAGAGAACGAGGTCAGCAGAGCTACTGTAGAGCCAGAGAAACCAGGTCAGCAGAGCTGCTCTAGAGTCAGAGAACCAGGTCAGCAGAGCTGCTGTAGAACCAGAGAACCGGTTAAGTAGAGCAGTTGCAGATCCAGAGAACCAGGTCAGCAGAGCTGCTCTAGAGCCTAAGAACCAGGTCAGCAGAGCTGCTCTAGAGCCAGCAAACCAGGTCTGCAGAGCTGCTTCAGAGGGAGAGAACGACATCAGCAGAGCACCTTTAGAGCCAGAGAACAAGATCAGCAGAGCTGCTGTTGTGCCTAAGAACCAGGTCAGCAGATCCGCTCTAGAGACCGAGAACCTGACAAGGAGCGTTCTGCTGCAGGAGCGTTACGGCGCTGCTGTGCAATTTTTTAAAAACTCACCTGTTTATTTTCTTTTAGGTACCGGACTCGCGCTTCACTGCTCCCCTCACTCGCACTGTAATCGTGCCCCTCACCGCCGCTTGGCGGGCTGGTTCTGGGGAGGCGGACATCTTGGGTTGGGGTGGTGAGGATTGGGCTGACAGCGCTCATTGCGCATGCGCCAGCGGGGGAACGCGTATTTAAAGCGAGTCCCCGCCTTTCCCTCCCCTTGACAAGGAGCGTTCTGCTGCAGGAGCGTTACGTCGCTGCTGTGCAATTTTTAAAAAAACTCACCTGTTTATTTTCTTTTAGGTACCGGACTCGCGCTTCACTGCTCCCCTCACTCGCACTGTAATCGTGCCCCTCACCGCCGCTTGGCGGGCTGGTTCTGGGGAGGCGGACATCTTGGGTTGGGGGGGTGAGGATTGGGCTGACAGCGCTCATTGCGCATGCGCCAGCGGGGGAACGCGTATTTAATGCTCCTCCCCTAGCGCAGCGGGATCGCGCAGCGGGCGTGTCCTCGCGTGGCCGGAGTCGTGCCGGAGTCCTGCCCGTCTGCGCCCGTCCGCGCTAAGGCCGTGCGGGACGTGGCGGGTTCTGGCTCGGGTTCGTGAGAGTTTAACAACGTGTCTGTTGCCATGCTGACATATTCTAGGGAGAGCTTGATGTCCATCAACCAGGTGAGTCGCTGCTGTGCACGCCCGCCTGTCCATCCTCTCTGTGGTCCGTACCGTTGTCCATGCAATGGCCTGATACTTGACCCCCCAATGCCTCTACCTCGGAAATCTCCCTCTGTTTTCCATCATAGCAGGGTCTCTTCTCCCTCTTTGCGGATAATGAACCTGAATGTGAGGTCGATTTTGAAACATCAGCAAAATCTGTATGATCTCATTGAGGATGAAGCTCCGGACATCCTGGCTATAACTGAAACATGGCTTCAGGAAGCTGACACTGCCATTCTCAATCTGGCATGCCCCTCTGGCTATTCGATGTACACCTTGAATAGAGCATCTAGAGGGGGGGGAATAGCGCTGATAGTTAGGTCTTGTTTTCCCTGTGTGTGGAACAGCCTTAAGATCGCTGGCTGTGAAAGCGCCTCTTTCAAAGTCTCTGTCAATCCTGAGTTTACACTGTCTGGGATGGTGGTATATCGTCCGCCAGGCAGTGATGTGTTGTTTAGAAATGCTTTCTCTGATACTGTCGGCACTTTGACCACTGACTGCGCCAACTTTTCTATACTGGGCGATTTAAATCTGCATTTCGACACACTGTCCAGTTTGACAGCTCGTGCCATCGCTTTGGACCTAGAGGCTTTTCAATTGTTCCAGCTGGTTTCACAGCCTACGCACATCGGGGGACATACTTTGGACCCTTTCTTTACCAACTTGACTGAGGCCAAAGTCACTGCAGTTACCCCAGTAGAATGGTCTGACCATTTCCTGGTGTCTATCCAGTGTCCCGTATCAGTGACTCTTCCCATTTCTTCAGCTAGACGGGTACTCAGGAGATCTTGGAACAAACTCAGGTTGGAAGACTTTCACCATCTTTTGTTGGTGGAGCCCTTGGGCCCATTGAACAATGTGGACGAAGGGTACGATCTCTTTTGCTCCTGGCTTACTAGGGCTCTGGATGCTTTGATACCCATTGTATCGACTAAGATCAACCCTCGCGAGTCTAGTCCCTGGTATGACGGGGCCTTACGCGCCTTGAAGGGAGCCTGTAGACGGGCGGAGAGGGCCTGGAGGAAGACATATGGGGCTGATTTAAAAGTCGCATATGCTGCTTCGGTTAAGCTCTATCACCGGGCCATATGTCGTGCTCGTGCGGCCTTCTATGCTGAAGAATTCCGGAACAGCACCAACCCGTCGAAGGCCATCTTCAAAGCGGTTAAAGATCTTATGGCCAAACGGACTATCTCTTTAGCCGAGAGCTCTGTTTCCCATTGTGAATCCCTGGCTTCCTATTTTTTGGGAAAGGTCCAAGCCATCTATCGGACTTTCCCTAGCATTGGGGTTCCGCTGGGAAGTTCCAATGAGGCACTACGTCAGATCGCCCTGCCCTCATTTCCCCCTCTCACTTCGGACGGGTTTGACAAACTTGCTTTGCAAGTTAAATCAGGATCTCCATCTGATCCGGTAAAGCCTGCTCTCTTTCGAGACCAGACCTTTCTGGGGCGCCCTGTGGTGCGCTCCCTTGTCAACCTCTCTCTAGAGTCGGGGGTAGTTCCAACTAAATGGAAGCAGGCGGTAGTGTCTCCGATCATCAAAAAACCCTCCTTAGACCCGTCTAAGCCTGAAAGTTTTCGCCCCATCTCGCTGCTACCTTGGCCGGCAAAGTTGACAGAGGCCCATGTCAATCTGGCCCTGTCGGAACATCTAGCCCGGACCAACGCCCTTGATCCCACACAGAACGGTTTCCGCGCTGGTCACAGCACGGAGACCGCTCTCCTCGCAATGGTGGAATATCTGCGCGCTAGGTTGGATGCGGGTCAGACGGCGGCGCTGATATTGTTAGATCTCAGCGCCGCCTTCGACACTGTATCTCATGGCATCCTCCTGCATCGGCTTGAGGAGATCGGTGTCAGTGGTCTGGCGCTGCAGTGGTTCCGCTCCTTCCTGGACAATCGTTCCTTCTGTGTGGCCATTCCTCCCTTTTCGTCCAGTTTCCAGCCTCTGGCCATGGGGGTTCCGCAGGGGTCTTCGCTAAGTCCCACGTCGTTCAATCTTTACGTGAGACCGCTGGCTGATGTCGCGAGGCAGTGGGGCCTTACTTTGGTCTCATATGCCGATGACACTCAGCTGGCGGTTAGCCTTAGCGGAGATGTCCACCAAGACGCCCCCAGGTTTCAGTCCGGACTGAAGGCGGTGGCTTGCTGGCTGACAGAAAACTGTCTCCAGCTTAATGCCACAAAAACAGAGGTGATGGTTGTTGGGAAGGGAGTGGAGCTCTGGGGCGATCAGTGGTGGCCTTCTGAGCTGGGCCCCACTCCGACCCCAGTGTCGGAGGTGAAAAATCTTGGGGTCTGGTTGGACGCTGGCCTTACCTTTATAGGACATACTAAAAAAACGGCAGCCTGTTGTTTTGGTCTATTAAGAGGTCTTAGACCAGTCCTTAAATACTTTGATGCCCCTACCAGACAGCTTGTAGTCCAGGCTACTATCATCTCTCGCCTGGACTACGCTAGCTCTCTTCTGGCTGGGGCTAATCAGGCTGAGTTAACGCGCCTACAGCGGGTTCAAAATGCTGCGGCCAGAGCCATTGTTGGCCTACCCAGATTTTGCCCGGTGGCGAATGTCCTTCACTCTTTGCATTGGCTCCCTGTAAGGAAGCGTATTCTTTTCAAGGTCCTTTGCTTGACTTTTAAGATATTAAGAGGTATAGGCCCTGAAATCCTGTCCAATCTTATTTCTTTCTATGTCCCCACTCGTAGCCTCCGATCTCAGGGCCAGGCCCTTGCTGTGGTCCATAGATTTAGACTCTGTCGGATGGGGGGTCGTTCCTTCAGCGTGAAAGCTGCACTAATTTGGAACACCCTCCCAGTTGAAATCCGTCAGTTAGACGATCTGCTTTCTTTCTGGAGAGCCATCAAGACTTTTCTGTTTTAGTTGTCTATCTTAGGCGTCCCCGTTTCTGTTGTGTTGTGTTCCTCCTTGTCTTTGCGCCGGGACGCTCCTTGGCTGGAGTAGCTGTGTGCATAGTAAATCAATTTAACATAACATAACATAACCAGGTCGGCAGAGTTGCTCTAGAGCCTAAGAACCAGGTCAGCAGAGCTGCTCTAGAGCCAGCAAACCAGGTCTGCAGAGCTGCTTCAGAGGGAGAGAACGACGTCAGCAGAGCACCTTTAGAGCCAGAGAACAAGATCAGCAGAGCTGCTGTTGTGCCTAAGAACCAGGTCAGCAGAGCTGCTTTAGAGCCAGAGAACCAGGTCAGCAGAGCTGCTTCAAAGCCGCAGAACCAGGTCAGCAGAGCCGTGGTAGAGCCAGAGAACTAGGTCAGCAGAGCTGCTTTAGAGGGAGAGAACCAGGTCAGCAGAGCTGCTGTAGAGCCATAGAACCAGTTCAGCAGAGCTGCTGTAGAGCCAGAGAACCAGGTCAGCAGAGCCGCTCTAGAGACCGAGAACCAGGTCAGCAGAGCTGCTTCAAAGCCAGAGAACCAGGTCAGCAGAGCTGCTTTAGAGCCATAGAACCAGGTCAGCAGAGCAGCTTTAGAGCCAGAGAACCTGGTCAGCAGACCTGCTTCAAAGCCATAGAACCAGGTCAGCAGAGCTGCTTTAGAGCCATAGAACCAGGACAGCAGAGCTAATTTAGAGGGATAGAAACAGGTCAGCAGAGCTGCTTTAGAGCCAGAGAACCAGGTCAGCACAGCTGCTCTAGAGGCAGAAAACCAGGTCAGCAGAGCCGCTCTAGAGGCAGAGAACGAGGTCAGCAGAGCTACTGTAGAGCCAGAGAAACCAGGTCAGCAGAGCTGCTCTAGAGTCAGAGAACCAGGTCAGCAGAGCTGCTGTAGAACCAGAGAACCGGTTAAGTAGAGCAGTTGCAGATCCAGAGAACCAGGTCAGCAGAGCTGCTCTAGAGCCTAAGAACCAGGTCAGCAGAGCTGCTCTAGAGCCAGCAAACCAGGTCTGCAGAGCTGCTTCAGAGGGAGAGAACGACGTCAGCAGAGCACCTTTAGAGCCAGAGAATAAGATCAGCAGAGCTGCTGTTGTGCCTAAGAACCAGGTCGGCAGAGTTGCTCTAGAGGCAGAGAACCAGGTCAGCAGAGCTTTTCTAGAGCCAGAGGACCAGGTCAGCCGAGCTGCTTCAAAGCCAGAGAACCAGGTCAGCAGAGCTGCTTTAGAGCCATCGAACCAGATCAACACAGCTGCTTTAGAGCCATAGAACCAGGTCAACAGAGCTGCTCTAGAGCCTAAGAACCAGGTCAGCAGAGCTGCTCTAGAGCCAGAGAACCAGTTCAGCAGAGCTACTTTAGAGGGAGAGAACTATGTCAGCAGAGCACCTTTAGAGCCAGAGAACAAGACCAGCAGAGCTGCACTAGAGGCTACGAACCAGGTCGGCAAAGCTGCTCTAGAGGCAGAGAACCAGGTCAGCAGAGCTGTCTTCAAAGCCAGAGAACCAGGTCAGCAGAGCTGCTTTAGAGCCATAGAACCAGGTCAGCAGAGCTGCTTTAGAGCCAGAGAACCAGGTCAGCAGAGCTGCTTCAAAGCCACAGAATCAGGTCAGCATAGCCGTTGTAGAGCCAGAGAACTAGGTCAGCAGAGCTGCTTTAGAGGGAGAGAACCAGGTCAGCAGAGCTGCTGTAGAGCCATAGAACCAGTTCAGCAGAGCTACTGTAGAGCCAGAGAACCAGGTCAGCAGAGCTGCTCTAGAGCCACAGAACCAGGTCAGCTGAGCTGCTTTAGAGCCAGAGAACCAGGTCAGCAGAGCCGCTTTAGAGGCAGAGAACCAGGTCAGCAGAGCTGCTCTAGAGCCAGAGAACTAGGTCAGCAGAGCTGCTGTACATCTTGAGACCCAGGTCAGAAGAGCCGATATAGAGCCCCAGAACCAGGGCAGCAGAGCTGCTTTAGAGCCAAAGAACCAGGTCAGCAGAGCCGCTTTAGAGGCAGAGAACCAGGTCAGCAGAGCCGCTATAGAGGCAGAGAACCAAGTCAGCAGAGCTGCTGTAGAGCCAGAGAAGCAAGTCAGCAGAGCTGCTTTAGAGCCAGAGAACCAGGTCAGCAGAGCCGCTCTAGAGCCACAGAACCAGGTTAGCGGAGACGCTTTAGAGCCAGAGAACCAGGTCAACAGAGCTGCTGTAGAGCAAGAGAAACAGGTCAGCAGATCTACTTTAGAGCCAGAGAACCAGGTCAGCAGAGCCGCTCTAGAGTCTAAGAACCAGGTCAGCAGAGCTGCTCCAGAGCCAGAGAACCAGGTCAGCAGCACTGCTGTAGAGCCAGAGAAACCAGGTCAGCAGAGCTGCTTTAGAGGGAGAGAACCAGGTCAGCAGAGCTGTTTCAAAGCCAGAGAACCAGGTCAGCAGAACTGATTTAAAGCCATATAACCAGGTCAGCAGTGCTGCTTTAGAGCCAGAGAACCAGTTCAGCAGAGCTGCTTCAAAGACAGAGAACCAGGTCAGCAGAGCTGCTTTAGAGCCATAGGTATAGGTCAGCAGAGCTGCTTTAGAAGGAGAGAACCAGGTCAGCAGAGCTGCTTTAGAGCCAGACAACCTGGTCAGCAGAGCTGCTTTAGAGGGAGAAAACCAGGTCAGCAGAGCTTTTCTAGAGCCAGAGAACCAGGTCAGCAGAGCTGCTTCAAAGCCAGAGAACCAGGTCAACAGAACTGTTTTAGAGCCATAGAACCAGGTCAGCAGAGCTGCTTTAGAGCCAGAGAACCTGGTCAGCAGACCTGCTTCAAAGCCAGAGAACCAGGTCAGCAGAGCTGCTTTAGAGCCATAGAACCAGGTCAGCAGAGCTAATTTAGAGGGAGAGAAGCAGGTCAGCAGAGCCGATATAGAGCCACAAAACCAGGTCAGCAGAGCTGCTTTAGAGCCAGAGAACCAGGTCAGCAGAGCTGCTTTAGAGCTAGAGAACCAGGTCAGCAGAGCTGCTTTAGAGCCAGAGAACCATGTCAGCAGAGCTGCCGTAAAGCCATAGAAACAGGTCAGCAGAGCTGCTTTAGAGCCAGAGAACCAGGTCAGCAGAGCTGCTTCATAGCCACCGAACCTGGTCAGAAGAGCCATTGTAGAGCGAGAGAACTAGGTCAGCAGAGCTGCTGTAGAACCAGAGAACTGGTTCAGTAGAGCCGTTGTAGAGCCAGAGAACCAGGTCAGCAGAGCTGCTCTAGAGCCTAAGAACCAGGTCAGCAGAGCTGCTCTAGAACCAGAGAACCAGGTTAGCAGAGCTGCTCTAGAGCCAGAGAACCAGGTCAGCAGAGCTGCTTTAGAGGGAGAGAACTACGTCAGCAGAGCACCTTTAGAGCCAGAGAACAAGATCAGCAGAGCTGCTGTTGTGCCTAAGAACCAGGTCGGCAGAGCTGCTCTAGAGGCAGAGAACCAGGTCAGCAGAGCTTTTCTAGAGCCAGAGAACCAGGTCAGCCGAGCTGCTTCAAAGCCAGAGAACCAGGTCAGCAGAGCTGCTTTAGAGCCATCGAACCAGATCAACACAGCTACTTTAGAGCCATAGAACCAGGTCAACAGAGCTGCTCTAGAGCCTAAGAACCAGGTCAGCAGAGCTGCTCTAGAGCCAGAGAACCAGGTCAGCAGAGCTGCTCTAGAGCCAGAGAACCAGGTCAGCAGAGCTGCTTTAGAGGGAGAGAACTACGTCAGCAGAGCACATTTAGAGCCAGAGAACAAGATCAGCAGAGCTGCACTAGAGGCTACGAACCAGGTCGGCAGAGCTGCTCTAGAGGCAGAGAACCAGGTCAGCAGAGCTGTCTTCAAAGCCAGAGAACCAGGTCAGCAGAGCTGCTTTAGAGCCATAGAACCAGGTCAGCAGAGCTGCTTTAGAGCCAGAGAACCAGGTCAGCAGAGCTGCTTCAAAGCCACAGAATCAGGTCAGCATAGCCGTTGTAGAGCCAGAGAAATAGGTCAGCAGAGCTGCTTTAGAGGGAGAGAACCAGGTCAGCAGAGCTGCTGTAGAGCCATAGAACCAGTTCAGCAGAGCTGCTGTTGAGCCAGAGAACCAGGTCAGCAGATCTGCTCTAGAGCCACAGAACCAGGTCAGCTGAGCTGCTTTAGAGCCAGAGAACCAGGTCAGCAGAGCCGCTTTAGAGGCAGAGAACCAAGTCAGCAGAGCCGCTATAGAGGCAGAGAACCAGGTCAGCAGAGCTGCTCTAGAGCCAGAGAACTAGGTCAGCAGAGCTGCTGTACATCTTGAGAACCAGGTCAGAAGAGCCGATATAGAGCCCCAGAACCAGGTCAGCAGAGCTGCTTTAGAGCCAAAGAACCAGGTCAGCAGAGCCGCTTTAGAGGCAGAGAACCGGGTCAGCAGAGCCGCTATAGAGGCAGAGAACCAAGTCAGCAGAGCTGCTGTAGAGCCAGAGAACCAACTCAGCAGAGCCGCTCTAGAGCCTAAGAACCAGGTCAGCAGAGCTGCTCCAGAGCCAGAGAACCAGGTCAGCAGCGCTGCTGTAGAGCCAGAGAAACCAGGTCAGCAGAGCTGCTTTAGAGGGAGAGAACCAGGTCAGCAGAGCTGTTTCAAAGCCAGAGAACCAGGTCAGCAGAACTGATTTAAAGCCATATAACCAGGTCAGCAGTGCTGCTTTAGAGCCAGAGAACCAGGTCAACAGAGCTGCTTCAAAGACAGAGAACCAGGTCAGCAGAGCTGCTTTAGAGCCATAGGTATAGGTCAGCAGAGCTGCTTTAGAAGGAGAGAACCAGGTCAGCAGAGCTGCTTTAGAGCCAGACAACCCGGTCAGCAGAGCTGCTTTAGAGGGAGAAAACCAGGTCAGCAGAGCTTTTCTAGAGCCAGAGAACGAGGTCAGCAGAGCTGCTTCAAAGCCAGAGAACCAGGTCAACAGAGCTGCTTTAGAGCCATAGAACCAGGTCAGCAGAGCTGCTTTAGAGCCAGAGAACCTGGTCAGCAGACCTGCTTCAAAGCCAGAGAACCAGGTCAGCAGAGCTGCTTTAGAGCCATAGAACCAGGTCAGCAGAGCTAATTTAGGGGGAGAGAAGTAGATCAGCAGAGCCGATATAGAGCCACAAAACCATGTCAGCAGAGCTGCTTTAGAGCCAGAGAACCAGGTCAGCAGAGCTGCTTTATAGCTAGAGAACCAGGTCAGCAGAGCTGCTTTAGAGCCAGAGAACCATGTCAGCAGAGCTGCCGTAAAGCCAAAGAAACAGGTCAGCAGAGCTGCTTTAGAGCCAGAGAACCAGGTCAGCAGAGCTGCTTCATAGCCACCGAACCTGGTCAGAAGAGCCATTGTAGAGCCAGAGAATTAGGTCAGCAGAGCTGCTGTAGAACCAGAGAACTGGTTCAGTAGAGCCGTTGTAGAGCCAGAGAACCAGGTCAGCAGAGCTGCTCTAGAGCCTAAGAACCAGGTCAGCAGAGCTGCTCTAGAACCAGAGAACCAGGTTAGCAGAGCTGCTCTAGAGCCAGAGAACCAGGTCAGCAGAGCTGCTTTAGAGGGAGAGAACTACGTCAGCAGAGCACCTTTCGAGCCAGAGAACAAGATCAGCAGAGCTGCTGTTGTGCCTAAGAACCAGGTCGGCAGAGCTGCTCTAGAGGCAGAGAACCAGGTCAGCAGAGCTTTTCTAGAGCCAGAGAACCAGGTCAGCCGAGCTGCTTCAAAGCCAGAGAACCAGGTCAGCAGAGCTGCTTTAGAGCCATCGAACCAGATCAACACAGCTGCTTTAGAGCCATAGAACCAGGTCAACAGAGCTGCTCTAGAGCCTAAGAACCAGGTCAGAAGAGCTGCTCTAGAGCCAGAGAACCAGGTCAGCAGAGCTGCTCTAGAGCCAGAGAACCAGGTCAGCAGAGACGCAATAGAGGCAGAGAACCAAGTCAGCAGAGCTGCTGTAGAGCCATAGAAACAGTTCAGCAGAGCTGCTGTTGAGCCAGAGAACCAGGTCAGCAGATCTGCTCTAGAGCCACAGAACCAGGTCAGCTGAGCTGCTTTAGAGCCAGAGAACCAGGTCAGCAGAGCCGCTTTAGAGGCAGAGAACCAAGTCAGCAGAGCCGCTATAGAGGCAGAGAACCAGGTCAGCAGAGCTGCTCTAGAGCCAGAGAACTAGGTCAGCAGAGCTGCTGTACATCTTGAGAACCAGGTCAGAAGAGCCAATATAGAGCCCCAGAACCAGGTCAGCAGAGCTGCTTTAGAGCCAAAGAACCAGGTCAGCAGAGCCGCTTTAGAGGCAGAGAACCGGGTCAACAGAGCCGCTATAGAGGCAGAGAACCAAGTCAGCAGAGCTGCTGTAGAGCCAGAGAACCAACTCAGCAGAGCTGCTTTAGAGCCAGAGAACCAGGTCAGCAGAGCCGCTCTAGAGCCACAGAACCAGGTTAGCGGAGATGCTTTAGAGCCAGAGAACCAGGTCAACAGAGCTGCTGTAGAGCAAGAGAAACAGGTCAGCAGATCTACTTTAGAGCCAGAGAACCAGGTCAGCAGAGCCGCTCTAGAGCCTAAGAACCAGGTCAGCAGAGCTGCTCCAGAGCCAGAGAACCAGGTCAGCAGCGCTGCTGTAGAGCCAGAGAAACCAGGTCAGCAGAGCTGCTTTAGAGGGAGAGAACCAGGTCAGCAGAGCACCTTTCGAGCCAGAGAACAAGATCAGCAGAGCTGCTGTTGTGCCTAAGAACCAGGTCGGCAGAGCTGCTCTAGAGGCAGAGAACCAGGTCAGCAGAGCTTTTCTAGAGCCAGAGAACCAGGTCAGCCGAGCTGCTTCAAAGCCAGAGAACCAGGTCAGCAGAGCTGCTTTAGAGCCATCGAACCAGATCAACACAGCTGCTTTAGAGCCATAGAACCAGGTCAACAGAGCTGCTCTAGAGCCTAAGAACCAGGTCAGAAGAGCTGCTCTAGAGCCAGAGAACCAGGTCAGCAGAGCTGCTCTAGAGCCAGAGAACCAGGTCAGCAGAGACGCAATAGAGGCAGAGAACCAAGTCAGCAGAGCTGCTGTAGAGCCATAGAAACAGTTCAGCAGAGCTGCTGTTGAGCCAGAGAACCAGGTCAGCAGATCTGCTCTAGAGCCACAGAACCAGGTCAGCTGAGCTGCTTTAGAGCCAGAGAACCAGGTCAGCAGAGCCGCTTTAGAGGCAGAGAACCAAGTCAGCAGAGCCGCTATAGAGGCAGAGAACCAGGTCAGCAGAGCTGCTCTAGAGCCAGAGAACTAGGTCAGCAGAGCTGCTGTACATCTTGAGAACCAGGTCAGAAGAGCCGATATAGAGCCCCAGAACCAGGTCAGCAGAGCTGCTTTAGAGCCAAAGAACCAGGTCAGCAGAGCCGCTTTAGAGGCAGAGAACCGGGTCAACAGAGCCGCTATAGAGGCAGAGAACCAAGTCAGCAGAGCTGCTGTAGAGCCAGAGAACCAACTCAGCAGAGCTGCTTTAGAGCCAGAGAACCAGGTCAGCAGAGCCGCTCTAGAGCCACAGAACCAGGTTAGCGGAGATGCTTTAGAGCCAGAGAACCAGGTCAACAGAGCTGCTGTAGAGCAAGAGAAACAGGTCAGCAGATCTACTTTAGAGCCAGAGAACCAGGTCAGCAGAGCCGCTCTAGAGCCTAAGAACCAGGTCAGCAGAGCTGCTCCAGAGCCAGAGAACCAGGTCAGCAGCGCTGCTGTAGAGCCAGAGAAACCAGGTCAGCAGAGCTGCTTTAGAGGGAGAGAACCAGGTCAGCAGAGCTGTTTCAAAGCCAGAGAACCAGGTCAGCAGAACTGATTTAAAGCCATATAACCAGGTCAGCAGTGCTGCTTTAGAGCCAGAGAACCAGGTCAACAGAGCTGCTTCAAAGACAGAGAACCAGGTCAGCAGAGCTGCTTTAGAGCCATAGGTATAGGTCAGCAGAGCTGCTTTAGAAGGAGAGAACCAGGTCAGCAGAGCTGCTTTAGAGCCAGACAACCCGGTCAGCAGAGCTGCTTTAGAGGGAGAAAACCAGGTCAGCAGAGCTTTTCTAGAGCCAGAGAACCAGGTCAGCAGAGCTGCTTCAAAGCCAGAGAACCAGGTCAACAGAGCTGCTTTAGAGCCATAGAACCAGGTCAGCAGAGCTGCTTTAGAGCCAGAGAACCTGGTCAGCAGACCTGCTTCAAAGCCAGAGAACCAGGTCAGCAGAGCTGCTTTAGAGCCATAGAAACAGGTCAGCAGAGCTAATTTAGAGGGAGAGAAGTAGATCAGCAGAGCCGATATAGAGCCACAAAACCATGTCAGCAGAGCTGCTTTAGAGCCAGAGAACCAGGTCAGCAGAGCTGCTTTATAGCTAGAGAACCAGGTCAGCAGAGCTGCTTTAGAGCCAGAGAACCATGTCAGCAGAGCTGCCGTAAAGCCAAAGAAACAGGTCAGCAGAGCTGCTTTAGAGCCAGAGAACCAGGTCAGCAGAGCTGCTTCATAGCCACCGAACCTGGTCAGAAGAGCCATTGTAGAGCCAGAGAATTAGGTCAGCAGAGCTGCTGTAGAACCAGAGAACTGGTTCAGTAGAGCCGTTGTAGAGCCAGAGAACCAGGTCAGCAGAGCTGCTCTAGAGCCTAAGAACCAGGTCAGCAGAGCTGCTCTAGAACCAGAGAACCAGGTTAGCAGAGCTGCTCTAGAGCCAGAGAACCAGGTCAGCAGAGCTGCTTTAGAGGGAGAGAACTACGTCAGCAGAGCACCTTTAAAGCCAGAGAACAAGATCAGCAGAGCTGCTGTTGTGCCTAAGAACCAGGTCGGCAGAGCTGCTCTAGAGGCAGAGAACCAGGTCAGCAGAGCTTTTCTAGAGCCAGAGAACCAGGTCAGCCGAGCTGCTTCAAAGCCAGAGAACCAGGTCAGCAGAGCTGCTTTAGAGCCATCGAACCAGATCAACACAGCTGCTTTAGAGCCATAGAACCAGGTCAACAGAGCTGCTCTAGAGCCTAAGAACCAGGTCAGAAGAGCTGCTCTAGAGCCAGAGAACCAGGTCAGCAGAGCTGCTCTAGAGCCAGAGAACCAGGTCAGCAGAGCCGCTTTAGAGGGAGAGAACTACGTCAGCAGAGCACATTTAGAGCCAGAGAACAAGATCAGCAGAGCTGCACTAGAGGCTACGAACCAGGTCGGCAGAGCTGCTCTAGAGGCAGAGAACCAGGTCAGCAGAGCTGCTTTAGAGCCATAGAACCAGGTCAGCAGAGCTGCTTTAGAGCCAGAGAACCAGGTCAGCAGAGCTGCTTCAAAGCCACAGAATCAGGTCAGCATAGCCGTTGTAGAGCCAGAGAACTAGGTCAGCAGAGCTGCTTTAGAGGGAGAGAACCAGGTCAGCAGAGCTGCTGTAGAGCCATAGAACCAGTTCAGCAGAGCAGCTGTAGAGCCAGAGAACCAGGTCAGCAGATCTGCTCTAGAGCCACAGAACCAGGTCAGCTGAGCTGCTTTAGAGCCAGAGAACCAGGTCAGCAGAGCCGCTTTAGAGGCAGAGAACCAGGTCAGCAGAGCTGCTCTAGAGCCAGAGAACTAGGTCAGCAGAGCTGCTGCACATCTTGAGAACCAGGTCAGAAGAGCCGATATAGAGCCCCAGAACCAGGTCAGCAGAGCTGCTTTCGAGCCAAAGAACCAGGTCAGAAGAGCCGCTTTAGAGGCAGAGAACCGGGTCAGCAGAGCCGCTATAGAGGCAGAGAACCAAGTCAGCAGAGCTGCTGTAGAGCCAGAGAACCAAGTCAGCAGAGCTGCTTTAGAGCCAGAGAACCAGGTCAGCAGAGCCGCTCTAGAGCCACAGAACCAGGTTAGCGGAGATGCTTTAGAGCCAGAGAACCAGGTCAACAGAGCTGCTGTAGAGCAAGAGAATCAGGTCAGCAGATCTACTTTAGAGCCAGAGAACCAGGTCAGCAGAGCCGCTCTAGAGCCTAAGAACCAGGTCAGCAGAGCTGCTCCAGAGCCAGAGAAGCAGGTCATTAGCGCTGCTGTAGAGCCAGAGAAACCAGGTCAGCAGAGCTGATTTAGAGGGAGAGAACCAGGTCAGCAGAGCTGTTTCAAAGCCAGAGAACCAGGTCAGCAGAACTGATTTAAAGCCATATAACCAGGTCAGCAGTGCTGCTTTAGAGCCAGAGAACCAGGTCAACAGAGCTGCTTCAAAGACAGAGAACCAGGTCAGCAGAGCTGCTTTAGAGCCATAGGTATAGGTCAGCAGAGCTGCTTTAGAAGGAGAGAACCAGGTCAGCAGAGCTGCTTTAGAGCCAGACAACCTGGTCAGCAGAGCTGCTTTAGAGGAAGAAAATCAGGTCAGCAGAGCTTTTCTAGAGCCAGAGAACCAGGTCAGCAGAGCTGCTTCAATACCAGAGAACCAGGTAAACAGAGCTGCTTTAGAGCCATAGAACCAGGTCAGCAGAGCTGCTTTAGAGCCAGAGAACCTGGTCAGCAGACCTGCTTCAAAGCCAGAGAACCAGGTCAGCAGAGCTGCTTTAGAGCCATAGAACCAGGTCAGCAGAGCTAATTTAGAGGGAGAGAAGCAGGTCAGCAGAGCCGATATAGAGCCACAAAACCAGGTCAGCAGAGCTGCTTTAGAGCCAGAGAACCAGGTCAGCAGAGCTGCTTTATAGCTAGAGAACCAGGTCAGCAGAGCTGCTTTAGAGCAGGAGAACCAGGTCAGCAGAGCTGCTTTAGAGCCATAGGTACAGATCAGCAGAGCTGCTTTAGAAGGAGAGAACCAGGTCAGCAGAGCTGCTCTAGAGCCAGCGAACCAGGTCTGCAGAGCTGCTTTAGAGGGAGAGAACCACGTCAGCAGAGCACCTTTAGAGCCAGAGAACAAGATCAGCAGAGCTGCACTTGTGCCTAAGAACCAGTTCGGCAGAGCTGCTCTAGAGGCAGAGAACCAGGTCAGCAGAGCTTTTCTAGAGCCAGAGAACCAGGTCAGCAGAGCTGCTTCAAAGCCATCGAACCAGGTCAGCGGAGCTGCTTTAGAGCCATCAAACCAGATCAGCAGTGCTGCTTTAGAGCCATAGAACCAGGTCAACAGAGCTGCTCTAGAACCAAAGAACCAGGTCAGCAGAGCTGCTCTAGAGCCTAAGAACCAGGTCAGCAGAGCTGCTCTAGAGCCAGAGAACCAGGTCAGCAGAGCTGCTCTAGAGCCAGAGAACCAGGTCAGCAAAGCTACTTTAGAGCCAGAGAACAAGATCAGCAGAGCTTCTTTAGAGCCTAAGAACCAGGTTAGCAGAGCTGCTCTAGAGGCAGAGAATCAGGTCAGCAGAGCTGCTGTAGAGCCAGAGAACCAAGTCAGCAGAGCTGCTTTAGAGCCAGAGAACCAGGTCAGCAGAGCCGCTCTAGAGCCACAGAACCAGGTTAGCGGAGACGCTTTAGAGCCAGAGAACCAGGTAAACAGAGCCGCTGTAGAGCCAGAGAACCAGGTCAGCAGAGCTACTTTAGAGCCAAAGAACCAGGTAGGCAGAGCCGCTCTAGAGCCTAAGAACCAGGTCAGCAGAGCTGCTCCAGAGCCAGAGAACCAGGTCAGCAGCACTGCTGTAGAGCCAGAGAAATCAGGTCAGCAGAGCTGCTTTAGAGGGAGAGAACCAGGTCAGCAGTGCTGTTTCAAAGCTAGAGAACAAGGTCAGCAGATCTGATTGAAAGCCATATAACCAGGTCAGCAGTGCTGCTTTAGAGACATAGGTACAGGTCAGCAGAGCTGCTTTAGAAGGAGAGAACCAGGTCAGCAGAGCTGCTCTAGAGCCAGCGAACCAGGTCTGCAGAGCTGCTTTAGAGGGAGAGAACCACGTCAGCAGAGCACCTTTAGAGCCAGAGAACAAGATCAGCAGAGCTGCTCTTGTGCCTAAGAACCAGGTCGGCAGAGCTGCTCTAGAGGCAGAGAACCAGGTCAGCAGAGCTTTTCTAAAGCCAGAGAACCAGGTCAGCAGAGCTGCTTCAAAGCCAGAGAACCCGGTCAGCGGATTTGCTTTAGAGCCATCGAACCAGATCAGCACAGCTGCTTTAGAGCCATAGAACCAGGTCAACAGAGCTGCTCTAGAGCCAAAGAACCAGGTCAGCAGAGCTGCTCTAGAGCCTAAGAACCAGGTCAGCAGAGCTGCTCCAGAGCCAGAGAACCAGGTCAGCAGAGCTGCTCTAGAGCCAGAGAACCAGGTCAGCAGAGCTGCTTTAGAGGGAGAGAACTACGTCAGCAGAGCACCTTTAGAGCCAGAGAACAAGATCAGCAGAGCTGCTTTAGAGCCAGAGAACCAGGTCAGCAGAGCTGCTTCAAAGCCGCAGAACCAGGTCAGCAGAGCCGTTGTAGAGCCAGAGAACTAGGTCAGCAGAGCTGCTTTAGAGGGAGAGAACCAGGTCAGCAGAGCTGCTGTAGAGCCATAGAACCAGTTCAGCAGAGCTGCTGTAGAGCCAGAGAACCAGGTCAGCAGAGCCGCTCTGGAGACAGAGAACCAGGTCAGCAGAGCTGCTTCAAAGCCAGAGAACCAGGTCAGCAGAGCTGCTTTAGAGCCATAGAACCAGGTCAGCAGAGCTGCTTTAGAGCCAGAGAACCAGGTCAGCAGAGCTGCTTTAGAGCCAGAGAACCAGGTCAGCAGAGCTGCTTCAAAGCCGCAGAACCAGGTCAGCAGAGCCGTTGTAGAGCCAGAGAACTAGGTCAGCAGAGCTGCTTTAGAGGGAGAGAACCAGGTCAGCAGAGCTGCTGTAGAGCCATAGAACCAGTTCAGCAGAGCTGCTGTAGAGCCAGAGAACCAGGTCAGCAGAGCCGCTCTGGAGACAGAGAACCAGGTCAGCAGAGCTGCTTCAAAGCCAGAGAACCAGGTCAGCAGAGCTGCTTTAGAGCCATAGAACCAGGTCAGCAGAGCAGCTTTAGAGCCAGACAACCTGGTCAGCAGACCTGCTTTAAAGCCATAGAACCAGGTCAGCAGAGCTGCTTTAGAGCCATAGAACCAGGTCAGCAGAGCTAATTTAGAGTGATAGAAACAGGTCAGCACAGCTGCTCTAGAGGCAGAAAACCAGGTCAGCAGAGCCGCTCTAGAGGCAGAGAACGAGGACAGCAGAGCTACTGTAGAGCCAGAGAAACCAGGTCAGCAGAGCTGCTCTAGAGTCAGAGAACCAGGTCAGCAGAGCTGCTGTAGAACCAGAGAACCGGTTAAGTAGAGAAGTTGCAGATCCAGAGAACCAGGTCAGCAGAGCTGCTCTAGAGCCTAAGAACCAGGTCAGCAGAGCTGCTCTAGAGCCAGCAAACCAGGTCTGCAGGGCTGCTTTAGAGGGAGAGAACGACGTCAGCAGAGCACCTTTAGAGCCAGAGAACAAGATCAGCAGAGCTGCTGTTGTGCCTAAGAACCAGGTCGGCAGAGTTGCTCTAGAGGCAGAGAACCAGGTCAGCAGAGCTTTTCTAGAGCCAGAGAACCAGGTCAGCCGAGCTGCTTCAAAGCCAGAGAACCAGGTCAGCAGAGCTGCTTTAGAGCCATCGAACCAGATCAACACAGCTGCTTTAGAGCCATAGAACCAGGTCAACAGAGCTGCTCTAGAGCCTAAGAACCAGGTCAGCAGAGCTGCTCTAGAGCCAGAGAACCAGTTCAGCAGAGCTACTTTAGAGGGAGAGAACTACGTCAGCAGAGCACCTTTAGAGCCAGAGAACAAGATCAGCAGAGCTGCACTAGAGGCTACGAACCAGGTCGGCAAAGCTGCTCTAGAGGCAGAGAACCAGGTCAGCAGAGCTGTCTTCAAAGCCAGAGAACCAGGTCAGCAGAGCTGCTTTGGAGCCATAGAACCAGGTCAGCAGAGCTGCTTTAGAGCCAGAGAACCAGGTCAGCAGAGCTGCTTCAAAGCCACAGAATCAGGTCAGCATAGCCGTTGTAGAGCCAGAGAACTAGGTCAGCAGAGCTGCTTTAGAGGGAGAGAACCAGGTCAGCAGAGCTGCTGTAGAGCCATAGAACCAGTTCAGCAGAGCTACTGTAGAGCCAGAGAACCAGGTCAGCAGAGCTGCTCTAGAGCCACAGAACCAGGTCAGCTGAGCTGCTTTAGAGCCAGAGAACCAGGTCAGCAGAGCCGCTTTAGAGGCAGAGAACCAAGTCAGCAGAGCCGCTATAGAGGCAGAGAACCAGGTCAGCAGAGATGCTCTAGAGCCAGAGAACTAGGTCAGCAGAGCTGCTGTACATCTTGAGAACCAGGTCAGAAGAGCAAATATAGAGCCCCAGAACCAGGTCAGCAGAGCTGCTTTAGAGCCAAAGAACCAGGTCAGCAGAGCCGCTTTAGAGGCAGAGAACCAGGTCAGCAGAGCCGCTATAGAGGCAGAGAACCAAGTCAGCAGAGCTGCTGTAGAGCCAGAGAAGCAAGTCAGCAGAGCTGCTTTAGAGCCAGAGAACCAGGTCAGCAGAGCCGCTCTAGAGCCACAGAACCAGGTTAGCGGAGACGCTTTAGAGCCAGAGAACCAGGTCAACAGAGCTGCTGTAGAGCAAGAGAAACAGGTCAGCAGATCTACTTTAGAGCCAGAGAACCAGGTCAGCAGAGCCACTCTAGAGCCTAAGAACCAGGTCAGCAGAGCTGCTCCAGAGCCAGAGAACCAGGTCAGCAGCACTGCTGTAGAGCCAGAGAAACCAGGTCAGCAGTGCTGCTTTAGAGCCAGAGAACCAGGTCAGCAGAGCTGCTTCAAAGACAGAGAACTAGGTCAGCAGAGCTGCTTTAGAGCCATAGGTATAGGTCAGCAGAGCTGCTTTAGAAGGAGAGAACCAGGTCAGCAGAGCTGCTTTAGAGCCAGACAACCCGGTCAGCAGAGCTGCTTTAGAGGGAGAAAACCAGGTCAGCAGAGCTTTTCTAGAGCCAGAGAACCAGGTCAGCAGAGCTGCTTCAAAGCCAGAGAACCAGGTCAACAGAGCTGTTTTAGAGCCATAGAACCAGGTCAGCAGAGCTGCTTTAGAGCCAGAGAACCTGGTCAGCAGACCTGCTTCAAATCCAGAGAACCAGGTCAGCAGAGCTGCTTTAGAGCCATAGAACCAGGTCAGCAGAGCTAATTTAGAGGGACAGAAGCAGGTCAGCAGAGCCGATATAGAGCCACAAAACCAGGTCAGCAGAGCTGCTTTAGAGCCAGAGAACCAGGTCAGCAGAGCTGCTTTAGAGCTAGAGAACCAGGTCAGCAGAGCTGCTTTAGAGCCAGAGAACCATGTCAGCAGAGCTGCCGTAAAGCCATAGAAACAGGTCAGCAGAGCTGCTTTAGAGCCAGAGAACCAGGTCAGCAGAGCTGCTTCATAGCCACCAAACCTCGTCAGAAGAGCCATTGTAGAGCCAGAGAACTAGGTCAGCAGAGCTGCTGTAGAACCAGAGAACTGGTTCAGTAGAGCCGTTGTAGAGCCAGAGAACCAGGTCAGCAGAGCTACTGTAGAGCCAGAGAAACCAGGTCAGCAGAGCTGCTCTAGAGCCAGAGAACCAGGTCAGCAGAGCTGCTTTAGATCCATAGAACCAGGTCAGCAGAGCTGCTCTGGAGCCAGAGAGCCAGGTCAGAAGAGTGCTTTAGAGGGAGAGAAGCAGGTCAGCAGAGGCGACATAGAGCCAGAAAACCAAGTCAGCAGAGCTGCTTTAGAGCCAGAGAACCAGGTCAGCAGAGCTGCTTTAGAGCTAGAGAACCAGGTCAGCAGAGCTGCTTTAGAGCCAGAGAACCATGTCAGCAGAGCTGCCGTAAAGCCATAGAAACAGGTCAGCAGAGCTGCTTTAGAGCCATAGAAACAGGTCAGCAGAGCCGTCGTAGATCCAGAGAACTAGGTCAGCAGAACTTCTGTAGAACCAGAGAACCGGTTCAGTAGAGCCGTTGTAGAGCCTAAGAACCAGGTCAGCAGATCTGCTCTAGAGCCAGAGAACCAGGTGAGCAGAGCTGCTCTAGAGCCAGAGAACCAGGTCAGCAGAGCTGCTTTAGAGGGAGAGAACTACATCAGCAGAGCACCTTTAGAGCCAGAGAACAAGATCAGCAGAGCTGCTGTTGTGCCTAAGAACCAGGTCGGCAGAGCTGCTCTAGAGGCAGAGAACCAGGTCAGCAGAGCTTTTCTAGAGCCAGAGAACCAGGTCAGCCGAGCTGCTTCAAAGCCAGAGAACCAGGTGTCAGCAGAGCTGCTTTAGAGCCATCGAACCAGATCAACACAGCTGCTTTAGAGCCATAGAACCAGGTCAACAGAGTTGCTCTAGAGCCTAAGAACCAGGTCAGCAGAGCTGCTCTAGAGCCAGAGAACCAGGTCAGCAGAGCTGCTCAAGAGCCAGAGAACCAGGTCAGCAGAGCTGCTTTAGAGGGAGAGAACTACGTCAGCAGAGCACATTTAGAGCCAGAGAACAAGATCAGCAGAGCTGCACTAGAGGCTACGAACCAGGTCGGCAGAGCTGCTCTAGAGGCAGAGAACCAGGTCAGCAGAGCTGTCTTCAAAGCCAGAGAACCAGGTCAGCAGAGCTGCTTTAGAGCCATAGAACCAGGTCAGCAGAGCGGCTTTAGAGCCAGAGAACCAGGTCAGCAGAGCTGCTTCAAAGCCACAGAATCATGTCAGCATAGCCGTTGTAGAGCCAGAGAACTAGATCAGCAGAGCTGCTTTAGAGGGAGAGAACCAGGTCAGCAGAGCTGCTGTAGAGCCATAGAACCAGTTCAGCAGAGCTGCTGTAGAGCCAGAGAACCAGGTCAGCTGAGCTGCTTTAGAGCCAGAGAACCAGGTCAGCAGAGCCGCTTTAGAGGCAGAGAACCAGGTCAGCAGGGCCGTTGTAGAGACAGAGAACCAGGTCAGAAGACTTGCTCTAGAGCCTAAAAACCAGGTCAGCAGAGCTGCTCAAGAGCCAGAGAACTAGGTCAGCAGAGGTACTGTAGAGCCAGAGAAACCAGGTCAGCAGAGCTGCTTTAGAGGCTAATAAACAGGTCAGCAGAGCTGCTAGAGAGCCAGAGAACCAGATCAGTATCGCTGCTGTAGAGCCAGAGAAGCCAGGTCAGCAGAGCTGCTTTAGAGCCAGAGAACCAGGTCAGCAGAGCTGCTTTAGAGGGAGAGAACCAGGTCAGCAGAGATGCTACTCTAGAGAGAGAGAACCAGGTCAGCAGAGCTTCTTCAAAGCCATAGAACCAGGTCAGCGAAGCTGCTCTAGAGCCTAAGAACCAGGTCAGCAGAGCTGCTCTAGAGCCAGAGAACCATGTCAGCTGAGCTGCTTTAGAGGGAGAGAACCAGGTCAGCAAAGCTGCTTCAGAGCCAGAGCACCAGGTCAGTAGAGCTGCTTTAGAGCCATAGAACCAGGTCAGCAGAGCTGCTTCAAAGCCAGAGAACGAGGTCAACAGAGTTGCTTTAAAGTCATGGAACCAGGTCAGCAGAGCTGCTTTAGAGAGAGAGAACCAGGTCAGCAGAGTTGCTTTAGATTCAGAGAAGCAGGTCAGCAGAGCTGCTCTAGAGGCAGAGAACGAGGTCAGCAGAGCTACTGTAGAGCCAGAGAAACCAGGTCAGCAGAGCTGATTTAGAGCCAGATAATCAGGTCAGCAGTGCTGTTTTAGAGCCAGAGAACAAGATCAGCAGAGCTGCTCCAGAGCCTAAGAACCAGGTCAGCAGAGCTGCTCTAGAGGCAGAGAACCAGGTCATCAGAGCTGCTGTAGAGCCAGAGAACCAAGTCAGGAGAGCTGTTTTAGAGCCAGAGAACGAGGTCAGTAGAGCTGCTTCAAAGCCAGAGAACGAGGTCAACAGAGTTGCTTTAAAGCCATGGAACCAGGTCAGCAGAGCTGCTTTAGAGGGAGAGACCCAGGTCAGAAGAGCTGCTTTAGATTCAGAGAAGCAGGTCAGCAGAGCTGCTCTAGAGGGAGAGAACCAGGTCAGCAGAGCCGATATAGAGGCAGACAACCAGGTCAGCAGAGCTGATTTAGAGCCAGATAATCAGGTCAGCAGTGCTGTTTTAGAGCCAGAGAACAAGATCAGCAGAGTTGCTCCAGAGCCTAAGAACCAGGTTAGCAGAGCTGCTCTAGAGGCAGAGAACCAGGTCAGCAGAGCTGCTGTAGAGCCAGAGAACCAAGTCAGGAGAGCTGTTTTAGAGCCAGAGAACGAGGTCAGTAGAGCTGCTTTAGAGCCAGAGAACCAGGTCAGGAGAGCTCCTTTGGAGCCAGAGAACTAGGTCCGCATAGCTGCTCTAGAGGCAGAGAATCAGGTCAGCAGAGCTACTGTAGAGCCAGAGAAACCAGGTCAGCAGAGCTGCTGTAGAGCCAAAGAACCAGGTCAGCAGAGCCGTTTTAGAGCCCGATAACCAGGTCAGCAGCTGCTTTAGAGCCAGAGAACCAGGTCAGCGGAGCTGCTGTAGAGACATAGAACCAGGTCAGCAGAGCTGCTGTAGAGCCAGAGAACCAGGTCAACAGAGCCAATGTAGAGCCAGGGAACCACGTCAGCAGAGCTGCTCTAGAGTCAGAGAACTAGGTCAGCAGAGCTACTGTAGAGCCAGAGAACCAGATCAGCAGAGCCGCACTAGAGCCACAGAACCAAGTTAGCCGAGCCGCTTTAGAGCCAGAGAACCAGGTCAACAGAGCTGCTTTAGAGCCAAAGAACCAGGTCAGCAGAGCGGCTTTAGAGCCAGAGAACCAGGTCAGCAGAGCTGCTTCAAAGCCACAGAATCATGTCAGCATAGCCGTTGTAGAGCCAGAGAACTAGGTCAGCAGAGCTGCTTTAGAGGCAGAGAACCAGGTCAGCAGAGCTGCTGTAGAGCCATAGAACCAGTTCAGCAGAGCTGCTGTAGAGCCAGAGAACCAGGTCAGCAGAGCTGCTCTAGAGGCAGAGAACCAGGTCAGCTGAGCTGCTTTAGAGCCAGAGAACCAGGTCAGCAGAGCCGCTTTAGAGGCAGAGAACCAAGTCAGCAGAGCCGCTATAGAGGCAGAGAACCAGGTCAGAAGAGCTGCTCTAGAGCCAGAGAACTAGGTCAGCAGAGCTGCTGTACATCTTGAGAACCAGGTCAGAAGAGCCGATATAGAGCCCCAGAACCAGGTCAGCAGAGCTGCTTTAGAGCCAAAGAACCAGGTCAGCAGAGCCGCTTTAGAGGCAGAGAACCGGGTCAGCAGAGCCGCTATAGAGGCAGAGAACCATGTCAGCAGAGCTGCTGCAGAGCCAGAGAACCAGGTCAGCAGACCTGCTTTAGAGTCAGAGAACTCGGTCCGCAGAGCTGCTCTAGGAGAGAGAACCAGGTCAGCAGATCTGCTCTAGAGGCAGAGAACCAGGTCAGCAGAGGTACTGTAGAGCCAGAGAAACCAGGTCAGCAGAGCTGCTTTAGAGGGAGAGGACCAGGTCAGCAGAGCTGCTTTAGAGCCAGAGAACCATGTTAGCAGAGCTACTGTAAAGCCATAGATCCAGGTCAGCAGAGCTGCTGTAGAGCAGAGAACCAGGTCAGCAGAGCCGTTGTAGAGCCAGTGAACCAGGTCAGCAGACCTGCTCTAGAGCCAAAGAACTAGGTCAGCAGAGCTGCTGTAGGGCCAGAGAACCATGTCAGCAGAGCCGCTCTAGAGCCACAGAACCAGGTCAGCAGAGCTGCTGTAGAGCCAGAGAACCAGGTCAGCAGAGCTGCTTAAGAGCCATAGAACCAGGTCAGCAAAGTCGCTTTAGATCCAGAGAACCAGGTCAGCAGAGCCGTTGTAGAGTAAGAGAACCAGGTCAGCAGAGCTGCTCTTGAGCCAGAGAACCACATCAGCAGAGCTGCTGTAGAGCCAGAGAAACCAGGTCAGCTGAGCTGCTTTAGAGGGAGAAAACCAGATCAGCAGAGCTTTTCTAGAGCCAGAGAACCTGGTCAGCAGACCTGCTTCAAAGCCAGAGGACCAGGTCAGCTGAGCTGCTTTATATACAGAGAAGCAGATCAGCAGAGCTGCTTTAGAGGGAGAGGACCAGGTCAGCAGAGCTGCTTTAGAGCCAGAGAACCAGGTCAGCAGAGTTGCTTTAGAGCCAGAGAACTACATCCGCAGAGCTGCTCTAGAGGCTGAGAACCAGGTCAGCAAAGCTGCTGTAGAGCAGAGAACCAGGTCAGCAGAGCCGTTGTAGAGCCAGTGAACCAGGTCAGCAGAGCTGCTTTAGAGGGAGAAAACCAGATCAGCAGAGATTTTATAGAGCCAGAGAACCAGGTCAGCAGAGCTGCTTCAAAGCCAGAGAACCAGGTCAGCAGAGCTACTTTAGAGCCATAGAACCAGGTCAACAGAGCTGCTTCAAAGCCAGAAAACCAGGTCAGCAGAGTTGCTTTAGAGCCATGGAACAAGGTCAGCAGAGCTGCTTTAGAGGTAGAGAACCAGGTCAGCAGAGCAGCTTTAGAGCCAGAGAAACAGGTCAGCAGAGCTGCTTTAGAGCCAGAAAACCAGGTCAGCAGATCTGCTCTAGAGGCAGAGAACCAGGTCAGCAGAGGTACTGTAGAGCCAGAGAAACCAGGTCAGCAGAGCTGCTTTAGAGGGAGAGAACCAGGTCAGCAGAGTTGCTTTAGAGCCAGAGAACTAGGTCCGCAGAGCTGCTCTAGAGGCTGAGAACCAGGTCAGCAGAGCTGCTTTAGAGGGAGAGAACCTGGTCAGCAGAGCTGCTTTAGAGGCAGAGAACCAGGACAGCAGAGCTGCTCTAGAGGCAGAGAACCAGGTCAGCAGAGGTGCTATAGAGCCAGAGAAACCAGGTCAGCAGAGCTGCTTTAGAGGGAGAGAAGCAGGTCAGCAGAGACAATATAGAGGCAGAGAACTAGGTCAGCAGAGCTGCTTTGGAGCTAGAGAATCAGGTCAGCAGTGCTGCTTTAGAGCCAGAGAACAAGATCAGCAGAGCTGCTCTAGAGCCTAAGAACCAGGTCAGCAGAGCTGCTCTAGAGGCAGAGAACCAGGTCAGCAGATCTGCCGTAGAGCCAGAGAACCGAGTCAGGAGAGCTGCTTTAGAGCCAGAGAACCAGGTCAGCAGGGCCGTTGTAGAGACAGAGAACCAGGTCAGAAGACTTGCTCTAGAGCCTAAAAACCAGGTCAGCAGAGCTGCTCAAGAGCCAGAGAACTAGGTCAGCAGAGGTACTGTAGAGCCAGAGAAACCAGGTCAGCAGAGCTGCTTTAGAGGCTAATAAACAGGTCAGCAGAGCTGCTAGAGAGCCAGAGAACCAGATCAGTATCGCTGCTGTAGAGCCAGAGAAGCCAGGTCAGCAGAGCTGCTTTAGAGCCAGAGAACCAGGTCAGCAGAGCTGCTTTAGAGGGAGAGAACCAGGTCAGCAGAGATGCTACTCTAGAGAGAGAGAACCAGGTCAGCAGAGCTTCTTCAAAGCCATAGAACCAGGTCAGCGAAGCTGCTCTAGAGCCTAAGAACCAGGTCAGCAGAGCTGCTCTAGAGCCAGAGAACCATGTCAGCTGAGCTGCTTTAGAGGGAGAGAACCAGGTCAGCAAAGCTGCTTCAGAGCCAGAGCACCAGGTCAGTAGAGCTGCTTTAGAGCCATAGAACCAGGTCAGCAGAGCTGCTTCAAAGCCAGAGAACGAGGTCAACAGAGTTGCTTTAAAGTCATGGAACCAGGTCAGCAGAGCTGCTTTAGAGAGAGAGAACCAGGTCAGCAGAGTTGCTTTAGATTCAGAGAAGCAGGTCAGCAGAGCTGCTCTAGAGGCAGAGAACGAGGTCAGCAGAGCTACTGTAGAGCCAGAGAAACCAGGTCAGCAGAGCTGATTTAGAGCCAGATAATCAGGTCAGCAGTGCTGTTTTAGAGCCAGAGAACAAGATCAGCAGAGCTGCTCCAGAGCCTAAGAACCAGGTCAGCAGAGCTGCTCTAGAGGCAGAGAACCAGGTCATCAGAGCTGCTGTAGAGCCAGAGAACCAAGTCAGGAGAGCTGTTTTAGAGCCAGAGAACGAGGTCAGTAGAGCTGCTTCAAAGCCAGAGAACGAGGTCAACAGAGTTGCTTTAAAGCCATGGAACCAGGTCAGCAGAGCTGCTTTAGAGGGAGAGACCCAGGTCAGAAGAGCTGCTTTAGATTCAGAGAAGCAGGTCAGCAGAGCTGCTCTAGAGGGAGAGAACCAGGTCAGCAGAGCCGATATAGAGGCAGACAACCAGGTCAGCAGAGCTGATTTAGAGCCAGATAATCAAGTCAGCAGTGCTGTTTTAGAGCCAGAGAACAAGATCAGCAGAGTTGCTCCAGAGCCTAAGAACCAGGTTAGCAGAGCTGCTCTAGAGGCAGAGAACCAGGTCAGCAGAGCTGCTGTAGAGCCAGAGAACCAAGTCAGGAGAGCTGTTTTAGAGCCAGAGAACGAGGTCAGTAGAGCTGCTTTAGAGCCAGAGAACCAGGTCAGGAGAGCTCCTTTGGAGCCAGAGAACTAGGTCCGCATAGCTGCTCTAGAGGCAGAGAATCAGGTCAGCAGAGCTACTGTAGAGCCAGAGAAACCAGGTCAGCAGAGCTGCTGTAGAGCCAAAGAACCAGGTCAGCAGAGCCGTTTTAGAGCCCGATAACCAGGTCAGCAGCTGCTTTAGAGCCAGAGAACCAGGTCAGCGGAGCTGCTGTAGAGACATAGAACCAGGTCAGCAGAGCTGCTGTAGAGCCAGAGAACCAGGTCAACAGAGCCAATGTAGAGCCAGGGAACCACGTCAGCAGAGCTGCTCTAGAGTCAGAGAACTAGGTCAGCAGAGCTACTGTAGAGCCAGAGAACCAGATCAGCAGAGCCGCTCTAGAGCCACAGAACCAAGTTAGCCGAGCCGCTTTAGAGCCAGAGAACCAGGTCAACAGAGCCGCTGTAGTGCCAGAGAACCATGTCAGCAGAGCTACTTTAGAGCCAGAGAACCAGGTCAGCAGAGCCGCACTAGAGCCAAAGAACCAGGTCAGCAGAGCTGCGCCAGAGAACCAGGTCAGCAGAGCTGCTGTAGAACCAGAGAATCATGTCAGCAGCGCTGCTTTAGAGGGAGAGAACCAGGTCAGCAGAGCTGCTCCAGAGCCTAAGAACCAGGTCAGCAGAGCCGCTTTAGAGGCAGAGAACCAGGTCAGCAGAGCCGCTATAGAGGCAGAGAACCAAGTCAGCAGAGCTGCTGTAGAGCCAGAGAACCAAGTCAGCAGAGCTGCTTTAGAGCCAGAGAACCAGGTCAGCAGAGCCGCTCTAGAGCCACAGAACCAGGTTAGCGGAGACGCTTTAGAGCCAGAGAACCAGGTCAACAGAGCTGCTGTAGAGCAAGAGAAACAGGTCAGCAGATCTACTTTAGAGCCAGAGAACCAGGTCAGCAGAGCCGCTCTAGAGCCTAAGAACCAGGTCAGCAGAGCTGCTCCAGAGCCAGAGAACCAGGTCAGCAGCGCTGCTGTAGAGCCAGAGAAACCAGGTCAGCAGAGCTGCTTTAGAGGGAGAGAACCAGGTCAGCAGAGCTGTTTCAAAGCCAGAGAACCAGGTCAGCAGAACTGATTTAGAGCCAAAGAACCAGGTCAGCAGAGCTGCTTTAGAGGCAAAGAACCAGGTCAGCAGAGCCGCTTTAGAGGCAGAGAACCAGGTCAGCAGAGCCGCTATTGAGGCAGAGAACCAAGTCAGCAGAGCTGCTGTAGAGCCAGAGAACCAAGTCAGCAGATCTGCTTTAGAGCCAGAGAACCAGGTCAGCAGAGACGCTCTAGAGCCACAAAACCAGGTTAGCAGAGCTGCTCTAGAACCAGAGAAACCAGGTCAGCAGAGCTGCTTTAGAGGGAGAGAACTACGTCAGCAGTGCACCTTTAGAGCCAGAGAACAAGATCAGCAGAGCTGCTGTTGTGCCTAAGAACCAGGTCGGCAGAGCTGCTCTAGAGGCAGAGAACCAGGTCAGCAGAGCTTTTCTAGAGCCAGAGAACCAGGTCAGCCGAGCTGCTTCAAAGCCAGAGAGCCAGGTCAGCAGAGCTGCTTTAGAGCCCTCGAACCAGATCAACACAGCTGCTTTAGAGCCATAGAACCAGGTAAACAGAGCTGCTCTAGAGCCTAAGAACCAGGTCAGCAGAGCTGCTCTAGAGCCAGAGAACCAGGTCAGCAGAGTTGCTCTAGAGCCAGAGAACCAGGTCAGCAGAGCTGCTTTAGAGGGAGAGAACTACGTCAGCAGAGCACCTTTAGAACCAGAGAACCAGGTCGGCAGAGCTGCTCTAGAGGCAGAGAACCAGGTCAGCAGAGCTGTCTTCAAAGCCAGAGAACCAGGTCAGCAGAGCTGCTTTAGAGCCATAGAACCAGGTCAGCAGAGCTGCTTTAGAGCCATAGAACCAGGTCAGCAGAGCTGCTTCAAAGCCACAGAATCAGGTCAGCATAGCCGTTGTAGAGCCAGAGAACTAGGTCAGCAGAGCTGCTTTAGAGGGAGAGAACCAGGTCAGCAGAGCTGCTGTAGAGCCATAGAACCAGTTCAGCAGAGCTGCTGTAGAGCCAGAGAACCAGGTCAGCAGAGCCGCTCTAGAGCCACAGAACCAGGTCAGCTGAGCTGCTTTAGAGTCAGAGAACCAGGTCAGCAGAGCCGCTTTAGAGGCAGAGAACCAAGTCAGCAGAGCCGCTACAGAGGCAGAGAACCAGGTCAGCAGAGCTGCTCTAGAGCCAGAGAACTAGGTCAGCAGAGCTGCTGTACATCTTGAGAACAAGGTCAGAAGAGCTGATATAGAGCCCCAGAACCAGGTCAGCAGAGCTGCTTTAGAGCCAAAGAACCAGGTCAGCAGAGCCGCTTTAGAGGCAGAGAACCAGGTCAGCAGAGCCGCTATAGAGGCAGAGAACCAAGTCAGCAGAGCTGCTGTAGAGCCAGAGAACCAAGTCAGCAGAGCTGCTTTAGAGCCAGAGAACCAGGTCAGCAGAGCCGCTCCAGAGCCACAGAACCAGGTTAGCGGAGACGCTTTAGAGCCAGAGAACCAGGTCAACAGAGCTGCTGTAGAGCAAGAGAAACAGGTCAGCAGATCTACTTTAGAGCCAGAGAACCAGGTCAGCAGAGCCGCTCTAGAGCCTAAGAACCAGGTCAGCAGAGCTGCTCCAGAGCCAGAGAACCAGGTCAGCAGCGCTGCTGTAGAGCCAGAGAAACCAGGTCAGCAGAGCTGCTTTAGAGGGAGAGAACCAGGTCAGCAGAGCTGTTTCAAAGCCAGAGAACCAGGTCAGCAGAACTGATTTAAAGTCATATAACCAGGTCAGCAGTGCTGCTTTAGAGCCAGAGAACCAGGTCAGCAGAGCTTCTTCAAAGACAGAGAACCAGGTCAGCAGAGCTGCTTTAGAGCCATAGGTATAGGTCAGCAGAGCTGCTTTAGAAGGAGAGAACCAGGTCAGCAGAGCTGCTTTAAAACCAGACAACCCGGTCAGCAGAGCTGCTTTAGAGGGAGAAAACCAGGTCAGCAGAGCTTTTCTAGAGCCAGAGAACCTGGTCAGCAGAGCTGCTTCAAAGCCAGAGAACCAGGTCAACAGAGCTGCTTTAGAGCCATAGAACCAGGTCAGCAGAGCTGCTTTAGAGCCAGAGAACCTGGTCAGCAGACCTGCTTCAAAGCTAGAGAACCAGGTCAGCAGAGCTGCTTTAGAGCCAAAGAACCAGGTCAGCAGAGCCGCTTTAGAGGCAGGGAACCAGGTCAGCAGAGCCACAATAGAGGCAGAGAACCAAGTCAGCTGAGCTGCTGTAGAGCCAGAGAACCAAGTCAGCAGAGCTGCTTTAGAGCCAGAGAACCAGGTCAGCAGAGCCGCTCTAGAGCCACAGAACCAGGTTAGCGGAGATGCTTTAGAGCCAGAGAACCAGGTCAACAGAGCTGCTGTAGAGCAAGAGAAACAGGTCAGCAGATCTACTTTAGAGCCAGAGAACCAGGTCAGCAGAGCCGCTCTAGAGCCTAAGAACCAGGTCAGCAGAGCTGCTCCAGAGCCAGAGAACTAGGTCAGCAGCGCTGCTGTAGAGCAAGAGAAACCAGGTCAGCAGAGCTGCTTTAGAGGGAGAGAACCAGGTCAGCAGAGCTGTTTCAAAGCCAGAGAACCAGGTCAGCAGAACTGATTTAAAGTCATAAAACCAGGTCAGCAGTGCTGCTTTAGAGCCAGAGAACCAGGTCAGCAGAGCTTCTTCAAAGACAGAGAACCAGGTCAGCAGAGCTGCTTTAGAGCCATAGGTATAGGTCAGCAGAGCTGCTTTAGAAGGAGAGAACCAGGTCAGCAGAGCTGCTTTAGAGCCAGACAACCCGGTCAGCAGAGCCGCTTTAAAGGCAGAGAACCAGGTCAGCAGAGCCGCTATAGAGGCAGAGAACCAAGTCAGCAGAGCTGCTGTAGAGCCAGAGAACCAAGTCAGCAGAGCTGCTTTAGAGCCAGAGAACCAGGTCAGCAGAGCCGCTCTAGAGCCACAGAACAAGGTTAGCGGAGACGCTTTAGAGCCAGAGAACCAGTTCAACAGAGCTGCTGTAGAGCAAGAGAAACAGGTCAGCAGATCTACTTTAGAGCCAGAGAACCAGGTCAGCAGAGCCGCTCTAGAGCCTAAGAACCAGGTCAGCAGAGCTGCTCCAGAGCCAGAGAACCAGGTCAGCAGCGCTGCTGTAGAGCCAGAGAAACCAGGTCAGCAGAGCTGCTTTAGAGGGAGAGAACCAGGTCAGCAGAGCTGTTTCAAAGCCAGAGAACCAGGTCAGCAGAACTGATTTAGAGCCAAAGAACCAGGTCAGCAGAGCTGCTTTAGAGCCAAAGAACCAGGTCAGCAGAGCCGCTTTAGAGGCAGAGAACCAGGTCAGCAGAGCAGCTATTGAGGCAGAGAACCAAGTCAGCAGAGCTGCTGTAGAGCTAGAGAACCAAGTCAGCAGAGCTGCTTTAGAGCCAGAGAACCAGGTCAGCAGAGCCGCTCTAGAGCCACAGAACCAGGTTAGCGGAGATGCTTTAGAGCCAGAGAACCAGGTTGTAGGAAGGTGGATATCTGACTATGGTTACCCCCAACTTTTTGCCTAGTGTCTAGCTGGTTTTTCGACTTAGTTGGCCTGAGATCCTGCCATTCAGGGTCTCAGGCTGTCTGCTCTCTCTTTAAAATGGATTCCATGTACCCTAGGTACATTCCCAATTGGTAAGGATCACCTTATTGGACCCTGTACAGTGTACCCTAGGTACCCAGGGCATAGGTGTACCCTAGGCCTCCCAGGGGCTGCAGCATGTATTATGCCACCCCTGGTCTGGCCTTCCAATCAGACACAACTGGCTGATCACTCAGCTGGGGCAAGGTCGTGTAATCACCCCTTGCTTAGGTGTAGTATTCCTATACCTAACTTACATATAGACACATGTGTACCTATCAGTCACTCCTATGGCAGGCCTTGACAATCCTGGAGGCAGAGTGCTTGGTAACATGTGAGATGGTGCTCTAGCATGAGCTGAGCCTGTCTGCAGCTTTCGGAACCATGTCCTTATAGCTGTTCTATGATATAGCCTACCATATACTCTTAAAGTGCCTTATAATCTTAGACGGTTATGGTAACTATGGTTTGGCTTTATCAAAGCATGTCGTGTAAGGTGTCTAACACTCGGGAATAATACCCCCATGCCATTTCTGGACATGAGAATATTATTCCCCCCTTCTAGAGGGAAAGACATGTTAAAATCATACTTCAACTGTTAGCCTCTGACCAAAGCCTCAGCATCACAAAATGGATGCTGCTGCCACGACACAAGTCTGACCTCCTGCTGCTGGGAGGGATCCCAGCCAGGGAGGCCTGGACAATAGGTTTCCTGCTTGGGGAGGTGCTAGCACCTCCCCAGACAGCCTTTAGTGTATTGGGGCAGGGTGGGCTGAAAGGAATGAGACATGCCTGGGGCACACAAGGTGTTCCTTGCATAGTCCAGTTCAAACCGGCGCTGGGGCACTCCAGCCCCAGCTCTGGCGCGAAACTGGACAAAGGGAAGTGGGTGTAACCACCCCCTCCCAGGTCCCACCCATAAGGCGTGACCTAGCAGGTATCCCAGCCCCCCAGATTAGTATAAGAGTGGGAGTTGGGCCTCAAGACTTTAGATTATCCTGAACCTGCAAAACTGAACAGAAACTCTGGACCTTCGACATTCGACGAAAGAAGAAGACTGAAGAATCTCCCTTGTAGCCAAGGAGTGGCTACCCTGTGCAAACAGGCACCATCAAGTGACTACCCTTTGCTTTGTGAAACGTTCGACGAGGAACCGACTGCAGAGCCCGACCAGAGCCTTGATTTCCAGACTTCTCCGACCCTCATCCACATCTGCAGCAGAGCTGAGATCCGTGGAGGCGACGAGCGACGTGGGACCGGCTACCTGGGAAAAGTGGCTAGTAACTTACAGCGCAGCTTCTGAGGTACCCTCGAAGTTGTGCACCGGGGATTGAGAAGCCCCAACCCCAAGCACCATCTGCACCGAAGACCAGCCCCCCACACTCCACGAGTCCTGCGTGGGGCCCTTCAGCATTTTCCTGCTTGCCGCGTCTGTCCGGTTGCTTGCCCGCTGGCTAGTGGCCTTTGTGACGACGCTCCCTAAAATCTTCTGCGCTGGTTTGGCTCCTCCAGACTGGCTCCCGCTTCTCTGCAAAGAAGAAGCACCCCAGACCTTCCTGGTCTGCACCAGAAGCAAGTCCCTTGTTCTTCGTGGGTTCCGCTTGCCAAGGCTTGGTGAGTCCTAGTCCAACTTCGACGCCGCCGACAGCAAGAGCCTTCGTGGGACAGCTCGCCTCCTGGTCCTGGTCGTCCTCGACGCTTCCTGGTCCTCCTGGCTCCAGCGACAAGCTTCACCTTCCCCTGCAACTCTTCACGACATCGCCTGGTTCCTTCCTGGTTCCACGTGGTCACTGGCTAGTGACCTTGACTCTGTCCCCTCTGCTTGCAGGTTTCTTCTCTTCTTGATCCCAGGCTTGGGATCCACCGGACACTCTCCCCTGACTGCCTGTCAGCATCTTTCTTCAGGCATCCATAGGAGTCGACGACGAAAACGACGCATCTTCACCCCTATGCACCCGCAGCCTGTGGGCTAGGTAACTTGGGTACTCCGGTGCTCATCAGGATAGTGACTATCCTAGTGTCTAGTTTTCAAGTCTCAACTTCCTAGCTACTCCGGAAGTGTCCTAAATCTATCTATTTCTAAACTGTAACATTGCTATTGACTGTTACGCATTACGCGTGAGTGTTTCCACTCTGCACACGAATCCCGTGGGCCTCCCACTCCCTAACTAACGCTAGTGTAGTGTAGCCCCAGCGATTCCCTAGGCCTAGGCCTATTCTATTTCCGTGACAGTGGTTCTTATACCACTTATTTAGTATATGGTTTGCGTGGCCCCTAGGGCCTAACTGTATTACTTACCTGTGTGACTTACTGTATGCATTAATAAGACTGTGTTGTACTTACCTCTAAACTCATAAAGAGTGCTGAGGGTTTGCTTAGAATAAATACACTTTATTTTATACATATATCTGTTGTGGTGTCCTTTCATTTGGTATTCAAGGGATTATATATGGTATCACAGCTGGCTTCACATGCCATTCAGAGTTTAGCCTAAGACTGCTCTTGTCCATGCTACCACTAGGATAGCTGGTCTATAAGGTTGACTTTACAACCAATCACCATAAGGGTATTTGGACTGATATAAGGTGTACACTATAACTAGTGACATCATACATCAGGCCAACTTCTCACATTGGTGGCAGCGGTGGGATCTGAGCTTGCTGTTGTAATACCATTGTAATCTTGAGATACTAAATTGAAAGATCACACAGATATTGTCTAGGTACATAGTACATAGTTTATAATACTTAAGTCCTACTGGACTTAGTAGTTGTAGGTTGAAGGGAGTAACACACCCTGACTACAACTACTAGAGAGGTTTAGTAGATACAACTAGTGTAGGTAGGTGCACACACCACACCCTCACTAGAATCATGCCCCTGGATGGAGATCACACTGATGCTCCCTCAGGAGAGGAGAATCCTAGACAGGTTCCCTCTAGGTATGATGCATTCACATTCCAGGAGATGAGACAATTGTGTACCTCCAGAGGAATAAAACAGGGTGCAAACCCTACCCTTAGACAGCTAGTGGAGCTTCTGGAGGCCTATGATGCTGAAAGAGCTGCCAGGGATGGTGCCATAGCTGTAGATAAGGGTCTACCCACCACAGATGAGTCAGATGGGACTTCAGAGGAAGAGGTAGACAGCCAGGGCCAAGTAGGAAGACTTAGCCAGGCTAACTTAAGTTTACATGGGAGTTTGCATGGGGTCCCCCCATACAGACCCACAAGTAGGCATTCACAGAGAAGCAGGAGGGACAGATCCCCTTCAAGGGAATCCATCCACTCCCATGTTTCTAGCATCTCTAATGCTTCCTCTCACAGAGGAATGACTTCACCTGAGAGAAAGGAGCATAAAGCCAGAATGAGGGAAGCTAATCTGAGGATTCAGAGGGAAGAAATTGCCCTTGCCAAAGAGAAGCTTGCTCTGGCTAGAGAGCAAAAATTGTGTGGGTCAGAACCCACTGGTGGCAGCAACATTCCTAGAGATAGGGATAGGTCTTATGACCATAGAAACCTAAGCAAGATAGTCCCCCCATATCAGAATGGGGATGACATCCACAAATGGATGACTGCTTTGGAGAGGGCCTGCAAAGTACAGCAGGTACCCCAAAGTCAGTGGGCAGCTATCTTGTGGCTCTCCTTTTCTGACAAAGGTAGAGACAAGCTCCTCACAGTCAGTGATGAGGATGCAAACAATTACAAAGTCCTGAAGAGTGCTCTGATAGATGGGTTTGGCTTAACCACTGAGCAATATAGGTTGTTGTTCAGAGACACCCAGAAGACACAGACACAGGACTGGTCTGATTTTGTGGATTGTGCCACTAAGGCTTTGGAAGGTTGGTTAAATGGCAGCAAGGTGCAGGACTATACAGGATTGTACAACTTGATTATGAGGGAGCAGATCCTTAGTAATTGTCAGAACCAGCTTCTCCATCAACACCTGGTAGACTCAGATTTGACCTCTCCCCAAGAATTGGGAAAGAGGGCAGATAAATGGGTCAGGACCAGGATTAGGCCTAAAAATCAGGGTGGTGACCAAAAGAAAGATACCACCAAGCCTCAAGAGAAGGGTGGGGATAAAGCAAAAGAGAAATCTTCCTCAGGGCCCCAAAACTCCACACAGGGTGGTGGGTCCCAAGCTCCCTCCTCTACCACAGTTAAAAAGCCTTACTGCCATGTGTGTAAAACACCTGGGCATTGGAAAACTGACAGCAGTTGTCCACAGGCTAAAAACAAAACTGTTCCTCCAACTACTCCTGTCACACCACCTATTACTGTCAGCAGTAATCCCCCAGGTGGTGGGAGTGCCCCCAAAAATTTGGTTGGGTTTTCTTGGGGAACACAGGGGGATCCTGGCTTAGCCAATTCCCCTACAGCAGCTACTCTTGTCTGTGATGGTGGCATGGGGTTTGCCAACTTCACTGCCTGTCCCAACACTTTGGGTAGGTACAGACAGGAACCCTACATCAATGGTAGAAAAGCTGAGGCCTACAGAGACACTGGAGCTAGCATCACTATGGTGGCCCATAGGCTAGTTCCCTCTGAGCAGCTTTTGCCTGGTTTCTCATACCAGGTAACTAACATTGATGGCAAGCAGAACAGTCATCCCATGGCAGAGGTATGTCTCAGCTGGGGAGGTGTCACTGGCCCTAAAAGGGTGGCAGTGTCTCCAACCTTGCCTGTGGACTGCTTACTGGGGAATGACTTAGAACTCTCAGCTTGGGCTGGAGTTGAACAAGACACCCATTCTAAAATGGTAGGCCTTCCCAAAAAGGGTAGTGGGGTTGTGCCAGTCACAACCCCTGTCCAAGTAGCTTTCCTCCCTGAAAAGGTTGGAAGGGCAGTGGTAGCCACAGCCCAGGCACAGACAGACTCCCCTGTAGCAATTGGCAGAGCTGTGACAGTCACAGCTCAAACACAAACTGAGTGCCTTCCTGAAAAGGTTGGCAAGGCTGTAATGGTCTCAGCCCATACTCAGACTGATATAGGTGTAGTGAAGCCTGAAACTATGGATCACTCCACACAAACAGAGAGTAGTGGGGAGGAAGAAAAGTCTCCCTCTCCCCAGACATTAGGAAAAGGTCAGCCTCCTCAGGGATCTGACCTCACCCCTTGTGAAGGAACTGCCCCAGAGGTAGCCAGGCCTGGCCTGGCAGAGCCTCTGATGTCAGTGGCCCCTTCCAAGGTGGGACCCAGTCTGGTGCAGGTAGCCTGCCTCTCTCTACCCTGCCTCAGTCAGCCCAGGGCTGCAGAGGTCAGGGAGGCCAGTGGACCCCAAGAGGGCCCCTGTCCACAAGAACCCCCCCTTCAAAAGAATGAGGATTGCCTGGTTAGTTGCCCTAGCCAGTTGATGGGTAAAAACATTCCTGAGGGATCCCCTTCACAGGTAGTTAGGGACCTCCCCCAGAGGGATTCTGTTGGGCACAGGCAAACCTGGGACCTTAGGGCCCCAAACCTGACCTGTCCCTCCAGTAAGCCCACAAAAGGGACCCAGCCTCCAGCTTTAGGTAGCCAGAGGCTGACCCTGAGAGCACAGTGCAACTCAGTTAGAGAAAGAAAGGCATCCATGGTGGAGGATGATTGGAGGAAGCTGAGGCCTCACTTTGAGGACACTCACTTCAGTACTCCATCTCAACACCAGCCTTTTTCTTTGCAAAGACACACCAAAGGTAGAGATTCCCTATGGTGGAGACCCTATGATATCTTTAGGATGAGGGATTGCTTAGTGGACCATGAGACAGGGGGTAACCATGCCAGTGCTGGTTCTTCCTTATATGGCCACTCAGGCAATAGAGGCTTACCTTGTAAAGGCCAGCCTTATCTCCTTTCGTTTGGGGGGGGGTTGTGTAGGAAGGTGGATATCTGACTATGGTTACCCCCAACTTTTTGCCTAGTGTCTAGCTGGTTTTTCGACTTAGTTGGCCTGAGATCCTGCCATTCAGGGTCTCAGGCTGTCTGCTCTCTCTTTAAAATGGATTCCATGTACCCTAGGTACATTCCCAATTGGTAAGGATCACCTTATTGGACCCTGTACAGTGTACCCTAGGTACCCAGGGCATAGGTGTACCCTAGGCCTCCCAGGGGCTGCAGCATGTATTATGCCACCCCTGGTCTGGCCTTCCAATCAGACACAACTGGCTGATCACTCAGCTGGGGCAAGGTCGTGTAATCACCCCTTGCTTAGGTGTAGTATTCCTATACCTAACTTACATATAGACACATGTGTACCTATCAGTCACTCCTATGGCAGGCCTTGACAATCCTGGAGGCAGAGTGCTTGGTAACATGTGAGATGGTGCTCTAGCATGAGCTGAGCCTGTCTGCAGCTTTCGGAACCATGTCCTTATAGCTGTTCTATGATATAGCCTACCATATACTCTTAAAGTGCCTTATAATCTTAGACGGTTATGGTAACTATGGTTTGGCTTTATCAAAGCATGTCGTGTAAGGTGTCTAACACTCGGGAATAATACCCCCATGCCATTTCTGGACATGAGAATATTATTCCCCCCTTCTAGAGGGAAAGACATGTTAAAATCATACTTCAACTGTTAGCCTCTGACCAAAGCCTCAGCATCACAAAATGGATGCTGCTGCCACGACACAAGTCTGACCTCCTGCTGCTGGGAGGGATCCCAGCCAGGGAGGCCTGGACAATAGGTTTCCTGCTTGGGGAGGTGCTAGCACCTCCCCAGACAGCCTTTAGTGTATTGGGGCAGGGTGGGCTGAAAGGAATGAGACATGCCTGGGGCACACAAGGTGTTCCTTGCATAGTCCAGTTCAAACCGGCGCTGGGGCACTCCAGCCCCAGCTCTGGCGCGAAACTGGACAAAGGGAAGTGGGTGTAACCACCCCCTCCCAGGTCCCACCCATAAGGCGTGACCTAGCAGGTATCCCAGCCCCCCAGATTAGTATAAGAGTGGGAGTTGGGCCTCAAGACTTTAGATTATCCTGAACCTGCAAAACTGAACAGAAACTCTGGACCTTCGACATTCGACGAAAGAAGAAGACTGAAGAATCTCCCTTGTAGCCAAGGAGTGGCTACCCTGTGCAAACAGGCACCATCAAGTGACTACCCTTTGCTTTGTGAAACGTTCGACGAGGAACCGACTGCAGAGCCCGACCAGAGCCTTGATTTCCAGACTTCTCCGACCCTCATCCACATCTGCAGCAGAGCTGAGATCCGTGGAGGCGACGAGCGACGTGGGACCGGCTACCTGGGAAAAGTGGCTAGTAACTTACAGCGCAGCTTCTGAGGTACCCTCGAAGTTGTGCACCGGGGATTGAGAAGCCCCAACCCCAAGCACCATCTGCACCGAAGACCAGCCCCCCACACTCCACGAGTCCTGCGTGGGGCCCTTCAGCATTTTCCTGCTTGCCGCGTCTGTCCGGTTGCTTGCCCGCTGGCTAGTGGCCTTTGTGACGACGCTCCCTAAAATCTTCTGCGCTGGTTTGGCTCCTCCAGACTGGCTCCCGCTTCTCTGCAAAGAAGAAGCACCCCAGACCTTCCTGGTCTGCACCAGAAGCAAGTCCCTTGTTCTTCGTGGGTTCCGCTTGCCAAGGCTTGGTGAGTCCTAGTCCAACTTCGACGCCGCCGACAGCAAGAGCCTTCGTGGGACAGCTCGCCTCCTGGTCCTGGTCGTCCTCGACGCTTCCTGGTCCTCCTGGCTCCAGCGACAAGCTTCACCTTCCCCTGCAACTCTTCACGACATCGCCTGGTTCCTTCCTGGTTCCACGTGGTCACTGGCTAGTGACCTTGACTCTGTCCCCTCTGCTTGCAGGTTTCTTCTCTTCTTGATCCCAGGCTTGGGATCCACCGGACACTCTCCCCTGACTGCCTGTCAGCATCTTTCTTCAGGCATCCATAGGAGTCGACGACGAAAACGACGCATCTTCACCCCTATGCACCCGCAGCCTGTGGGCTAGGTAACTTGGGTACTCCGGTGCTCATCAGGATAGTGACTATCCTAGTGTCTAGTTTTCAAGTCTCAACTTCCTAGCTACTCCGGAAGTGTCCTAAATCTATCTATTTCTAAACTGTAACATTGCTATTGACTGTTACGCATTACGCGTGAGTGTTTCCACTCTGCACACGAATCCCGTGGGCCTCCCACTCCCTAACTAACGCTAGTGTAGTGTAGCCCCAGCGATTCCCTAGGCCTAGGCCTATTCTATTTCCGTGACAGTGGTTCTTATACCACTTATTTAGTATATGGTTTGCGTGGCCCCTAGGGCCTAACTGTATTACTTACCTGTGTGACTTACTGTATGCATTAATAAGACTGTGTTGTACTTACCTCTAAACTCATAAAGAGTGCTGAGGGTTTGCTTAGAATAAATACACTTTATTTTATACATATATCTGTTGTGGTGTCCTTTCATTTGGTATTCAAGGGATTATATATGGTATCACAGCTGGCTTCACATGCCATTCAGAGTTTAGCCTAAGACTGCTCTTGTCCATGCTACCACTAGGATAGCTGGTCTATAAGGTTGACTTTACAACCAATCACCATAAGGGTATTTGGACTGATATAAGGTGTACACTATAACTAGTGACATCATACATCAGGCCAACTTCTCACACAGGTCAACAGAGCTGCTGTAGAGCAAGAGAAACAGGTCAGCAGATCTACTTTAGAGCGAGAGAACCAGGTCAGCAGAGCCGCTCTAGAGCCTAAGAACCAGGTCAGCAGAGCTGCTCCAGAGCCAGAGACCCAGGTCAGCAGCGCTGCTGTAGAGCCAGAGAAACCAGGTCAGCAGAGCTGCTTTAGAGGGAGAGAACCAGGTCATCAGAGCTGTTTCAAAGCCAGAGAACCAGGTCAGCAGAACTGATTTAAGGTCATATAACCAGTTCAGCAGTGCTGCTTTAGAGCCAGAGAACCAGGTCAACAGAGCTGCTTCAAAGACAGAGAACCAGGTCAGCAGAGCTGCTTTAGAGCCATAGGTATAGGTCAACAGAGCTGCTTTAGAAGGAGAGAACCAGGTCAGCAGAGCTGCTTTAGAGCCAGACAACCCGGTCAGCAGAGCTGCTTTAGAGGGAGAAAACCAGGTCAGCCGAGCTTTTTTAGAGCCAGAGAACCAGGTCAGCAGAGCTGCTTAAAAGCCAGAGAACCAGTTCAACAGAGCTGCTTTAGAGCCATAGAACCAGGTCAGCAGAGCTGCTTTAGAGCCAGAGAACCTGGTCAGCAGACCTGCTTCAAAGCCAGAGAACCAGGTCAGCAGAGCTGCTTTAGAGCCATAGAACCAGATCTGCAGAGCTAATTTAGAGGGAGAGAAGCAGGTCAGCAGAGCCGATATAGAGCCACAAAACCAGGTCAGCAGGGCTGCTTTGGAGCCAGAGAACCAGGTCAGCAGAGCTGCTTTATAGCTAGAGAACCAGGTCAGCAGAGCTGCTTTAAAGCCAGAGAACCATGTCAGCAGAGCTGCCGTAAAGCCATAGAAACAAGTCAGCAGAGCTGCTTTAGAGCCAGAGAACCAGGTCAGCAGAGCTGCTTCATAGCCACCGAACCTGGTCAGAAGAGCCATTGTAGAGCCAGAGAACTAGGTCAGCAGAGCTGCTGTAGAACCAGACAACTAGTTCAGTAGAGCCTTTGTAGAGCCAGAGAACCAGGTCAGCAGAGCTGCTCTAGAGCCTAAGAACCAGGTCAGCAGAGCTGCTCTAGAACCAGAGAACCAGGTTAGCAGAGCTGCTCTAGAGCCAGAGAACCAGGTCAGCAGAGCTGCTTTAGAGGGAGAGAACTACGTCAGCAGAGCACCTTTAGAGCCAGAGAACAAGATCAGCAGAGCTGCTGTTGTGCCTAAGAACCAGGTCGGCAGAGCTGCTCTAGAGGCAGAGAACCAGGTCAGCAGAGCTTTTCTAGAGCCAGAGAACCAGGTCGGCCGAGCTGCTTCAAAGCCAGAGAACCAGGTCAGCAGAGCTGCTTTAGAGCCATCGAACCAGATCAACACAGCTGCTTTAGAGCCATAGAACCAGGTCAACAGAGCTGCTCTAGAGCCTAAGAACCAGGTCAGCAGAGCTGCTCTAGAGCCAGAGAACCAGGTCAGCAGAGCTGCTCTAGAGCCAGAGAACCAGGTCAGCAGAGCTGCTCTAGAACCAGAGAACCGGTTAAGTAGAGCCGTTGCATATCCAGAGAACCAGGTCAGCAGAGGTGCTCTAGAGCCTAAGAACCAGGTCAGCAGAGCTGCTCTAGAGCCAGCGAACCAGGTCTGCAGAGCTACTTTAGAGGGAGAGAACCACGTCAGCAGAGCACCTTTAGAGCCAGAGAACAAGATCAGCAGAGCTGCTCTTGTGCCTAAGAACCAGGTCGGCAGAGCTGCTCTAGAGCCAGAGAACCAGGTCAGCAGAGCTGCTTCAAAGCCAGACAACCAGGTCAGCAGAGCTGCTTTTGAGCCATCAAACCAGTTCAGCACAGCTGCTTTAGAGCCATAGAACCAGGTCAACAGAGCTGCTCTAGAGCCAAAGAACCAGGTCAGCAGAACTGCTCTAGAGCCTAACAACCAGGTCAGCAAAGCTGCCCTAGAGCCAGTGAACCAGGTCAGCAGAGCTGCTCTAGAGCCAGAGAACCAGGTCAGCAGAGCTGCTTTAGAGGGAGAGAACTACGTCAGCAGAGCACCTTTAGAGCCAGAGAACAAGATCAGCAGAGCTGCTCTAGAGCCTACGAACCAGGTCGGCAGAGCTGCTCTAGAGGCAGAGAACCAGGTCTGCAGAGCTGCTGTAGAGCCAGAGAACCAAGTCAGCAGAGCTGCTTTAGAGCCAGAGAACCAGGTCAGCAGAGCCACTCTAGAGCCACAGAACCAGGTTAGCGGAGACGCTTTAGAGCCAGAGAATCAGGTCAAAAGAGCCGCTGTAGAGCCAGAGAACCAGGTCAGCAGAGCTACTTTAGAGCCAGAGAACCAGGTCAGCAGAGCCGCTCTAGAGCCTAAGAACCAGGTCAGCAGAGCTGCTCCAGAGCCAGAGAACCAGGTCAGCAGCGCTGCTGTAGAGCCAGAGAAACCAGGTCAGCAGAGCTGCCTTAGAGGGAGAGATCCAGGTCAGCAGAGCTGTTTCAAAGCTAGAGAACCAGGTCAGCAGAGCTGCTTTAGAGCCAGCGAACCAGGTCTGCAGAGCTGCTTTAGAGGGAGAGAACCACATCAGCAGAGCACCTTTAGAGCCAGAGAACAAGATCAGCAGAGCTGCTCTTGTGCCTAAGAACCAGGTCGGCAGAGCTGTCTAGAGGCAGAGAATCAGGTCAGCAGAGCTTTTCTAGAGCCAGCTAACCAGGTCAGCAGAGCTGCTTCAAAGCCAGAGAACCAGGTCAGCAGAGCTGCTTTAGAGCCATCGAACCAGATCAGCACAGCTGCTTTAGAGCCATAGAACCAGGTCAACAGAGCTGCTCTAGAGCCTAACAACCAGGTCAGCAGAGCTGCTCTAGAGCCAGTGAACCAGGTCAGCAGAGCTGCTCTAGAGCCAGAGAACCAGGTCAGCAGAGCTGCTTTAGAGGGAGAGAACTACGTCAGCAGAGCACCTTTAGAGCCAGAGAACAAGATCAGCACAGCTGCTCTAGAGCCTACGAACCAGGTCGGCAGAGCTGCTCTAGAGGCAGAGAACCAGGTCTGCAGAGCTGCTGTAGAGCCAGAGAACCAAGTCAGCAGAGCTGCTTTAGAGCCAGAGAACCAGGCCAGCAGAGCCACTCTAGAGCCACAGAACCAGGTTAGCGGAGACGCTTTAGAGCCAGAGAATCAGGTCAAAAGAGCCGCTGTAGAGCCAGAGAACCAGGTCAGCAGAGCTACTTTAGAGCCAGAGAACCAGGTCAGCAGAGCCGCTCTAGAGCCTAAGAACCAGGTCAGCAGAGCTGCTCCAGAGCCAGAGAACCAGGTCAGCAGCGCTGCTGTAGAGCCAGAGAAACCAGGTCAGCAGAGCTGCCTTAGAGGGAGAGATCCAGGTCAGCAGAACTGTTTCAAAGCTAGAGAACCAGGTCAGCAGAGCTGCTTTAGAGCCAGCGAACCAGGTCTGCAGAGCTGCTTTAGAGGGAGAGAACCACATCAGCAGAGCACCTTTAGAGCCAGAGAACAAGATCAGCAGAGCTGCTCTTGTGCCTAAGAACCAGGTCGGCAGAGCTGTCTAGAGGCAGAGAACCAGGTCAGCAGAGCTTTTCTAGAGCCAGAGAACCAGGTCAGCAGAGCTGCTTCAAAGCCAGAGAACCAGGTCAGCAGAGCTGCTTTAGAGCCATCGAACCAGATCAGCACAGCTGCTTTAGAGCCTTAGAACCAGGTCAACAGAGCTGCTCTAGAGCCAAAGAACCAGGTCAGCAGAGCTGTTCTAGAGCCTAAGAACCAGGTCAGCAGAGATACTTTAGAGCCAGAGAACCAGGTCAGCAGAGCCGCTCTAGAGCCTAAGAACCAGGTCAGCAGAGCTGCTCCAGAGCCAGAGAACCAGGTCAGCAGCGCTGCTGTAGAGCCAGAGAAACCAGGTCAGCAGAGCTTTTCTAGAGCCAGAGAACCAGATCAGCACAGCTGCTTTAGAGCCATAGAACCAGGTCAACAGATCTGCTCTAGAGCCAAAGAACCTGGTCAGCAGAGCTGCTCTATAGCCTAAGAACCAGGTAAGCAGAGCTGCTCTAGAGCCAGAGAACCAGGTCAGCAGAGCTGCTCTAGAGCAAGAGAACCAGGTCAGCAGAGCTGCTTTAGAGGCAGAAAACTACATCAGCAGAGCACCTTTAGAGCCAGAGAACAAGATCAGCAGAGCTGTTCTAGAGCCAACGAACCAGGTCGGCAGAGCTGCTCTAGAGGCAGAGAACCAGGTCAGCAGAGCTGTCTTTAAAGCCAGAGAACCAGGTCAGCAGAGCTGCTTTAGAGCCATAGAACCAGGTCAGCAGAGCTGCTTTAGAGCCAGAGAACCTGGTCAGCAGACCTGCTTCAAAGCCAGAGAACCAGGTCAGCAGAGCTGCTTTAGAGCCTTAGAACCAGGTCAGCAGAGCTAATTTAGAGGGATAGAAACAGGTCAGCAGAGCTGCTTTAGAGCCAGAGAACCAGGTCAGCAGAGCTGCTCTAGAGGCAGAAAACCAGGTCAGCAGACCCACTCTAGAGGCAGAGAACAAGGTCAGCAGAGCTACTGTAGAGCCAGAGAAACCAGGTCAGCAGAGCTGCTCTAGAGCCAGAGAACCAGGTCAGCAGATCTGCTGTAGAACCAGAGAACCGGTTATGTAGAGCCGTTGCAGATCCAGCGAACCAGGTCTACAGAGCTGCTTTAGAGGGCGAGAACCACGTCAGCAGAGCACCTTTAGAGCCAGAGAACAAGATCAGCAGAGCTGCTCTTGTGCCTAAGAACCAGGTCGGCAGAGCTGCTCTAGAGGCAGAGAACCATGTCAGCAGAGCTTTTCTAGAGCCAGAGAACCAGGTCAGCAGAGCTGCTTCAAAGCCAGACAACCAGGTCAGCAGAGCTGCTTTAGAGCCATCGAACCAGATCAGCACACCTGCTTTAGAGCCATAGAACCAGGTAAACAGAGCTGCTCTAGAGCCAAAGAACCAGGTCAGCAGAACTGCTCTAGAGCCTAACAACCAGGTCAGCAGAGCTGCTCTAGAGCCAGTGAACCAGGTCAGCAGAGCTGCTCTAGAGCCAGAGAACCAGGTCAGCAGAGCTGCTTTAGAGGGATAGAACTACGTCAGCAGAGCACCTTTAGAGCCAGAGAACAAGATCAGCACAGCTGCTCTAGAGCCTACGAACCAGGTCGGCAGAGCTGCTCTAGAGGCAGAGAACCAGGTCAGCAGAGCTGTCTTCAAAACCAGAGAACCAGGTCAGCAAAGCTGCTTTAGAGCCAGAGAACCAGGTCAGCAGAGCTGATTTAGAGCCAGAGAACCAGGTCAGCAGTTCTGCTTCAAAGCCACAGAACCAGGTCAGCAGAGCCGTTGTAGAGCCAGAGAACTAGGTCAGCAGAGCTGCTTTAGAGGGAGAAAACTACGTCAGCAGAGCACCTTTAGAGCCAGAAAACAAGATCAGAAGAGCTGTTCTAGAGCCAATGAACCAGGTCGGCAGAGCTGCTCTAGAGGCAGAGAACCAGGTCAGCAGAGCTGTCTTCAAAGCCAGAGAACCAGGTCAGCAGAGCTGCTTTAGAGCCATAGAACCAGGTCAGCAGAGCTGCTTTAGAGCCAGAGAACCAGGTCAGCAGAGCTGCTTCAAAGCCACAGAACCAGGTCATCAGAGCCGTTGTAGAGCCAGAGAACTAGGTCAGCAGAGCTGCTTTAGAGGGAGAAAACTACGTCAGCAGAGCACCTTTAGAGCCAGAGAACAAGATCAGAAGAGCTGTTCTAGAGCCAATGAACCAAGTCGGCAGAGCTGCTCTAGAGGCAGAGAACCAGGTCAGCAGAGCTGTCTTCAAAGCCAGAGAACCAGGTCAGCAGAGCTGCTTTAGAGCCATAGAACCAGGTCAGCAGAGCCGCTCTAGAGCCAGAGAACCAGGTCAGCAGAGCTGCTTCAAAGCCAGAGAACCAGGTCAGCAGAGCTGCTTTAGAGCCATAGAACCAGGTCAGCAGAGCTGCTTTAGAGCCAGAGAACCTGGTCAGCAGACCTGCTTCAAAGCCAGAGAACCAGGTCAGCAGAGCTGCTTTAGAGCCATAGAACCAGGTCAGCAGAGCTAATTTAGAGGGATAGAAACAGGTCAGCAGAGCTGCTTTAGAGCCAGAGAACCAGGTCAGCAGAGCTGCTCTAGAGGCAGAGAACCAGGTCAGCAGAACCGTTGTAGAGCCAGAGATCCACGTCAGCAGAGTTGCTCACGAGCCATAGAACTAGGTCAGCGGAGCTGCTGTACAGCCAGAGAACCAGGTCAGCAGAACCGCTCTAGAGCCACAGAACCAGGTCAGCTGAGCTGCTTTAGTGCCAGAGAACCAGGTCAGCAGAGCCGCTTTAGAGGCAGAGAAACAGGTCAGCAGAGCCGCTATAGAGGCAGAGAACCAGGTCAGCAGAGCTGCTCTAGAGCCAGAGTACTATGTCAGCAGAGCTGCTGTAGAGCTTGAGAACCAGGTCAGAAGAGCCGATATAGAGCCACAGAACCAGGTCAGCAGAGCTGCTTTAGAGCCAAAGAACCAGGTCAGCAGAGCCGCTATAGAGGCAGAGAACCAAGTCAGCAGAGCTGCTTTAGTGCCAGAGAACCAGGTCAGCAGAGCTACTTTAGAGCCCGAGAACAAGATCAGCAGAGCTGCTTTAGAGCCAAAGAACTAAGTCAGCAGAGCCGCTATAGAGGCAGAGAACCAAGTCAGCAGAGCTGCTTTAGAGCCAGAGAACCAGGTCAGCAGAGCTACTTTAGAGCCAGAGAACAAGATCAGCAGAGCTTCTTTAGAGTCTAAGAACCAGGTTAGCAGAGCTGCTCTAGAGGCAGAGAACCAGGTCAGCAGAGCTGCTGTAGAGCCAGAGAACAAAGTCAGCAGAGCTGCTTTAGAGCCAGAGAACCAGGACAGCAGAGCCGCTCTAGAGCCACAGAACCAGGTTAGCGGAGACGCTTTAGAGCCAGAGAACCAGGTCAACAGAGCCGCTGTAGAGCCAGAGAACCAGGTCAGCAGATCTACTTTAGAGCCAGAGAACCAGGTCAGCAGAGCCGCTCTAGAGCCTAAGAACCAGGTCAGCAGAGCCGCTCCAGAGCCAGAGAACCTGGTCAGCAGCGCTGCTGTAGAGCCAGAGAAACCAGGTCAGCAGAGCTGCTTTAGAGGGAGAGAACCAGGTCAGCAGAGCTGTTTCAAAGCCAGAGAACCAGGTCAGCAGAACTGATTTAAAGCCATATAACCAGGTCAGCAGTGCTGCTTTAGAGACAGAGAACCAGGTCAGCAGAGCTGCTTCAAAGACAGAGAACCAGGTCAGCAGAGCTGCTTTAGAGCCATAGGTACAGGTCAGCAGAGCTGCTTTAGAAGGAGAGAACCAGGTCAGCAGAGCTGCTTTAGAGCCAGAGAACCAGGTCAGCAGAGCTGCTTTAGAGGGAGAAAACCAGGTCAGCGGAGATTTTCTAGAGCCAGAGAACCAGGTCAGCAGAGCTGCTTTAGAGCCATAGAACCAGGTCAGCAGAGCTAATTTAGAGGGATAGAAACAGGCCAGCAGAGCTGCTTTAGAGCCAGAGAACCAGGTCAGCAGAGCTGCTCTAGAGGCAGAAAACCAGGTCAGCAGAGCCGCTCTAGAGGCAGAGAGCGAGGTCAGCAGAGCTACTGTAGAGCCAGAGAAACCAGGTCAACAGAGCTGCTCTAGAGCCAGAGACCAGGTCAGCAGAGCTGTGTAGAACCAGAGAACCGGTTAAGTATAGCCGTTGCAGATCCAGAGAACCAGGTCAGCAGAGCTGCTCTAGAGTCAGCGAACCAGGTCTGCAGAGCTGCTTTAGAGCCAGAGAACAAGATCAACAGAGCTGCTCTTGTGCCTAAGAACCAGGTCGGCAGAGCTGCTCTAGAGGCAGAGAACCAGGTCAGAAGAGCTTTTCTAGAGCCAGAGAACCAGGTCAGCAGAGCTGCTTCAAAGCCAGAGAACCAGGTCAGCAGAGATGCTTTAGAGCCATCGAACCAGATCAGCACAGCTGCTTTAGAGCCATAGAACCAGGTCAACAGAGCTGCTCTAGAGCCAAAGAACCAGGTGAGCAGAGCTACTCTAGAGCCTAAGAACCAGGTCAGCAGAGCTGCTCTAGAGCCAGAGAACCAGGTCAGCAGAACTGCTCTAGAGCCAGAGAACCAGGTCAGCAGAGCTGCTCTAGAGCCTAAGAACCAGGTCGGAAGAGCTGCTCTAGAGGCAGAGAACCAGGTCAGCAGAGCTGTCTTCAAAGCCAGAGAACCAGGTCAGCAGAGCAGCTTTAGAGCCATAGAACCAGGTCAGCAGAGCTGCTTTAGAGCCAGAGAACAAGGTCAGGAGAGCTGCTTCAAAGCCACAGAACCAGGTCAGCAGAGCCGTTGTAGAGCCAGAGAACTTGGTCAGCAGAGCTGCTTTAGAGGGAGAGAACCAGGTCAGCAGAGCTGCTGTAGAGCCATAGAACCAGTTCAGCAGAGCTGCTGTAGAGCCAGAGAACCAGGTCAGCAGAGCCGCTCTAGAGCCACAGAACCAGGTCAGCAGAGCCGCTTTAGAGGCAGAGAACCAGGTCAGCAGAGCCGCTATAGATGCAGAGAACCAGGTCAGCAGAGCTGCTCTAGAGCCAGAGGACTAGGTCAGCAGAGCTGCTGTAGAGCTTGAGAACCAGGTCAGAAGAGCAGATATAGAGCCACAATACCAGGTCAGCAGAGCTGCTTTAGAGCCAAAGAACCAGGTCAGCAGAGCCACTATAGAGGCAGAGAACCAAGTCAGCAGAGCTGCTTTAGAGCCAGAGAACCAGGTCAGCAGAGCTAATTTAGAGCCAGAGAACAAGATCAGCAGAGCTACTTTAGAGCCTAAGAAACAGGTTAGCAGAGCTGCTCTAAAGGCAGAGAACCAGGTCAGCAGAGCTGCAGTAGAGCCAGAGAACCAAGTCAGCAGAGCTGCTTTAGAGCCAGAGAAACAGGTCAGCAGAGCCGCTCTAGAGCCACAGAACCAGGTCAGCGGTGCTGCTTTAGAAGGAGAAAACCAGGTCAGCAGAGCTTTTCTAGAGCAAGAGAACCAGGTCAGCAGAGCTGCTTCAAAGCCAAAGAACCAGGTCAGCAGAGCTGCTTTAGAGCCATAGAACCAGGTCAGCAGAGCAGCTTTAGAGCCAGAGAACCTGGTCAGCAGAGCTAAATTAGAGGGATAGAAACAGGTCAGCAGTGCTCCTTTAGAGCCAGAGAACCAGGTCAGCAGAGCTGATCTAAAAGCAAAAAACCAGGTCAGCAAAGCTGCTCTAGAGGCAGAGAACGAGGTCAGCAGAGCTACTGTAGAGCCAGAGAAACCAGGTCAGCAGAGCTGCTCTAGAACCAGAGAACCAGGTCAGCAGAGCTGCTGTGGAACCAGAGAACCGGTTAAGTAGAGCCGTTGCAGAGCCAGAGAACCAGGTCAGCAGAGCTGCTCTAGAGCCAGCGAACGACGTCTGCAGAGCTGCTTTAGAGGGAGAGAACCATGTCAGCAGAGCACCTTTAGAGCCAGAGAACAAGAGCTGCTCTTGTGCCTAAGAACCAGGTCGGCAGAGCTGCTCTAGAGGCAGAGAACCAGGTCAGCAGAGATTTTCTAGAGCCAGAGAACCAGGTCAGCAGAGCTGCTTCAAAGCCAGAGAACCAGGTCAGCAGAGCTGCTTTAGAGCCATCGAACCAGATCACGACAGCTGCTTTAGAGCCATAGAACCAGGTAAACAGAGCTGCTCTAGAGCCAAAGAACCAGGTCAGCAGAGCTGCTCTAGAGCCAGAGAACCAGGTCAGCAGAGCTGCTTTAGAGCCAGAGAAACCAGGTCAGCAGAGCTGCTCTAGAGCCAAAGAACTAGGTCAGCAGAGCTGCTGTAGAGCCAGAGAAACCAGGTCAGTAGAGCTGCTTTAAAAGGAGAGAACCACGTCAGCAGAGCTGCTTTAGATCCAGAGAACCAGGTCAGCAGAGCTGCTTTAGAGGGAGACAAGCAGATCAGCAGAGCTTTTCTAGAGCCAGAGAACCAGGTCAGCAGAGCTGCTTCAAAGCCAGAGAAGCAGGTCAGCAGAGCTGCTTTAGAGTCATAGAACCAGGTCAGCAGACCTGCTCTGGAGCCAGAGAACCAGGTCAGAAGAGCTGCTCTAGAGCCAGAGAACCAGGTCAGCAGAGCTGCTCTAGAGCCAAAGAACCAGGTCAGCAGAGCTGCTGTAGAGCCAGAGAAACCAGGTCAGTAGAGCTGCTTTAAAAGGAGAGAACCACGTCAGCAGAGCTGCTTTAGATCCAGAGAACCAGGTCAGCAGAGCTGCTTTAGAGGGAGAAAACCAGGTCAGCAGAGCTTTTCTAGAGCAAGAGAACCAGGGCAGTAGAGCTGCTTCAAAGCCAAAGAACCAGGTCAGCAGAGCTGCTTTAGAGCCATAGAACCAGGTCAGCAGAGCTGCTTTAGAGCCAGAGAACCTGGTCAGCAGAGCTAAATTAGAGGGATAGAAACAGGTCAGCAGAGCTCCTTTAGAGCCAGAGAACCAGGTCAGCAGAGCTGCTCTAGAGGCAGAAATCCAGGTCAGCAGAGCTGCTCTAGAGGCAGAGAACGAGGTCAGCAGAGCTACTGTAGAGCCAGAGAAACCAGGTCAGCAGAGCTGCTCTAGAGCCAGAGAACCAGGTCAGCAGAGCTGCTGTGGAACCAGAGAACCGGTTAAGTAGAGCCGTTGCAGAGCCAGAGAACCAGGTCAGCAGAGCTGCTCTAGAGCCAGCGAACCACGTCTGCAGAGCTGCTTTAGAGGGATAGAAACAGGTCAGCAGTGCTCCTTTAGAGCCAGAGAACCAGGTCAGCAGAGCTGCTCTAAAAGCAAAAAACCAGGTCAGCAAAGCTGCTCTAGAGGCAGAGAACGAGGTCAGCAGAGCTACTGTAGAGCCAGAGAAACCAGGTCAGCAGAGCTGCTCTAGAGCCAGAGAACCAGGTCAGCAGAGCTGCTGTAGAACCAGAGAACCGGTTCAGTAGAGCCGTTGCAGAGCCAGAGAACCAGGTCAGCAGAGCTGCTCTAGAGCCTAAGAACCAGGTCAGCAGAGCTGCTCTAGAGCCAGCGAACCAGGTCTGCAGAGCTGCTTTAGAGGGAGAGAACCATGTCAGCGGAGCACCTTTAGAGCCAGAGAACAAGAGCTGCTCTTGTGCCTAAGATCCAGGTCAGCAGAGCTGCTCTAGAGGCAGAGAACCAGGTCAGCAGAGCTTGTCTCGAGCCAGAGAACCAGGTCAGCAGAGCTGCTTCAAAGCCAGAGAACCAGGCCAGCAGAGCTGCTTTAGAGTCATCGGACCAGATCAGCACAGCTGCTTTAGAGCCATAGAACCAGGTAAACAGAGCTGCTCTAGAGCCAAAGGACCAGGTCAGCAAAGCTGCTCTAGAGCCAGAGAACCAGGTCAGCAGAGCTGCTGTAGAGCCAGAGAAACCAGGTCAGCAGAGCTGCTCTAGAGCCAAAGAACCAGGTCAGCAGAGATGATGTAGAGACAGAGAAACCAGGTCAGTAGAGCTGCTTTAGAGGGAGAGAACCACGTCAGCAGAGCTGCTTTAGATCCAGAGAACCAGGTCAGCTTAGCTGCTTTAGAGGGAGAAAACCAGATCAGCAGAGCTTTTCTAGAGCCAGAGAACCAGGTCAGCAGAGCTGCTTCAAAGCCAGAGAAGCAGGTCAGCAGAGCTGCTTTAGAGCCATAGAACCAGGTCAGCAGAGCTGCTCTGGAGCCAGAGAACCAGATCAGAAGAGCTGCTCTAGAGCCAGAAAACCAATTCAGCAGAGTGCTTTAGAGGGAGAGAAGCAGGTCAGCAGAGCAGATATGGAGCCACAAAACCAGGTCATCAGAGCTGCTTTAAGCCAGAGAACCAGGTCAGCAGAGCTGCTTTAGAGCTAGAGAACCAGGTCAGCAGAGCTGCTTTAGAGCCAGAGAACCATGTCAGCAGAGCTGCCGTAAAGCCAAAGAAACAGGTCAGCAGAGGTGCTGTGGAGCCAGAGAACCGGGTCAGCAGAGCCGTTGTAGAGCCAGAGAACCAGGTCAGCAGAGCTGCTCTAGAGCCTAAGAACCAGGTCAGCAGAGCTGCTCTAGAGCCAGAGAACCAGGTCAGCAGAGCCGCTATAGAGGCAGAGAACCAAGTCAGCAGAGCTGCTTTAGAGCCAGAGAACCAGGTCAGCAGAGCTACTTTAGAGCCATAGAACAAGATCAGCAGAGCTACTTTAGAGCCTAAGAACCAGGTTAGCAGAGCTGCTCTAAAGGCAGAGAACCAGATCAGCAGAGCTACTGTAGAGCCAGAGAACCAAGTCAGCAGAGCTACGTTAGAGCCAGAGAACCAGGTCAGCAGAGCCGTTGTAGAGCCAGAGAACTAGGTTAACAGAGCTGCTTTAGAGGGAGAGAACCAGGTCAGCAGAGCTGCTGTAGAGCCATAGAACCAGTTCAGCAGAGGTGCTGTAGAGCCAGAGAACCAGGTCAGCAGAGCCGCTCTAGAGCCACAGAGCTGAGCTGCTTTAGAGCCAGAGAACCAGGTCAGCAGAGCCGCTTTAGAGGCAGAGAACCAGGTCAGCAGAGCCGCTATAGAGGCAGAGAACAAGGTCAGCAGAGCTGCTCTAGAGCCAGAGAACTAGGTCAGCAGAGCTGCTGTAGAGATTGAGAACCAGGTCAGAAGAGCCGATATAGAGCCACAGAACCAGGTCAGCAGAGCTGCTTTAGAGCCAAAGAACCAGGTCAGCAGAGCCACTATAGAGGCAGAGAACCAAGTCAGCAGAGCTACTTTAGAGCCAGAGAACAAGATCAGCAGAGCTACTTTAGAGCCTAAGAACCAGGTTAGCAGAGCTGCTCTAGAGGCAGAGAACCAGGTCAGCAGAGCTGCTGTAGAGCCAGAGAACCAAGTCAGCAGAGCTGCTTTAGAGCCAGAAAACCAGGTCAGCAGAGCCGTTGTAGAGCCAGAGAACCAGGTCAGCAGAGCCGTTTTAGAGCCAGAGAACCAGGTCAGCGGAGCCGCTCTAGAGCCACAGAACCAGGTCATCAGAGCTGCTTTAAGCCAGAGAACCAGGTCAGCAGAGCTGCTTTAGAGCCATAGAACCAGGTCAGCAGAGCCGCTTTAGATCCAGAGAACCAGGTCAGCAGAGCCGTAGTAGAGTAAGAGAACCAGGTCAGTAGAGCTGCTCTAGAGCAAGAGAACAACGTCAGCAGAGCTGCTGTAGAGCCAGAGAAACCAGGTCAGCAGAGCTGCTTTAGAGCCAGAGAACCAGGTCAGCAGAGCTGCTTTAGAGGGAGAAAACCAGGTCAGCAGAGCTTTTCTAGAGCAAGAGAACCAGGTCGACAGAGCTGCTTCAAAGCCAGAGAACCAGGTCAGCAGAGCTGCTTTAGAGCCATAGAACCAGGTCAGCAGAGCTGCTTTAGAGCCAGAGAACCTGGTCAGCAGAGCTAAAATAGAGGGATAGAAACAGGTCAGCAGAGCTCCTTTAGAGCCAGAGAACCAGGTCAGCAGAGCTGCTCTAGAGGCAGAAATCCAGGTCAGCAGAGCTGCTCTAGAGGCAGAGAACGAGGTCAGCAGAGCTACTGTAGAGCCAGAGAAACCAGGTCAGCAGAGCTGCTCTAGAGCCAGAGAACCAGGTCAGCAGAGCTGCTGTGGAACCAGAGAACCGGTTAAGTAGAGCCGTTGCAGAGCCAGAGAACCAGGTCAGCAGAGCTGCTCTAGAGCCAGCGAACGACGTCTGCAGAGCTGCTTTAGAGGGAGAGAACCATGTCAGCAGAGCACCTTTAGAGCCAGAGAACAAGAGCTGCTCTTGTGCCTAAGAACCAGGTCGGCAGAGCTGCTCTAGAGGCAGAGAACCAGGTCAGCAGAGATTTTCTAGAGCCAGAGAACCAGGTCAGCAGAGCTGCTTCAAAGCCAGAGAACCAGGTCAGCAGAGCTGCTTTAGAGCCATCGAACCAGATCAGGACAGCTGCTTTAGAGCCATAGAACCAGGTAAACAGAGCTGCTCTAGAGCCAAAGAACCAGGTCAGCAGAGCTGCTCTAGAGCCAGAGAACCAGGTCAGCAGAGCTGCTTTAGAGCCAGAGAAACCAGGTCAGCAGAGCTGCTCTAGAGCCAAAGAACTAGGTCAGCAGAGCTGCTGTAGAGCCAGAGAAACCAGGTCAGTAGAGCTGCTTTAAAAGGAGAGAACCACGTCAGCAGAGCTGCTTTAGATCCAGAGAACCAGGTCAGCAGAGCTGCTTTAGAGGGAGACAAGCAGATCAGCAGAGCTTTTCTAGAGCCAGAGAACCAGGTCAGCAGAGCTGCTTCAAAGCCAAAGAACCAGGTCAGCAGAGCTGCTTTAGAGCCATAGAACCAGGTCAGCAGAGCTGCTTTAGAGCCAGAGAACCTGGTCAGCAGAGCTAAATTAGAGGGATAGAAACAGGTCAGCAGAGCTCCTTTAGAGCCAGAGAACCAGGTCAGCAGAGCTGCTCTAGAGGCAGAAATCCAGGTCAGCAGAGCTGCTCTAGAGGCAGAGAACGAGGTCAGCAGAGCTACTGTAGAGCCAGAGAAACCAGGTCAGCAGAGCTGCTCTAGAGCCAGAGAACCAGGTCAGCAGAGCTGCTGTGGAACCAGAGAACCGGTTAAGTAGAGCCGTTGCAGAGCCAGAGAACCAGGTCAGCAGAGCTGCTCTAGAGCCAGCGAACCACGTCTGCAGAGCTGCTTTAGAGGGAGAGAACCATGTCAGCAGAGCACCTTTAGAGCCAGAGAACAAGAGCTGCTCTTGTGCCTAAGAACCAGGTCAGCAGAGCTGCTCTAGAGGCAGAGAACCAGGTCAGCAGAGCTTTTCTAGAGCCAGAGAACCAGGTCAGCAGAGCTGCTTCAAAGCCAGAGAACCAGGTCAGCAGAGCTGCTTTAGAGCCATCGAACCAGATCAGCACAGCTGCTCTAGAGCCAAAGAACCAGGTCAGCAGAGCTGCTGTAGAGCCAGAGAACCAGGTCAGCAGAGCTGCTGTAGAGCCAGAGAAACCAGGTCAGCAGAGCTGCTCTAGAGCCAAAGAACCAGGTCATCAGAGCTGCTGTAGAGCCAGAGAAACCAGGTCAGTAGAGCTGCTTTAAAAGGAGAGAACCACGTCAGCAGAGCTGCTTTAGATCCAGAGAACCAGGTCAGCAGAGCTGCTTTAGAGGGAGACAAGCAGATCAGCAGAGCTTTTCTAGAGCCAGAGAACCAGGTCAGCAGACCTGCTTCAAAGCCAGAGAAGCAGGTCAGCAGAGCTGCTTTAGAGTCATAGAACCAGGTCAGCAGAGCTGCTCTGGAGCCAGAGAACCAGGTCAGAAGAGCTGCTCTAGAGCCAGAGAACCAGTTCAGCAGAGTGCTTTAGAGGGGGAGAAGCAGGTCAGCAGAGCAGATATAGAGCCACAAAACCAGGTCATCAGAGCTGCTTTAGAGCCAGAGAACCAGGTCAGCAGAGCTGCTTCAGAGCTAGAGAACCAGGTCGGCAGAACTGCTTTAGAGCCAGAGAACCATGTCAGCAGAGCTGCCGGTAAGCCATAGAAACAGGTCAGCAGAGGTGCTGCAGAGCCAGAGAACCGGGTCAGCAGAGCCATTGTAGAGCCAGAGAACCAGGTCAGCAGAGCTGCTCTAGAGCCTAAGAACCAGGTCAGCAGAGCTGCTTTAGAGCCAGAGAACCAGGTAAGCAGAGCTGCTCTAGAGCCCGAAAAAAAGGTCAGCAGAGCCGCTTTAGAGGGAGAGAACCAGGTCAGCACAGCCGATATAGAGCCAGAGAAACAATTCAGCAGAGCAGCTTTAGAGCCAGATAACCAGGTCAGCAGAGCCACTATAAAGGCAGAGAACCAAGTCAGCAGAGCTGCTTTAGAGCCAGAGAACCAGGTCAGCAGAGCTACTTTAGAGCCAGAGAACAAGATCAGCAGAGCTACTTTAGAGCCTAAGAACCAGGTTAGCAGAGCTGCTCTAAAGGCAGAGAACCAGATCAGCAGAGCTGCTGTAGAGCCAGAGAACCAAGTCAGCAGAGCTACGTTAGAGCCAGAGAACCAGGTCAGCAGAGCTGCTCTAGAGCCAGAGAACCAGGTCAGCAGAGCCGCTATAGAGGCAGAGAACCAAGTCAGCAGAGCTGCTTTAGAGCCAGAGAACCAGGTCAGCAGAGCTACTTTAGAGCCATAGAACAAGATCAGCAGAGCTACTTTAGAGCCTAAGAACCAGGTTAGCAGAGCTGCTCTAAAGGCAGAGAACCAGATCAGCAGAGCTGCTGTAGAGCCAGAGAACCAAGTCAGCAGAGCGAGGTTAGAGCCAGAGAACCAGGTCAGCAGAGCCGTTGTAGAGCCAGAGAACTAGGTTAACAGAGCTGCTTTAGAGGGAGAGAACCAGGTCAGCAGAGCTGCTGTAGAGCCATAGAACCAGTTCAGCAGAGGTACTGTAGAGCCAGAGAACCAGGTCAGCAGAGCCGCTCTAGAGCCACAGAGCTGAGCTGCTTTAGAGCCAGAGAACCAGGTCAGCAGAGCCGCTTTAGAGGCAGAGAACCAGGTCAGCAGAGCCGCTATAGAGGCAGAGAACAAGGTCAGCAGAGCTGCTCTAGAGCCAGAGAACTAGGTCAGCAGAGCTGCTGTAGAGATTGAGAACCAGGTCAGAAGAGCCGATATAGAGCCACAGAACCAGGTCAGCAGAGCTGCTTTAGAGCCAAAGAACCAGGTCAGCAGAGCCACTATAGAGGCAGAGAACCAAGTCAGCAGAGCTACTTTAGAGCCAGAGAACAAGATCAGCAGAGCTACTTTAGAGCCTAAGAACCAGGTTAGCAGAGCTGCTCTAGAGGCAGAGAACCAGGTCAGCAGAGCTGCTGTAGAGCCAGAGAACCAAGTCAGCAGAGCTGCTTTAGAGCCAGAAAACCAGGTCAGCAGAGCCGTTGTAGAGCCAGAGAACCAGGTCAGCAGAGCCGTTTTAGAGCCAGAGAACCAGGTCAGCGGAGCCGCTCTAGAGCCACAGAACCAGGTCATCAGAGCTGCTTTAAGCCAGAGAACCAGGTCAGCAGAGCTGCTTTAGAGCCATAGAACCAGGTCAGCAGAGCCGCTTTAGATCCAGAGAACCAGGTCAGCAGAGCCGTAGTAGAGTAAGAGAACCAGGTCAGTAGAGCTGCTCTAGAGCAAGAGAACAACGTCAGCAGAGCTGCTGTAGAGCCAGAGAAACCAGGTCAGCAGAGCTGCTTTAGAGCCAGAGAACCAGGTCAGCAGAGCTGCTTTAGAGGGAGAAAACCAGGTCAGCAGAGCTTTTCTAGAGCAAGAGAACCAGGTCGACAGAGCTGCTTCAAAGCCAGAGAACCAGGTCAGCAGAGCTGCTTTAGAGCCATAGAACCAGGTCAGCAGAGCTGCTTTAGAGCCAGAGAACCTGGTCAGCAGAGCTAACATAGAGGGATAGAAACAGGTCAGCAGAGCTCCTTTAGAGCCAGAGAACCAGGTCAGCAGAGCTGCTCTAGAGACAGAAATCCAGGTCAGCAGAGCTGCTCTAGAGGCAGAGAACGAGGTCAGCAGAGCTACTGTAGAGCCAGAGAAACCAGGTCAGCAGAGCTGCTCTAGAGCCAGAGAACCAGGTCAGCAGAGCTGCTGTGGAACCAGAGAACCGGTTAAGTAGAGCCGTTGCAGAGCCAGAGAACCAGGTCAGCAGAGCTGCTCTAGAGCCAGCGAACGACGTCTGCAGAGCTGCTATAGAGGGAGAGAACCATGTCAGCAGAGCACCTTTAGAGCCAGAGAACAAGAGCTGCTCTTGTGCCTAAGAACCAGGTCGGCAGAGCTGCTCTAGAGGCAGAGAACCAGGTCAGCAGAGCTTTTCTAGAGCCAGAGAACCAGGTCAGCAGAGCTGCTTCAAAGCCAGAGAACCAGGTCAGCAGAGCTGCTTTAGAGCCATCGAACCAGATCAGGACAGCTGCTTTAGAGCCATAGAACCAGGTAAACAGAGCTGCTCTAGAGCCAAAGAACCAGGTCAGCAGAGCTGCTCTAGAGCCAGAGAACCAGGTCAGCAGAGCTGCTTTAGAGCCAGAGAAACCAGGTCAGCAGAGCTGCTCTAGAGCCAAAGAACTAGGTCAGCAGAGCTGCTGTAGAGCCAGAGAAACCAGGTCAGTAGAGCTGCTTTAAAAGGAGAGAACCACGTCAGCAGAGCTGCTTTAGATCCAGAGAACAAGGTCAGCAGAGCTGCTTTAGAGGGAGACAAGCAGATCAGCAGAGCTTTTCTAGAGCCAGAGAACCAGGTCAGCAGAGCTGCTTCAAAGCCAGAGAAGCAGGTCAGCAGAGCTGCTTTAGAGTCATAGAACCAGGTCAGCAGAGCTGCTCTGGAGCCAGAGAACCAGGTCAGAAGACCTGCTCTAGAGCCAGAGAACCAGGTCAGCAGAGCTGCTCTAGAGCCAAAGAACCAGGTCAGCAGAGCTGCTGTAGAGCCAGAGAAACCAGGTCAGTAGAGCTGCTTTAAAAGGAGAGAACCACGTCAGCAGAGCTGCTTTAGATCCAGAGAACCAGGTCAGCAGAGCTGCTTTAGAGGGAGAAAACCAGGTCAGCAGAGCTTTTCTAGAGCAAGAGAACCAGGGCAGCAGAGCTGCTTCAAAGCCAAAGAACCAGGTCAGCAGAGCTGCTTTAGAGCCATAGAACCAGGTCAGCAGAGCTGCTTTAGAGCCAGAGAACCTGGTCAGCAGAGCTAAATTAGAGGGATAGAAACAGGTCAGCAGAGCTCCTTTAGAGCCAGAGAACCAGGTCAGCAGAGCTGCTCTAGAGGCAGAAATCCAGGTCAGCAGAGCTGCTCTAGAGGCAGAGAACGAGGTCAGCAGAGCTACTGTAGAGCCAGAGAAACCAGGTCAGCAGAGCTGCTCTAGAGCCAGAGAACCAGGTCAGCAGAGCTGCTGTGGAACCAGAGAACCGGTTAAGTAGAGCCGTTGCAGAGCCAGAGAACCAGGTCAGCAGAGCTGCTCTAGAGCCAGCGAACCACGTCTGCAGAGCTGCTTTAGAGGGAGAGAACCATGTCAGCAGAGCACCTTTAGAGCCAGAGAACAAGAGCTGCTCTTGTGCCTAAGAACCAGGTCAGCAGAGCTGCTCTAGAGGCAGAGAACCAGGTCAGCAGAGCTTTTCTAGAGCCAGAGAACCAGGTCAGCAGAGCTGCTTCAAAGCCAGAGAACCAGGTCAGCAGAGCTGCTTTAGAGCCATCGAACCAGATCAGCACAGCTGCTCTAGAGCCAAAGAACCAGGTCAGCAGAGCTGCTGTAGAGCCAGAGAACCAGGTCAGCAGAGCTGCTGTAGAGCCAGAGAAACCAGGTCAGCAGAGCTGCTCTAGAGCCAAAGAACCAGGTCATCAGAGCTGCTGTAGAGCCAGAGAAACCAGGTCAGTAGAGCTGCTTTAAAAGGAGAGAACCACGTCAGCAGAGCTGCTTTAGATCCAGAGAACCAGGTCAGCAGAGCTGCTTTAGAGGGAGACAAGCAGATCAGCAGAGCTTTTCTAGAGCCAGAGAACCAGGTCAGCAGAACTGCTTCAAAGCCAGAGAAGCAGGTCAGCAGAGCTGCTTTAGAGTCATAGAACCAGGTCAGCAGAGCTGCTCTGGAGCCAGAGAACCAGGTCAGAAGAGCTGCTCTAGAGCCAGAGAACCAGTTCAGCAGAGTGCTTTAGAGGGGGAGAAGCAGGTCAGCAGAGCAGATATAGAGCCACAAAACCAGGTCATCAGAGCTGCTTTAGAGCCAGAGAACCAGGTCAGCAGAGCTGCTTCAGAGCTAGAGAACCAGGTCAGCAGAACTGCTTTAGAGCCAGAGAACCATGTCAGCAGAGCTGCCGGTAAGCCATAGAAACAGGTCAGCAGAGGTGCTGCAGAGCCAGAGAACCGGGTCAGCAGAGCCATTGTAGAGCCAGAGAACCAGGTCAGCAGAGCTGCTCTAGAGCCTAAGAACCAGGTCAGCAGAGCTGCTTTAGAGCCAGAGTGTGGAAATGTGGATTTTCCTGATCAGTTATGTCCCCTATCTTGGACCCCAACGGTTCTATGTGCATGTCACAAGTACATGTATGTTCCCTCCAGTTCCAGTTTCCAAAACGCAAACATATGTGCGTCCACCGTCAACATGTTCTCTGTCAGATCCGCCATGAATGGGCTGGATATTCGCTTCCTAAGTATGAAAGGCCACCGACTTTATATGGCTCAGTTACTCCATTTTTACAGTTCAGGCGAGTAGGCCCGATTCTGTCCTCAAAGCCTTCCCTGCTCTCTGTCTCTGACAGCTTCAGCTTGAGCTCGCATCTGTATCCATGAACTTTGTCCTACTCCCTGTGCAGCTAACGGTGCCTGCCTCGGCCAGTTTTGCCTGCCTGCCAAGAAGCTGTATTTCACCTTCGAATTATCTACTTTGCTCTTCAGCCGATGCATTCCTGTCCAGTGATTTAGGTAAACATTTCCTCTAAGCTCACAAGCAAAGGACTCGGCCTTTCCGTCCTCCTGCAAGTAATTCATAGCCCTGTTGCCATGGAAAGTTTTCTGCCCCTCGCATCTCATATAGACACTTAGACGCTTGTACACGCACACATAGTCAGTATAGAATAGATTCTGTCCGAGAGTCTTTTCTTGTGGATAACATAGTTCTCTAAACATAGGATGTTAGATATGATTTGGGATTAGGTTGACTTGACCCCCCAGACTTCTCGTCTCCACATGTAGAGCTAAATGTCAAGTCCCCTTCACCCCCTAGTTGCACGTCAATCACACGTCATGCTGTTGCGCGCGCATCTATGTTAAGTATTATCTTATAGATCCACCTATGCATGATAATCAGAGCCAATCATGTTTCTTTCTGCTCCTTATTACGCCTAGTTTCGATTACGTACCACTATGTCATCTCTCTTATCAATTGTTACGCCTTTTGCATTCATTTCATTGTAATGTATGAACTATAAAAGTTACTTCTTGTCAATAAAGTATTGTACTTCACTTCCTGAACCCTCGTGGTGACGGAACCTGAAGGCCGCCACTCGAGTCGGCCATTTTGGAATAAAGCCCATTCAGAAAATCTCTTATACCACGGATTCTGCCTCTTGTTATTCTGAGCTATTTTACTTTATTTTAGATTCCGCATGAAATTCAGTCAAGGTAAAAAAGAATATTTACCACATAATGGCGCCCGAACAGGGACACTTTCTCATCTCACGCGCCGGCGGTGCGTTGCAGGCCCGGTCTCCTGCCACAGCTGGACGGACCATAAACGCGTACCAGCAGGATTTCCTGTAAGCTCCCTCCGGTCAAGCGGGGGCGACTGAGGCTGCGATCAACCCAGACGAGGCGGTGAGAAGTGCGAAGTATCCCGACCAGAGCCTAGCTGAGAGAGCAAGATCCGAGGTATACAGAGGCCCACCAGGTTTTCGAAATCCCGATGTCCAGAGGGTCCGCTGTCCGCAGTCATCGAGTCCCGTTCATTCTCTGAGGCCTTCCGTTTCAAGGAGCTACTCGGTGAGTACCATCGCCGGGGAGGCGTGTTGACAGCACATAGGTTGTGCCGGTCAAGACGGATTTGGGTACACAAATCCGGTCTGCACTGTTTAGCAGTGTATATGTACTGTTTAGCAGTATATCAAGTATTCCGAAGTATCTAGTTATTGTCAAGAATTCAGCGTGGTGATTAGTCATGCAGACTGTCATCATCGTCGGTCATTTTTTTAAAAATGTTTAATGTTTAAATGTTTAAAGTGTTCAAATGTCTTGCATATTGTGGTATGAATGATTGTTCATTGTTCACCGTTCATTATTGTGTTTTCCGTATTAAGTGAATTCAAGAGTAAGTATCAGATCAGTTGTCGAGATGCCGCTCTTCTCGAAGTTAAGACAGATTACTACCAGAAAAGGGGTGCTCGAAGAAGCAGTTCCTATTCCTCCTAGGGACACCCCAGGGCATTTTATGTATCACAAGCATGGCTTAGATGCCATATTGTTTCTTGATCTATGGGTAGATTATACCAAGGGATTGCCGGAAAGTCAAAGGTGGCCCGCAGCGGGAACCTGGGATGCAGAGTGCATCATGAAAGTGGAGGAAGAGTTATGGAAAAGAAAAGTCAGACAGTCACAGAAAGACGCTGTTGAATTATGGCGTAAAGAATCTCATAGACGTACAGAAAAAGCACGTAGACAGGAAGAGAGGAGTAAAGAGAGTTCAAAGGAAGTTCAAGAAAATATATTAATTGAGGAAGGTATCCGAGTAAAAGCAGAACAAGTAGATAGACAAAGAAACGCTCTTATGAGTGGTATGTATCCCCTCCTAGCCGAAGGACTACCTAAGGCTGTTCCAGAGATGCCAAAAGACTTGCCACCCCCATTATTTCCAATTAAGGTACATCCAAAAGGGCATCCCAGAACCGCAGAAGATGTTTTTCTTTCCTCATATCTAGATGACGCAGCTCCCGAGTATGCTAACCCCACACCACATAGACCGTCTGGCGGAGGGGTTCAACGTCAGGATCAGGTATCTGTCCCCGTGCAACAGCAAGTCCCGACGCGAGCTCCGGCAAGCACGTCTGTTTCCGCATCTGTCCCCGCAGTCGATTCTACAGTGGTATCGACACCTATAGTTGCTGTGTTACGTTCGACGAATCCATTCACACCCGACGCCCCTGAAGGGGCCACGGGAGGTGCAAGCAATACTTTTACGCCACCTAGAATAAATAAACTTATTTTTCAAGAATCAGCGCATTCACGTACACCCAAATTCGTAAGTGAACGTACGCTTAAGGAACTCCTTATAGATTGTAGATATGACCCGGTGGTCGGTAAAGAGGACGAAATGGTCCTGGCATCATTACGTATCAGACGAGCCGCAGAGTATTTAGCGAGGTTACCAGGAATGACTACGCATCTAGATAACATATATCATTTTGTCCAAACAGGGCGAGACCCAGAATGTATTAACAGAGCTATGGAATTCCAGAAAGTAGAGATACAGGGGGAACTGTTACGTTTCCTCATAAACTGCGTGATCAGAAATCAAGACCGTCCGGGGGTAGACCCGAATACAATGCTTATTCTTACAAGATGGAGCCAGAATATATCAGAAGGGAGACACGATAAGAAAAACTGTATAATAGCCATGTGCCGAAAAATCCGTAGAGAAATAGAACGCATTCACGAAGAAAGATTGGAAACAGACGAGTTCGAGCAAGATGAAGTCTCCGAATCAGGGAATTCCGCAAGACAGTCAGAAACCATAGCATACGTAGGCAGAGGAAGATCCTGTGATAATACTAGATGCTTTTCTGATCCCATACACTCTGTATGTCCAAATAATAGCAGAACGTATCCGACGCCTGTAATAAATTTAAAGTCTCCTGAACATCTGTTCCAAGCCGCAGATAAACTACTACGAGAACGAAGGGGTTACCACCTCCTCGATTCCATGGATGAGCAAGAATTGGCCAGATCAGCCGTTCACTGGATTGACAGTCCTGAAAAATACGGTGATGAGACCGTAGCACACACGTTTTTTAACCTTAGTGCAGATGAACAACGTTTAGCTGGAATCTATATGATTCAGCAACTCCTTATATTATATAAGAGCCAACATGCTGACCCTGGTCCTTTACCTGATATATTAACGGAACTACTCACGAACAGATGGAGAGGTTCTAGTAACAAGTTGATTAAAGAAATATTAGTGTCACGTAAACAGTATGTCCTTTTTGTAAGTCCGGATTCTTTCCCGCTGCCCCGCAGAGAAAGAACACCGTATTATATGGATAGACAAAATCCCTTACGAGAAGTGCACCCAATAAAAGGCGAAGACAATGAGTTTCACCGTGTATTTGTATACACACCCATATCAAAAATTGAATTGTTAGAAATGAAGAAAATAGTACCAAGTCATGACAAAGACCCAGCGGGTTTCCACCGAGAAATTAAGGACATGTTGCTGATGGGAGAGTATACCTATCCTGATATTATGACGATATTAAAGGTGCTCTTACCTGCTGGTATTTATGAAAAACTGAAAGAAAAAGAGTGGGAAGTGGGAGACCAAAAGATAGATTGGACAGCATTAGAAACGGAAGAAAAGGCCCGAGCTGCAGGTTCAGGGCTCGGGGATAAAGTCAAAGCATTACCAGGTTTACTAGTACAAGTACTGCCACGTTTATTAACTACGAAAAAGGAAGATTGGGGTGCAATCACGGCCTGTAAACAAAAGCATGATGAAGACACAAGTGACTATTATGCCCGATTTGAAAAATGTTTTGGAATAAATAGTGGTATAAAAACAAGTAGTGAGTCGTATCCACATTTATTTGTGACAAAATTAGTAGAAAATGCTTTACCTCCAGTAAAGAATAGAATATTGAAATTCGAGAGTACCTGGCAAAGTAACACTCCGTCACAAATGCTACAAATGTTACAGTATCATCACAATAGAATTAGAGATGAACAAGAACACGAACAAAGACGTATGAAAGATACAAAAATGAAAATGCTAGTGTCTCAGACAGTACCGGCTGAAGGACATAAAAAGGGTATGACACAGTCCGATTCAGCAGGACCGGTAAAAGGGACATGCAATTATTGCAAAAAGCCAGGTCATTACGTACACGATTGTCCAGTTTTAAAACACAATATCGCCATAGGTAAAACACAAGAAAGATCACGGCCACTCAGACAAGATCAGAATGAACAAGGAGCTATGCCACATTCCCAGGCCATGCCAGCCGCACAACAGCCAATACAGTTTGTGCCAGCTGCACCACCGTTGCCTGTTACTGCCACACAAACCACCACACGACAAATGTATCAGACTGCACAGTATGAATATCCTGAGTATCAGCGTTACGCATGAACCAGCCTAGAGAGGGAAGTTGACTTACCGCTTATCGAGATTCCTGTAGATCAAGAAGGACCTTATGTACATAGTGAATTATTAGGTCAAGATAGAAAATTCTTACTCGATACAGGGGCAAGTCGTACAACTATAAAACGTAGTGAAGTTCCAGGGGCACCCCTCTCAGGCTCTCAAAATGTTTCCCTTGGTTTTTCAGGAAAACCTATTGTTAACGAAGTATCACAGCCTCTTCCACTTACGATAGGACCTTTGACACGAACTACAGATTTATTGCTTACTAAATCATGCCCAGAAAATTTGTTAGGAATTAAAACTCTGAAAGCCCTAGGAGCCATAATATGTTGTTCTCCGGGAGGAATAAGGTTGTTTTTACGTGATTTTAAAGGTCACTATGTGTCTAGAGACATGGATCCCCGACTACAGACTTTACCAGCACATCTATGGGCACAAGGCCCTACTGATGTTGGTTGCATGAACATTACACCATACCGAGTTACACTCAAAGCAGGAGTGGTATTACCACGAATGCGACAATACAAGTTACCGCAAGATGCTGTAGTGGCTTTGCTGAAAATCATTGATGAGTTAATTGCCCAAGGAGTAGTTGTAGAAACAGACTCCAATGTATGTAATTCACCGATAATTCCGATTCTTAAACGAACTGACCCTACTGCTCCGCCAGTATACCGATGGGTTATTGATTTGCGGGAACTAAACAAGTGCATTGTGCCACAATTTCCTGTGGTCCCCGATATATCATCATTATTGACAGCAATTGATTCCGAAGCAACATTCTTTACTGTAATTGATCTCAAGAATGCCTTTTTTAGCGTCCCAATAGATCCGGAAAGCCAATATTTGTTCGGATTCAGTTTAAATGGGCGCAGCTTTAAATTCTCACGCGCTCCCCAAGGATTCACAGAAAGCCCCAGCATCTACAGCCAAGCACTGAAACGAGAACTTGACAGTATCCACATGCCAGTCAATACTGCACTGCTTCAATATGTCGATGATCTGCTGATCACCGCGAGAAGCGAACCTGAATGTGAAAAGGCTTCTCTGACAGTTTTACATTTTCTAGCCGACAAGGGGCACAAAGTGTCTCCCTCTAAGCTGCAATTCTGTGCCCAGCGAGTTATTTATCTTGGTCACTCGCTGTCCAAGGAGGGAAGGCAGCTTACACCAGATCGCATCCAGTTAATTGCTAACATGTCAATACCCCAGACACAAAAAGAGGTACGGGCTTTCATAGGCCTCACTTCATATTGTAGGCAGTGGATCCCTCAGTACGCATTTCTAGCAGAACCACTCATTCAGTTAACCACACAGGAGGCAGCCACATCGACTGTTCTCCCTTGGACTCAGGAACATACACAAGCTTTTGAAAGCTTAAAGGAAGCTTTATGTCAAGCACCTGTTTTAGCAACACCATGTTATAGCAAACATTTTACACTCTTTGTCACAGAACGCGAAGGTACTGCTTTGTCAGTACTCACACAGGAACAAGCAGGATCACGCAAGCCATGTGCTTATTTTTCCAGTACATTAGATCCCGTAGCTCAGGCTTTGCCCGCATGCCTGAAATCAGTGGCAGCAACAGCTTTAGCAATCAGACAAAGCGATGCCATAGTGTTAGGACATCCATTGACAGTACAAGTACCACATGCAGTAGAAGTTCTTGTGAACCGAACACAAACACAACACTTGACCATAGCAAGACTTACCGGTTATGAACTGACATTGTTTCAGCCACACATAGAGATCCGACGGTGTAATACATTGAATCCTGCTACACTATTACCTGTAATTGGAACAGACCCACTAGCTCATGATTGTGTTGAAATTATTGAAATAAAGACGAAACCTAGACAAGACTTGACAGACGTTCCATTGTTAGATCCAGACCTGACGTTGTATGTAGATGGATCGTGCATGAGAGCAAGTACAGGAAACTTAGTGGCCGCGTATGCAGTCACAACAGACACTGAAGTTATTGAGACAAATTGTATAGATACTTTGTCAGCCCAAGCAGCAGAACTTATTGCTCTAACACAAGCCTGTATTCAAGCCACAAATAAGAAAGTTAATGTATACACTGACTCACGTTATGCATTCGGAGTTGTACACGACTTCGGCGTGCTGTGGCGAGAGAGAGGTTATTTAACCTCCCATGGTGCCCACATTCAGCACGGAACCCTCATTCATGCCTTGTTAGACGCAATACATCTACCAACTGCCATATCGATTATGAAATGTAAAGCACACACGAAGGTTACTGATATCATTTCTCAAGGCAATGATTTAGCTGACAGAACAGCTAAACAGACTGCTCAGAATCGCACATTAGACATGACAAAGCCAATAGTTCAGACACCAACACAGTGTATGACAATTAAGGATCCCGCACTTGACGTAATTGACATACAGACACATGCTACTGCAGAGGAATTAAAGAAATGGACTGAACTAGGAGGGATCCAGACAGATCAGGGATGGACGACGAAGGAGAAATCTGTATGGTTTCTTCCTGACTCTATGGTCCAGGCCATTATAGCTACAATTCACAGCCCAGCGCATTTAGGAGAGAAAGCTATGCTAGATAGCATTCAACACATTTGGTTCAACAAACATTTACGAGCAGCAGCTAAACAAAAAGTCCGTACCTGTATGATATGTTGTCAGTTCAACCCAGGAAAAAGTGTTCCCGTAGAACAGGGTGGATTCCAGACTCCTGATCATCCTTTTGAAGTGCTCCAAATGGATTATATCCAGATGGAACGATGTCGAGGATTCAAATATGTTCTGGTAGTTGTCTGCGCTCTCTCCCGATGGACTGAGGCGTACCCAGTATCAGATTACACGGCCCCGACTACTGCCAAACAGTTAGTTCGAGAATTCTTCCCGCGGTACGGTTTACCACGTGTTATATATTCAGATAACGGCCAGCCTTTCTCATCCGAATTAATGAAACATGTCTCACTTTTGTTGGGATATCAGTGGAAATTCCACTGTGTCCGACACCCCGAGGCAGCAGGTCTCGTGGAACGACATAATCAAATTTTGAAAATCAGATTGTCTAAAATATGTAAGGAAAAAGGTGTTGACTGGATAGTAGCATTACCAGTTGCACTATTTTACATAAGAATGGTAGCACACTCTCGAACAGGGCTATCCCCGTATGAGGTGATCTTCGGAAGACCACCAAATATGTGGGGGACGCCTATACCACGTAAAATAACTGATGTTAATTGTAATATGCTGACAGATTACTTGGCTTCCTTGATGTCTGCACTACAATCTTGTCGTTCACAGGTAACTGCAGCTTTTCCTGACAATACTGAGGTGAAACCCCATGACGTTGCTCCGGGGGATCTGGTGTTTGTGAGAAATTTTGATCGGAAGACCCAGTTGGAGCCCAGGTGGAAAGCACCGAAGCTAGTCCTGCTGACCACAAGAACAGCCGTGAAAGTTGAGGGCCGCAAGGGCTGGATACATTCCAGCAACATTAAGAAATTTCATGGACTATCCTCGGATATAGACACTGTGCCCTGCACTCCCTCACAGACTGATTCAAAACTTCCTTTTGTTGAACAGAATGACTCTCAGTGCTATAAATTAAAGCTTAGGCCCAAGCAGTCGAGCAATTTGATTGTTTAAGTCCTCTCCAAGGTGAAGCGGTTGAATTGTCTCCGACATGTATCCCTTGGACCTGAGTAGAGAAAATACCCGAGAAATGTTGAAACGACAGGCGTATTGTAAATCACTGCGTAGCTACTGTATGAGGACATTATTAATTTTGTTTTTATTGAGTGTTTTAGTAATTATTACGAGTGTGATTTTGCACATATATCATCCTATTTCTAGACATGTTTATAATGTTGCTGCTGAACATTCTTTTAGCGACCTACCGCCACATGAATTATCTTATAGACTTGCGCTGCGCAATAACACTTTCATTAGCATGTTACATCATTCCCATCAGACTAGTAATGCCACCAATTGTTGGGTGTGTGGCCGACTCCCTCCCTATCAGAATAACAAAGGAGTTCTGCCTTTCTTTCCACATCCGTTCACACACAATGGCTCCTGTGGAGCATGGTTTAGTTTACTAAATTCCATAGACCCAGACACAGCAGTTTATCAACAACATTGGATATGGGGAAATCTGAATCTAGTTTTATTCAAAGTCTGTCATCCTAATAAGGAGGGTCGCCCCAGTAGAACAGGAACTGATCTAGAAAATGAAGTGTATAAATTAGGTAATTTTACACCTAATCTTATGATTCTGAATGTCAAATCCGAAGTTGAACTAATTCTGCCCACTATGTCAGTATTTTCAGTTAAGGGTGAATTATGTGTAAGAAAAGTTGGTTCCATACATATGGGCCATAGCCAATGCGTTACTACAGTAGAATATAGTGATCAAGGTAAATCTTCATTTAGAGCTTCTCGCCATTCTTACTTTATATGTGGTCAGACGGCATATATGCGTCTGCCTCTAGATTGGGATGGTACCTGTTACATAGCATTCCTTCTGCCACCTGTTTTCCTAGCTCCCCCTGATTATTATCGGAATGTTCATTTAGTACACAATAGAGAGCGAAGAGATCTCCCAGTTGTCGATTATACTGAGACGGCATGGGACAAGTATGTAGATTTCAATAAAGGTATCTTTCCCTATATAGGTACAATATCAAATAGTAAGCTGATACGTAAACTAACCAAGACTCTCGAAGCTGTAGTAAACGAGACTATAGCCGCCCTAGGCAATCTGACAGAGGAACAATCAGTAATGAGAATTGTTGTTCTCCAGAATCGTCTTGTCCTTGACGTCATCCTGGCCGATAGGGGCGGAGCTTGCAGGGTCATCGGATCCAGCTGCTGCATATTCATACCAGAAAATTCGCCATCTGTATATAAAGCTATAACACGTCTTCATAAGATTGTGAGCCAGATACACGAAAATCCAGGCACTTGGACGTGGTCCGGGTGGTTTTGGAGTGTGATATCAGCCTGGGGATGGAGAGTTCTATCCTTCCTAGGTATTGGCCTTCTTATGCTCTTCAGTTGTTGTTTATGCCTGCAATGTGGACCAGCGATTTGTGGTCTGTGTGCCACATCATGCATTCCATATCAAGGTTCTCGTTCAAAATGCCGAAAGAAGAAGGAAGAAGAAATGATGCTCCATGAGCAAATCGATGGAATGATGAAGATTGATATCTCTTGAAGGGCAAGTAGGGGACAAGGAGGGAATGTGGAAATGTGGATTTTCCTGATCAGTTATGTCCCCTATCTTGGACCCCAACGGTTCTATGTGCATGTCACAAGTACATGTATGTTCCCTCCAGTTCCAGTTTCCAAAACGCAAACATATGTGCGTCCACCGTCAACATGTTCTCTGTCAGATCCGCCATGAATGGGCTGGATATTCGCTTCCTAAGTATGAAAGGCCACCGACTTTATATGGCTCAGTTACTCCATTTTTACAGTTCAGGCGAGTAGGCCCGATTCTGTCCTCAAAGCCTTCCCTGCTCTCTGTCTCTGACAGCTTCAGCTTGAGCTCGCATCTGTATCCATGAACTTTGTCCTACTCCCTGTGCAGCTAACGGTGCCTGCCTCGGCCAGTTTTGCCTGCCTGCCAAGAAGCTGTATTTCACCTTCGAATTATCTACTTTGCTCTTCAGCCGATGCATTCCTGTCCAGTGATTTAGGTAAACATTTCCTCTAAGCTCACAAGCAAAGGACTCGGCCTTTCCGTCCTCCTGCAAGTAATTCATAGCCCTGTTGCCATGGAAAGTTTTCTGCCCCTCGCATCTCATATAGACACTTAGACGCTTGTACACGCACACATAGTCAGTATAGAATAGATTCTGTCCGAGAGTCTTTTCTTGTGGATAACATAGTTCTCTAAACATAGGATGTTAGATATGATTTGGGATTAGGTTGACTTGACCCCCCAGACTTCTCGTCTCCACATGTAGAGCTAAATGTCAAGTCCCCTTCACCCCCTAGTTGCACGTCAATCACACGTCATGCTGTTGCGCGCGCATCTATGTTAAGTATTATCTTATAGATCCACCTATGCATGATAATCAGAGCCAATCATGTTTCTTTCTGCTCCTTATTACGCTTAGTTTCGATTACGTACCACTATGTCATCTCTCTTATCAATTGTTACGCCTTTTGCATTCATTTCATTGTAATGTATGAACTATAAAAGTTACTTCTTGTCAATAAAGTATTGTACTTCACTTCCTGAACCCTCGTGGTGACGGAACCTGAAGGCCGCCACTCGAGTCGGCCATTTTGGAATAAAGCCCATTCAGAAAATCTCTTATACCACGGATTCTGCCTCTTGTTATTCTGAGCTATTTTACTTTATTTTAGATTCCGCATGAAATTCAGTCAAGGTAAAAAAGAATATTTACCACAAGAGAACCAGGTAAGCAGAGCTGCTCTAGAGCCCGAAAAAAAGGTCAGCAGAGCCGCTTTAGAGGGAGAGAACCAGGTCAGCACAGCCGATATAGAGCCAGAGAAACAATTCAGCAGAGCAGCTTTAGAGCCAGATAACCAGGTCAGCAGAGCCACTATAAAGGCAGAGAACCAAGTCAGCAGAGCTGCTTTAGAGCCAGAGAACCAGGTCAGCAGAGCTACTTTAGAGCCAGAGAACAAGATCAGCAGAGCTACTTTAGAGCCTAAGAACCAGGTCAGCAGAGCTGCTTTAGAGTCATAGAACCAGGTCAGCAGAGCTGCTCTGGAGCCAGAGAACCAGGTCAGAAGAGCTGCTCTAGAGCCAGAGAACCAGGTCAGCAGAGCTGCTCTAGAGCCAAAGAACCAGGTCAGCAGAGCTGCTGTAGAGCCAGAGAAACCAGGTCAGTAGAGCTGCTTTAAAAGGAGAGAACCACGTCAGCAGAGCTGCTTTAGATCCAGAGAACCAGGTCAGCAGAGCTGCTTTAGAGGGAGAAAACCAGGTCAGCAGAGCTTTTCTAGAGCAAGAGAACCAGGGCAGCAGAGCTGCTTCAAAGCCAAAGAACCAGGTCAGCAGAGCTGCTTTAGAGCCATAGAACCAGGTCAGCAGAGCTGCTTTAGAGCCAGAGAACCTGGTCAGCAGAGCTAAATTAGAGGGATAGAAACAGGTCAGCAGAGCTCCTTTAGAGCCAGAGAACCAGGTCAGCAGAGCTGCTCTAGAGGCAGAAATCCAGGTCAGCAGAGCTGCTCTAGAGGCAGAGAACGAGGTCAGCAGAGCTACTGTAGAGCCAGAGAAACCAGGTCAGCAGAGCTGCTCTAGAGCCAGAGAACCAGGTCAGCAGAGCTGCTGTGGAACCAGAGAACCGGTTAAGTAGAGCCGTTGCAGAGCCAGAGAACCAGGTCAGCAGAGCTGCTCTAGAGCCAGCGAACCACGTCTGCAGAGCTGCTTTAGAGGGAGAGAACCATGTCAGCAGAGCACCTTTAGAGCCAGAGAACAAGAGCTGCTCTTGTGCCTAAGAACCAGGTCAGCAGAGCTGCTCTAGAGGCAGAGAACCAGGTCAGCAGAGCTTTTCTAGAGCCAGAGAACCAGGTCAGCAGAGCTGCTTCAAAGCCAGAGAACCAGGTCAGCAGAGCTGCTTTAGAGCCATCGAACCAGATCAGCACAGCTGCTCTAGAGCCAAAGAACCAGGTCAGCAGAGCTGCTGTAGAGCCAGAGAACCAGGTCAGCAGAGCTGCTGTAGAGCCAGAGAACCAGGTCAGCAGAGCTGCTGTAGAGCCAGAGAAACCAGGTCAGCAGAGCTGCTCTAGAGCCAAAGAACCAGGTCATCAGAGCTGCTGTAGAGCCAGAGAAACCAGGTCAGTAGAGCTGCTTTAAAAGGAGAGAACCACGTCAGCAGAGCTGCTTTAGATCCAGAGAACCAGGTCAGCAGAGCTGCTTTAGAGGGAGACAAGCAGATCAGCAGAGCTTTTCTAGAGCCAGAGAACCAGGTCAGCAGAACTGCTTCAAAGCCAGAGAAGCAGGTCAGCAGAGCTGCTTTAGAGTCATAGAACCAGGTCAGCAGAGCTGCTCTGGAGCCAGAGAACCAGGTCAGAAGAGCTGCTCTAGAGCCAGAGAACCAGTTCAGCAGAGTGCTTTAGAGGGGGAGAAGCAGGTCAGCAGAGCAGATATAGAGCCACAAAACCAGGTCATCAGAGCTGCTTTAGAGCCAGAGAACCAGGTCAGCAGAGCTGCTTCAGAGCTAGAGAACCAGGTCAGCAGAACTGCTTTAGAGCCAGAGAACCATGTCAGCAGAGCTGCCGGTAAGCCATAGAAACAGGTCAGCAGAGGTGCTGCAGAGCCAGAGAACCGGGTCAGCAGAGCCATTGTAGAGCCTAAGAACCAGGTCAGCAGAGCTGCTCTAGAGGCAGAGAACCAGGTCAGCAGAGCTTTTCTAGAGCCAGAGAACCAGGTCAGCAGAGCTGCTTCAAAGCCAGAGAACCAGGTCAGCAGAGCTGCTTTAGAGCCATCGAAACAGATCAGCACAGCTGCTCTAGAGCCAAAGAATCAGGTCAGCAGAGCTGCTGTAGAGCCAGAGAACCAGGTCAGCAGAGCTGCTGTAGAGCCAGAGAAACCAGGTCAGCAGAGCTGCTCTAGAGCCAAAGAACCAGGTCATCAGAGCTGCTGTAGAGCCAGAGAAATCAGGTCAGTAGAGCTGCTTTAAAAGGAGAGAACGACGTCAGCAGAGCTGCTTTAGATCCAGAGAACCAGGTCAGCAGAGCTGCTTTAGAGGGAGACAAGCAGATCAGCAGAGCTTTTCTAGAGCCAGAGAACCAGGTCAGCAGAACTGCTTCAAAGCCAGAGAAGCAGGTCAGCAGAGCTGCTTTAGAGTCATAGAACCAGGTCAGCAGAGCTGCTCTGGAGCCAGAGAACCAGGTCAGAAGAGCTGCTCTAGAGCCAGAGAACCAGTTCAGCAGAGTGCTTTAGAGGGGGAGAAGCAGGTCAGCAGAGCAGATATAGAGCCACAAAACCAGGTCATCAGAGCTGCTTTAGAGCCAGAGAACCAGGTCAGCAGAGCTGCTTCAGAGCTAGAGAACCAGGTCAGCAGAACTGCTTTAGAGCCAGAGAACCATGTCAGCAGAGCTGCCGGTAAGCCATAGAAACAGGTCAGCAGAGGTGCTGCAGAGCCAGAGAACCGGGTCAGCAGAGCCATTGTAGAGCCAGAGAACCAGGTCAGCAGAGCTGCTCTAGAGCCTAAGAACCAGGTCAGCAGAGCTGCTTTAGAGCCAGAGAACCAGGTAAGCAGAGCTGCTCTAGAGCCCGAAAAAAAGGTCAGCAGAGCTGCTTTAGAGGGAGAGAACCAGGTCAGCACAGCCGATATAGAGCCAGAGAAACAATTCAGCAGAGCAGCTTTAGAGCCAGATAACCAGGTCAGCAGAGCCACTATAAAGGCAGAGAACCAAGTCAGCAGAGCTGCTTTAGAGCCAGAGAACCAGGTCAGCAGAGCTACTTTAGAGCCAGAGAACAAGATCAGCAGAGCTACTTTAGAGCCTAAGAACCAGGTCAGCAGAGCTGCTCCAGAGATAGAGAACCAGGTCAGCAGCGCTGCTGTAGAGCCAGAGAACTAGGTCAGCAGAGCTGCTGTAGAGCCAGAGAACCACGTCAGCAGAGCTGCTCTAGAGCCACAGAACCAGGTTAGCGGAGCCGCTTTAGAGCCAGAGAACCAGGTCAATAGAGCCACTGTAGAGCCAGAGAACCAGGTCAGCAGAGCTACTTTAGAGCCAGAGAACCAGGTCAGCAGAGCCGCTCTAGAGCCTAAGAACCAAGTCAGCAGAGCTTCTCCAGAGCCAGAGAACCAGGTCAACAGCGCTGCTGTAGAGCCAGAGAAACCAGGTCAGCAGAGCTGCTTTAGATCCAGAGAACCAGGTCAGCAGAGCTGCTTTAGAGGGAGACAAGCAGATCAGCAGAGCTTTTCTAGAGCCAGAGAACCAGGTCAGCAGAGCTGCTTCAAAGCCAGAGAAGCAGGTCAGCAGAGCTGCTTTAGAGTCATAGAACCAGGTCAGCAGAGCTGCTCTGGAGCCAGAGAACCAGGTCAGAAGAGCTGCTCTAGAGCCAGAGAACCAGTTCAGAAGAGTGCTTTAGAGGGGGAGAAGCAGGTCAGCAGAGCAGATATAGAGCCACAAAACCAGGTCATCAGAGCTGCTTTAGAGCCAGAGAACCAGGTCAGCAGAACTGCTTTAGAGCCAGAGAACCATGTCAGCAGAGCTGCCGGTAAGCCATAGAAACAGGTCAGCAGAGGTGCTGCAGAGCCAGAGAACCGGGTCAGCAGAGCCATTGTAGAGCCAGAGAACCAGGTCAGCAGAGCTGCTCTAGAGCCTAAGAACCAGGTCAGCAGAGCTGCTCTAGAGCCAGAGAACCAGGTAAGCAGAGCTGCTCTAGAGCCAGAAAAAAAGGTCAGCAGAGCCGCTTTAGAGGGAGAGAACCAGGTCAGCATAGCCGATATAGAGCCAGAGAAACAATTCAGCAGAGCTGCTTTAGAGCCAGATAACCAGGTCAGCAGAGCCACTATAAAGGCAGAGAACCAAGTCAGCAGAGCTGCTTTAGAGCCAGAGAACCAGGTCAGCAGAGCTACTTTAGAGCCAGAGAACAAGATCAGCAGAGCTACTTTAGAGCCTAAGAACCAGGTCAGCAGAGCTGCTCCAGAGATAGTGAACCAGGTCAGCAGCGCTGCTGTAGAGCCAGAGAACTAGGTCAGCAGAGCTGCTGTAGAGCCAGAGAACCACGTCAGCAGAGCTGCTCTGGAGCCACAGAACCAGGTTAGCGGAGCCGCTTTAGAGCCAGAGAACCAGGTCAACAGAGCCGCTGTAGAGCCAGAGAACCAGGTCAGCAGAGCTACTTTAGAGCCAGAGAACCAGGTCAGCAGAGCCGCTCTAGAGCCTAAGAACCAGGTCAGCAGAGCTTCTCCAGAGCCAGAGAACCAGGTCAACAGCGCTGCTGTAGAGCCAGAGAAACCAGGTCAGCAGAGCTGCTTTAGAGGGAGAGAACCAGGTCAGCAGAGCTGCTTTAGAGCCAGAGAACCAGGTCAACAGAGCCGCTGTAGAGCCAGAGAACCAGGTCAGCAGAGGTATTTTAGAGCCAGAGAACCAGTAGAGCAGAGCCGCTCTAGAGCATAACAACCAGGTCAGCAGAGCTGCTCCAGAGCCAGAGAACCAGGTCAGCAGTGCTGCTGTAGAGCCAGAGAAACCAGGTCAGCAGAGCTGCTTTAGAGGGAGAAAACCAGGTCAGCAGAGCTGCTTTAGAGCCAGAGAACCAGGTCACCAGAGCTGCTATAGAGGGAGAAAACCAGATCAGCAGAGCTGCTTTAGAGCCAGAGAACTAGGTCAGTAGAGCTGCTTTAGAGCAAGAGAAACCAGTTCAGCAGTGCTGCTTTAGAGCCAGAGAACCAGGTCAGCACAGCACCTGTAGAGCCAGAGAATCAGATCAGCAGAGCTGCTTTAGAGGCATAGAACCAGGACAACAGAGCTGCTCTAGAGCCGATAACCAGGTCACCAGAGCTGCTCTAGAGCCAGAGAACCAGGTCAGCAGAGCTACTGTAGAGCTAGAGAAACCAGGTCAACAGAGCTGCTTCAGAGGGAGAGAACCAGGTCAGCAGAGCTTTTCTAGAGCCGGAGAACCAGGTCAGCAGAGCTACTTCAAAGCCAGAAAACCAGGTCAGCAGAGCTGCTTTAAAGCCATAGAAAAAGGTGAGCAGAGCTGCTTTAGAGCCAGAGAACCAGGTCGGCAGAGCTGCTTCAAAGACAGAGAACCAGGTCAGCAGAGCTGCTTTAGAGCCAGAGAACCAGGTCAGCAGAGCTGCTTTAGAGTCAGAGAACTTGGTCCGCTGAGATGCTCTAGGAGAGAGAACCAGGTCAGCAGAGCTGCTCTAGAGGCAGAGAACCAGGTCAGCAGAGGTACTGTAGAGCCAGTGAAACCAGGTCAGCAGAGCTGCTTTAGAGGGAGAGGACCAGGTCAGCAGAGCTGCTCTAGAGCCAGAGAACCAGGTTAGAAGAGCTGATTTAGAGACAGAGAACTATGTTAGCAGAGCTGCTGTAAAGCCATAGATCCAGGTCAGCAGAGGTGCTGTAGAGCAGAGAGCCAGGTCAGCAGAGCTGCTGTAGAGCCAGAGAACCATGTCAGAAGAGCCGCTCTAGAGCCACAGAACCAGGTCAGCAGAGCTGCTTTAGAGCCAGAGAACCAGGTCAACAGAGCCGCTGTAGAGCCAGATAACCAGGTCAGCAGAGCTCCTTTAGAGCCAGAGAACAAGGTCAGCAGAGCTGCTTTAGAGCCAGAGAACCAGGTCAGCAGAGCTGCTTTAGAGCCAGAGAACTAGGTCAGTAGAGCTGCTTTAGAGCAAGAGAAACCAGTTCAGCAGTGCTGCTTTAGAGCCAGAGAACCAGGTCAGCACAGCACCTGTAGAGCCAGAGAATCAGATCAGCAGAGCTGCTTTAGAGGCATAGAACCAGGACAACAGAGCTGCTCTAGAGCCGAGAACCAGGTCACCAGAGCTGCTCTAGAGCCAGAGAACCAGGTCAGCAGAGCTACTGTAGAGCTAGAGAAACCAGGTCAACAGAGCTGCTTCAGAGGGAGAGAACCAGGTCAGCAGAGCTTTTCTAGAGCCGGAGAACCAGGTCAGCAGAGCTACTTCAAAGCCAAAGAACCACATCTGCAGAGCTGCTTTAGAGGGAGAGAACCATGTCAGCAGAGCACCTTTAGAGCCAGAGAACAAGAGCTGCTCTTGTGCCTAAGAACCAGGTCGGCAGAGCTGCTCTAGAGGCAAAGAACCAGGTCAGCAGAGCTTTTCTAGAGCCAGAGAACCAGGTCAGCAGAGCTGCTTCAAAGCCAGAGAACCAGGTCAGCAGAGCTGCTTTAGAGCCATCGAACCAGATCAGCACAGCTGCTTTAGAGCCATAGAACCAGGTAAACAGAGCTGCTCTAGAGCCAAAGAACCAGGTCAGCAGAGCTGCTCTAGAGCCAGAGAACCAGGTCAGCAGAGCTGCTGTAGAGCCAGAGAAACCAGGTCAGCAGAGCTGCTCTAGAGCCAAAGAACCAGGTCAGCAGAGCTGCTGTAGAGCCAGAGAAACCAGGTCAGTAGAGTTGCTTTAAAAGGAGAGAACCACGTCAGCAGAGCTCATTTAGATCCAGAGAACCAGGTCAGCAGAGCTGCTTTAGAGGGAGACAAGCAGATCAGCAGAGCTTTTCTAGAGCCAGAGAACCAGGTCAGCAGAGCTGCTTCAAAGCCAGAGAAGCAGGTCAGCAGAGCTGCTTCAAAGCCAGAGAAGCAGGTCAGCAGAGCTGCTTTAGAGTCATAGAACCAGGTCAGCAGAGCTGCTCTGGAGCCAGATAACCAGGTCAGAAGAGCTGTTCTAGAGCCAGAGAACCAGTTCAGCAGAGTGCTTTAGAGGGGGAGAAGCAGGTCAGCAGAGCAGATATAGAGCCACAAAACCAGGTAATCAGAGCTGCTTTAGAGCCAGAGAACCAGGTCAGCAGAGCTGCTTTAGAGCTAGAGAACCAGGTCAGCAGAACTGCTTTAGAGCCAGAGAACCATGTCAGCAGAGCTAAATTAGAGGGATAGAAACAGGTCAGCAGAGCTCCTTTAGAGCCAGAGAACCAGGTCAGCAGAGCTGCTCTAGAGGCAGAAATCCAGGTCAGCAGAGCTGCTCTAGAGGCAGAGAACGAGGTCAGCAGAGCTACTGTAGAGCCAGAGAAACCAGGTCAGCAGAGCTGCTCTAGAGCCAGAGAACCAGGTCAGCAGAGCTGCTGTGGAACCAGAGAACCGGTTAAGTAGAGCCGTTGCAGAGCCAGAGAACCAGGTCAGCAGAGCTGCTCTAGAGCCAGCGAACCACGTCTGCAGAGCTGCTTTAGAGGGAGAGAACCATGTCAGCAGAGCACCTTTAGAGCCAGAGAACAAGAGCTGCTCTTGTGCCTAAGAACCAGGTCAGCAGAGCTGCTCTAGAGGCAGAGAACCAGGTCAGCAGAGCTTTTCTAGAGCCAGAGAACCAGGTCAGCAGAGCTGCTTCAAAGCCAGAGAACCAGGTCAGCAGAGCTGCTTTAGAGCCATCGAACCAGATCAGCACAGCTGCTCTAGAGCCAAAGAACCAGGTCAGCAGAGCTGCTGTAGAGCCAGAGAACCAGGTCAGCAGAGCTGCTGTAGAGCCAGAGAAACCAGGTCAGCAGAGCTGCTCTAGAGCCAAAGAACCAGGTCATCAGAGCTGCTGTAGAGCCAGAGAAACCAGGTCAGTAGAGCTGCTTTAAAAGGAGAGAACCACGTCAGCAGAGCTGCTTTAGATCCAGAGAACCAGGTCAGCAGAGCTGCTTTAGAGGGAGACAAGCAGATCAGCACAGCTTTTCTAGAGCCAGAGAACCAGGTCAGCAGAACTGCTTCAAAGCCAGAGAAGCAGGTCAGCAGAGCTGCTTTAGAGTCATAGAACCAGGTCAGCAGAGCTGCTCTGGAGCCAGAGAACCAGGTCAGAAGAGCTGCTCTAGAGCCAGAGAACCAGTTCAGCAGAGTGCTTTAGAGGGGGAGAAGCAGGTCAGCAGAGCAGATATAGAGCCACAAAACCAGGTCATCAGAGCTGCTTTAGAGCCAGAGAACCAGGTCAGCAGAGCTGCTTCAGAGCTAGAGAACCAGGTCAGCAGAACTGCTTTAGAGCCAGAGAACCATGTCAGCAGAGCTGCCGGTAAGCCATAGAAACAGGTCAGCAGAGGTGCTGCAGAGCCAGAGAACCGGGTCAGCAGAGCCATTGTAGAGCCAGAGAACCAGGTCAGCAGAGCTGCTCTAGAGCCTAAGAACCAGGTCAGCAGAGCTGCTTTAGAGCCAGAGAACCAGGTAAGCAGAGCTGCTCTAGAGCCCGAAAAAAAGGTCAGCAGAGCCGCTTTAGAGGGAGAGAACCAGGTCAGCACAGCCGATATAGAGCCAGAGAAACAATTCAGCAGAGCAGCTTTAGAGCCAGATAACCAGGTCAGCAGAGCCACTATAAAGGCAGAGAACCAAGTCAGCAGAGCTGCTTTAGAGCCAGAGAACCAGGTCAGCAGAGCTACTTTAGAGCCAGAGAACAAGATCAGCAGAGCTACTTTAGAGCCTAAGAACCAGGTCAGCAGAGCTGCTTTAGAGTCATAGAACCAGGTCAGCAGAGCTGCTCTGGAGCCAGAGAACCAGGTCAGAAGAGCTGCTCTAGAGCCAGAGAACCAGGTCAGCAGAGCTGCTCTAGAGCCAAAGAACCAGGTCAGCAGAGCTGCTGTAGAGCCAGAGAAACCAGGTCAGTAGAGCTGCTTTAAAAGGAGAGAACCACGTCAGCAGAGCTGCTTTAGACCCAGAGAACCAGGTCAGCAGAGCTGCTTTAGAGGGAGAAAACCAGGTCAGCAGAGCTTTTCTAGAGCAAGAGAACCAGGGCAGCAGAGCTGCTTCAAAGCCAAAGAACCAGGTCAGCAGAGCTGCTTTAGAGCCATAGAACCAGGTCAGCAGAGCTGCTTTAGAGCCAGAGAACCTGGTCAGCAGAGCTAAATTAGAGGGATAGAAACAGGTCAGCAGAGCTCCTTTAGAGCCAGAGAACCAGGTCAGCAGAGCTGCTCTAGAGGCAGAAATCCAGGTCAGCAGAGCTGCTCTAGAGGCAGAGAACGAGGTCAGCAGAGCTACTGTAGAGCCAGAGAAACCAGGTCAGCAGAGCTGCTCTAGAGCCAGAGAACCAGGTCAGCAGAGCTGCTGTGGAACCAGAGAACCGGTTAAGTAGAGCCGTTGCAGAGCCAGAGAACCAGGTCAGCAGAGCTGCTCTAGAGCCAGCGAACCACGTCTGCAGAGCTGCTTTAGAGGGAGAGAACCATGTCAGCAGAGCACCTTTAGAGCCAGAGAACAAGAGCTGCTCTTGTGCCTAAGAACCAGGTCAGCAGAGCTGCTCTAGAGGCAGAGAACCAGGTCAGCAGAGCTTTTCTAGAGCCAGAGAACCAGGTCAGCAGAGCTGCTTCAAAGCCAGAGAACCAGGTCAGCAGAGCTGCTTTAGAGCCATCGAACCAGATCAGCACAGCTGCTCTAGAGCCAAAGAACCAGGTCAGCAGAGCTGCTGTAGAGCCAGAGAACCAGGTCAGCAGAGCTGCTGTAGAGCCAGAGAACCAGGTCGGCAGAGCTGCTGTAGAGCCAGAGAAACCAGGTCAGCAGAGCTGCTCTAGAGCCAAAGAACCAGGTCATCAGAGCTGCTGTAGAGCCAGAGAAACCAGGTCAGTAGAGCTGCTTTAAAAGGAGAGAACCACGTCAGCAGAGCTGCTTTAGATCCAGAGAACCAGGTCAGCAGAGCTGCTTTAGAGGGAGACAAGCAGATCAGCAGAGCTTTTCTAGAGCCAGAGAACCAGGTCAGCAGAACTGCTTCAAAGCCAGAGAAGCAGGTCAGCAGAGCTGCTTTAGAGTCATAGAACCAGGTCAGCAGAGCTGCTCTGGAGCCAGAGAACCAGGTCAGAAGAGCTGCTCTAGAGCCAGAGAACCAGTTCAGCAGAGTGCTTTAGAGGGGGAGAAGCAGGTCAGCAGAGCAGATATAGAGCCACAAAACCAGGTCATCAGAGCTGCTTTAGAGCCAGAGAACCAGGTCAGCAGAGCTGCTTCAGAGCTAGAGAACCAGGTCAGCAGAACTGCTTTAGAGCCAGAGAACCATGTCAGCAGAGCTGCCGGTAAGCCATAGAAACAGGTCAGCAGAGGTGCTGCAGAGCCAGAGAACCGGGTCAGCAGAGCCATTGTAGAGCCTAAGAACCAGGTCAGCAGAGCTGCTCTAGAGGCAGAGAACCAGGTCAGCAGAGCTTTTCTAGAGCCAGAGAACCAGGTCAGCAGAGCTGCTTCAAAGCCAGAGAACCAGGTCAGCAGAGCTGCTTTAGAGCCATCGAAACAGATCAGCACAGCTGCTCTAGAGCCAAAGAATCAGGTCAGCAGAGCTGCTGTAGAGCCAGAGAACCAGGTCAGCAGAGCTGCTGTAGAGCCAGAGAAACCAGGTCAGCAGAGCTGCTCTAGAGCCAAAGAACCAGGTCATCAGAGCTGCTGTAGAGCCAGAGAAACCAGGTCAGTAGAGCTGCTTTAAAAGGAGAGAACGACGTCAGCAGAGCTGCTTTAGATCCAGAGAACCAGGTCAGCAGAGCTGCTTTAGAGGGAGACAAGCAGATCAGCAGAGCTTTTCTAGAGCCAGAGAACCAGGTCAGCAGAACTGCTTCAAAGCCAGAGAAGCAGGTCAGCAGAGCTGCTTTAGAGTCATAGAACCAGGTCAGCAGAGCTGCTCTGGAGCCAGAGAACCAGGTCAGAAGAGCTGCTCTAGAGCCAGAGAACCAGTTCAGCAGAGTGCTTTAGAGGGGGAGAAGCAGGTCAGCAGAGCAGATATAGAGCCACAAAACCAGGTCATCAGAGCTGCTTTAGAGCCAGAGAACCAGGTCAGCAGAGCTGCTTCAGAGCTAGAGAACCAGGTCAGCAGAACTGCTTTAGAGCCAGAGAACCATGTCAGCAGAGCTGCCGGTAAGCCATAGAAACAGGTCAGCAGAGGTGCTGCAGAGCCAGAGAACCGGGTCAGCAGAGCCATTGTAGAGCCAGAGAACCAGGTCAGCAGAGCTGCTCTAGAGCCTAAGAACCAGGTCAGCAGAGCTGCTTTAGAGCCAGAGAACCAGGTAAGCAGAGCTGCTCTAGAGCCCGAAAAAAAGGTCAGCAGAGCTGCTTTAGAGGGAGAGAACCAGGTCAGCACAGCCGATATAGAGCCAGAGAAACAATTCAGCAGAGCAGCTTTAGAGCCAGATAACCAGGTCAGCAGAGCCACTATAAAGGCAGAGAACCAAGTCAGCAGAGCTGCTTTAGAGCCAGAGAACCAGGTCAGCAGAGCTACTTTAGAGCCAGAGAACAAGATCAGCAGAGCTACTTTAGAGCCTAAGAACCAGGTCAGCAGAGCTGCTCCAGAGATAGAGAACCAGGTCAGCAGCGCTGCTGTAGAGCCAGAGAACTAGGTCAGCAGAGCTGCTGTAGAGCCAGAGAACCACGTCAGCAGAGCTGCTCTAGAGCCACAGAACCAGGTTAGCGGAGCCGCTTTAGAGCCAGAGAACCAGGTCAACAGAGCCACTGTAGAGCCAGAGAACCAGGTCAGCAGAGCTACTTTAGAGCCAGAGAACCAGGTCAGCAGAGCCGCTCTAGAGCCTAAGAACCAGGTCAGCAGAGCTTCTCCAGAGCCAGAGAACCAGGTCAACAGCGCTGCTGTAGAGCCAGAGAAACCAGGTCAGCAGAGCTGCTTTAGATCCAGAGAACCAGGTCAGCAGAGCTGCTTTAGAGGGAGACAAGCAGATCAGCAGAGCTTTTCTAGAGCCAGAGAACCAGGTCAGCAGAGCTGCTTCAAAGCCAGAGAAGCAGGTCAGCAGAGCTGCTTTAGAGTCATAGAACCAGGTCAGCAGAGCTGCTCTGGAGCCAGAGAACCAGGTCAGAAGAGCTGCTCTAGAGCCAGAGAACCAGTTCAGAAGAGTGCTTTAGAGGGGGAGAAGCAGGTCAGCAGAGCAGATATAGAGCCACAAAACCAGGTCATCAGAGCTGCTTTAGAGCCAGAGAACCAGGTCAGCAGAACTGCTTTAGAGCCAGAGAACCATGTCAGCAGAGCTGCCGGTAAGCCATAGAAACAGGTCAGCAGAGGTGCTGCAGAGCCAGAGAACCGGGTCAGCAGAGCCATTGTAGAGCCAGAGAACCAGGTCAGCAGAGCTGCTCTAGAGCCTAAGAACCAGGTCAGCAGAGCTGCTCTAGAGCCAGAGAACCAGGTAAGCAGAGCTGCTCTAGAGCCAGAAAAAAAGGTCAGCAGAGCCGCTTTAGAGGGAGAGAACCAGGTCAGCATAGCCGATATAGAGCCAGAGAAACAATTCAGCAGAGCTGCTTTAGAGCCAGATAACCAGGTCAGCAGAGCCACTATAAAGGCAGAGAACCAAGTCAGCAGAGCTGCTTTAGAGCCAGAGAACCAGGTCAGCAGAGCTACTTTAGAGCCAGAGAACAAGATCAGCAGAGCTACTTTAGAGCCTAAGAACCAGGTCAGCAGAGCTGCTCCAGAGATAGAGAACCAGGTCAGCAGCGCTGCTGTAGAGCCAGAGAACTAGGTCAGCAGAGCTGCTGTAGAGCCAGAGAACCACGTCAGCAGAGCTGCTCTGGAGCCACAGAACCAGGTTAGCGGAGCCGCTTTAGAGCCAGAGAACCAGGTCAACAGAGCCGCTGTAGAGCCAGAGAACCAGGTCAGCAGAGCTACTTTAGAGCCAGAGAACCAGGTCAGCAGAGCCGCTCTAGAGCCTAAGAACCAGGTCAGCAGAGCTTCTCCAGAGCCAGAGAACCAGGTCAACAGCGCTGCTGTAGAGCCAGAGAAACCAGGTCAGCAGAGCTGCTTTAGAGGGAGAGAACCAGGTCAGCAGAGCTGCTTTAGAGCCAGAGAACCAGGTCAACAGAGCCGCTGTAGAGCCAGAGAACCAGGTCAGCAGAGGTATTTTAGAGCCAGAGAACCAGTAGAGCAGAGCCGCTCTAGAGCATAACAACCAGGTCAGCAGAGCTGCTCCAGAGCCAGAGAACCAGGTCAGCAGTGCTGCTGTAGAGCCAGAGAAACCAGGTCAGCAGAGCTGCTTTAGAGGGAGAAAACCAGGTCAGCAGAGCTGCTTTAGAGCCAGAGAACCAGGTCACCAGAGCTGCTATAGAGGGAGAAAACCAGATCAGCAGAGCTGCTTTAGAGCCAGAGAACTAGGTCAGTAGAGCTGCTTTAGAGCAAGAGAAACCAGTTCAGCAGTGCTGCTTTAGAGCCAGAGAACCAGGTCAGCACAGCACCTGTAGAGCCAGAGAATCAGATCAGCAGAGCTGCTTTAGAGGCATAGAACCAGGACAACAGAGCTGCTCTAGAGCCGATAACCAGGTCACCAGAGCTGCTCTAGAGCCAGAGAACCAGGTCAGCAGAGCTACTGTAGAGCTAGAGAAACCAGGTCAACAGAGCTGCTTCAGAGGGAGAGAACCAGGTCAGCAGAGCTTTTCTAGAGCCGGAGAACCAGGTCAGCAGAGCTACTTCAAAGCCAGAGAACCAGGTCAGCAGAGCTGCTTTAAAGCCATAGAAAAAGGTGAGCAGAGCTGCTTTAGAGCCAGAGAACCAGGTCGGCAGAGCTGCTTCAAAGACAGAGAACCAGGTCAGCAGAGCTGCTTTAGAGCCAGAGAACCAGGTCAGCAGAGCTGCTTTAGAGTCAGAGAACTTGGTCCGCTGAGATGCTCTAGGAGAGAGAACCAGGTCAGCAGAGCTGCTCTAGAGGCAGAGAACCAGGTCAGCAGAGGTACTGTAGAGCCAGTGAAACCAGGTCAGCAGAGCTGCTTTAGAGGGAGAGGACCAGGTCAGCAGAGCTGCTCTAGAGCCAGAGAACCAGGTTAGAAGAGCTGATTTAGAGACAGAGAACTATGTTAGCAGAGCTGCTGTAAAGCCATAGATCCAGGTCAGCAGAGGTGCTGTAGAGCAGAGAGCCAGGTCAGCAGAGCTGCTGTAGAGCCAGAGAACCATGTCAGAAGAGCCGCTCTAGAGCCACAGAACCAGGTCAGCAGAGCTGCTTTAGAGCCAGAGAACCAGGTCAACAGAGCCGCTGTAGAGCCAGATAACCAGGTCAGCAGAGCTCCTTTAGAGCCAGAGAACAAGGTCAGCAGAGCTGCTTTAGAGCCAGAGAACCAGGTCAGCAGAGCTGCTTTAGAGCCAGAGAACTAGGTCAGTAGAGCTGCTTTAGAGCAAGAGAAACCAGTTCAGCAGTGCTGCTTTAGAGCCAGAGAACCAGGTCAGCACAGCACCTGTAGAGCCAGAGAATCAGATCAGCAGAGCTGCTTTAGAGGCATAGAACCAGGACAACAGAGCTGCTCTAGAGCCGAGAACCAGGTCACCAGAGCTGCTCTAGAGCCAGAGAACCAGGTCAGCAGAGCTACTGTAGAGCTAGAGAAACCAGGTCAACAGAGCTGCTTCAGAGGGAGAGAACCAGGTCAGCAGAGCTTTTCTAGAGCCGGAGAACCAGGTCAGCAGAGCTACTTCAAAGCCAAAGAACCACATCTGCAGAGCTGCTTTAGAGGGAGAGAACCATGTCAGCAGAGCACCTTTAGAGCCAGAGAACAAGAGCTGCTCTTGTGCCTAAGAACCAGGTCGGCAGAGCTGCTCTAGAGGCAAAGAACCAGGTCAGCAGAGCTTTTCTAGAGCCAGAGAACCAGGTCAGCAGAGCTGCTTCAAAGCCAGAGAACCAGGTCAGCAGAGCTGCTTTAGAGCCATCGAACCAGATCAGCACAGCTGCTTTAGAGCCATAGAACCAGGTAAACAGAGCTGCTCTAGAGCCAAAGAACCAGGTCAGCAGAGCTGCTCTAGAGCCAGAGAACCAGGTCAGCAGAACTGCTGTAGAGCCAGAGAAACCAGGTCAGCAGAGCTGCTCTAGAGCCAAAGAACCAGGTCAGCAGAGCTGCTGTAGAGCCAGAGAAACCAGGTCAGTAGAGTTGCTTTAAAAGGAGAGAACCACATCAGCAGAGCTCATTTAGATCCAGAGAACCAGGTCAGCAGAGCTGCTTTAGAGGGAGACAAGCAGATCAGCAGAGCTTTTCTAGAGCCAGAGAACCAGGTCAGCAGAGCTGCTTCAAAGCCAGAGAAGCAGGTCAGCAGAGCTGCTTCAAAGCCAGAGAAGCAGGTCAGCAGAGCTGCTTTAGAGTCATAGAACCAGGTCAGCAGAGCTGCTCTGGAGCCAGATAACCAGGTCAGAAGAGCTGTTCTAGAGCCAGAGAACCAGTTCAGCAGAGTGCTTTAGAGGGGGAGAAGCAGGTCAGCAGAGCAGATATAGAGCCACAAAACCAGGTAATCAGAGCTGCTTTAGAGCCAGAGAACCAGGTCAGCAGAGCTGCTTTAGAGCTAGAGAACCAGGTCAGCAGAACTGCTTTAGAGCCAGAGAACCATGTCAGCAGTGCTGCCGGTAAGCCTTAGAAACAGGTCAGCAGAGGTGCTGCAGAGCCAGAGAACCGGGTCAGCAGAGCCGTTGTAGAGCCAGAGAACCAGGTCAGCAGAGCTGCTCTAGAGCCTAAGAACCAGGTCAGCAGAGCTGCTCTAGAGCCAGAGAACCAGGTCAGCAGAGCTGCTCTAGAGCCAGAAAAAAAGGTCAGCAGAGCCGCTTTAGAGGAAGAGAACCAGGTCAGCACAGCCGATATAGAGCCAGAGAAACAATTCAGCAGAGCTGCTTTAGAGCCAGATAACCAGGTCAGCAGAGCCGCTATAGAGGCAGAGAACCAGGTCAGCAGAGCTACTTTAGAGCCAAAGAACAAGATCAGCAGAGCTACTTTAGAGCCTAAGAACCAGGTCAGCAGAGCTGCTCCAGATATAGAGAACCAGGTCAGCAGCGCTGCTGTAGAGCCAGAGAACTAGGTCAGCAGAGCTGCTGTAGAGCCAGAGAACCAGGTCAGCAGAGCTGCTCTAGAGCTACAGAACCAGGTTAGCGGAGCCGCTTTAGAGCCAGAGAACCAGGTCAACAGAGCCGCTGTAGAGCCAGAGAACCTGGTCAGCGGAGCTACTTTAGAGCCAGAGAACCAGGTCAGCAGAGCCGCTCTAGAGCCTAAGAACCAGGTCAGCAGAGCTTCTCCAGAGCCAGAGAACCAGGTCAGCAGCGCTGCTGTAGAGCCAGAGAAACCAAGTCAGCAGAGCTGCTTTAGAGGGAGAGAACCAGGTCAGCAGAGCTGCTTTAGAGCCAGAGAACCAGGTCAACAGAGCCGCTGTAGAGCCAGAGAACCAGGTCAGCAGAGCTATTTTAGAGCCAGAGAACCAGGTCAACAGAGCCGCTCTAGAGCCTAACAACCAGGTCAGCAGAGCTGCTCCAGAGCCAGAGAACCAGGTCAGCAGTGCTGCTGTAGAGCCAGAGAAACCAGGTCAGCAGAGCTGCTTTAGAGGGAGAGAACCAGGTCAGCAGAGCTGCTTTATAGCCAGAGAACCAGGTCACCAGAGCTGCTATAGAGTGAGAAAACCAGATCAGCAGAGCTTTTCTAGAGCCAGAGAGGACGGTCAGCAGAGCTGCTTCAAAGCCAGAGAACCAGGTCAGCAGAGCTGCTTTAAAGCATAGAACCAGGTGAGCAGAGCTCCTTTAGAGCCAGAGAACCATGTCGGCAGAGCTGCTTCAAAGACAGAGAACCAGGTCAGCAGAGCTGCTTTAGAGCCATAGGTGCAGGTCAGCAGATCTGCTTTAGAGGGAGAGAACCAGGTCAGCAGAGCGGCTTTAGATCCAGAGAACCAGGTCAGCAGAGCTGCTTCAAAGCCAAAGAACCAGGTCAGCAGAGCTGCTTTAGAGCCATAGAACCTGGTCAGCAGAGCTGCTTTAGAGCCAGAGAACCTGGTCAGCAGAGCTAAATTAGAGGGATAGAAACAGGTCAGCAGAGCTCCTTTAGAGCCAGAGAACCAGGTCAGCAGAGCTGCTCTAGAGGCAGAAATCCAGGTCAGCAGAGCTGCTCTAGAGGCAGAGAACGAGGTCAGCAGAGCTACTGTAGAGCCAGAGAAACCAGGTCAGCAGAGCTGCTCTAGAGCCAGAGAACCAGGTCAGCAGAGCTGCTGTGGAACCAGAGAACCGGTTAAGTAGAGCCGTTGCAGAGCCAGAGAACCAGGTCAGCAGAGCTGCTCTAGAGCCAGCGAACCACGTCTGCAGAGCTGCTTTAGAGGGAGAGAACCATGTCAGCAGAGCACATTTAGAGCCAGAGAACAAGAGCTGCTCTTGTGCCTAAGAACCAGGTCAGCAGAGCTGCTCTAGAGGCAGAGAACCAGGTCAGCAGAGCTTTTCTAGAGCCAGAGAACCAGGTCAGCAGAGCTGCTTCAAAGCCAGAGAACCAGGTCAGCAGAGCTGCTTTAGAGCCATCGAACCAGATCAGCACAGCTGCTTTAGAGCCATAGAACCAGGTAAACAGAGCTGCTCTAGAGCCAAAGAACCAGGTCAGCAGAGCTGCTGTAGAGCCAGAGAACCAGGTCAGCAGAGCTGCTGTAGAGCCAGAGAAACCAGGTCAGCAGAGCTGCTCTAGAGCCAAAGAACCAGGTCAGCAGAGCTGCTGTAGAGCCGGAGAAACCAGGTCAGTAGAGCTGCTTTAAAAGGAGAGAACCACGTCAGCAGAGCTGCTTTAGATACAGAGAACCAGGTCAGCAGAGCTGCTTTAGAGGGAGACAAGCAGATCAGCAGAGCTTTTCTAGAGCCAGAGAACCAGGTCAGCAGAACTGCTTCAAAGCCAGAGAAGCAGGTCAGCAGAGCGGCTTTAGAGTCATAGAACCAGGTCAGCAGAGCTGCTCTGGAGCCAGAGAACCAGGTCAGAAGAGCTGCTCTAGAGCCAGAGAACCAGTTCAGCAGAGTGCTTTAGAGGGGGAGAAGCAGGTCAGCAGAGCAGATATAGAGCCACAAAACCAGGTCATCAGAGCTGCTTTAGAGCCAGAGAACCAGGTCAGCAGAGCTACTTCAGAGCTAGAGAACCAGGTCAGCAGAACTGCTTTAGAGCCAGAGAACCATGTCAGCAGAGCTGCCGGTAAGCCATAGAAACAGGTCAGCAGAGGTGCTGCAGAGCCAGAGAACCGGGTCAGCAGAGCCATTGTAGAGCCAGAGAACCAGGTCAGCAGAGCTGCTCTAGAGCCTAAGAACCAGGTCAGCAGAGCTGCTTTAGAGCCAGAGAACCAGGTAAGCAGAGCTGCTCTAGAGCCCGAAAAAAAGGTCAGCAGAGCCGCTTTAGAGGGAGAGAACCAGGTCAGCACAGCCGATATAGAGCCAGAGAAACAATTCAGCAGAGCTGCTTTAGAGCCAGATAACCAGGTCAGCAGAGCCACTATAAAGGCAGAGAACCAAGTCAGCAGAGCTGCTTTAGAGCCAGAGAACCAGGTCAGCAGAGCTACTTTAGAGCCAGAGAACAAGATCAGCAGAGCTACTTTAGAGCCTAAGAACCAGGTCAGCAGAGCTGCTCCAGAGATAGAGAACCAGGTCAGCAGCGCTGCTGTAGAGCCAGAGAACTAGGTCAGCAGAGCTGCTGTAGAGCCAGAGAACCACGTCAGCAGAGCTGCTCTAGAGCCACAGAACCAGGTTAGCGGAGCCGCTTTAGAGCCAGAGAACCAGGTCAACAGAGCCGCTGTAGAGCCAGAGAACCAGGTCAGCAGAGCTACTTTAGAGCCAGAGAACCAGGTCAGCAGAGCCGCCCTAGAGCCTAAGAACCAGGTCAGCAGAGCTTCTCCAGAGCCAGAGATCCAGGTCAACAGCGCTGCTGTAGAGCCAGAGAAACCAGGTCAGCAGAGCTGCTTTAGATCCAGAGAACCAGGTCAGCAGAGCTGCTTTAGAGGGAGACAAGCAGATCAGCAGAGCTTTTCTAGAGCCAGAGAACCAGGTCAGCAGAGCTGCTTCAAAGCCAGAGAAGCAGGTCAGCAGAGCTGCTTTAGAGTTATAGAACCAGGTCAGCAGAGCTGCTCTGGAGCCAGAGAACCAGGTCAGAAGAGCTGCTCTAGAGCCAGAGAACCAGTTCAGAAGAGTGCTCTAGAGGGGGAGAAGCAGGTCAGCAGAGCAGATATAGAGCCACAAAACCAGGTCATCAGAGCTGCTTTAGAGCCAGAGAACCAGGTCAGCAGAGCTGCTTCAGAGCTAGAGAACCAGGTCAGCAGAACTGCTTTAGAGCCAGAGAACCATGTCAGCAGAGCTGCCGGTAAGCCATAGAAACAGGTCAGCAGAGGTGCTGCAGAGCCAGAGAACCGGGTCAGCAGAGCCATTGTAGAGCCAGCGAACAAGGTCAGCAGAGCTGCTCTAGAGCCTAAGAACCAGGTCAGCAGAGCTGCTCTAGAGCCAGAGAACCAGGTAAGCAGAGCTGCTCTAGAGCCAGAAAAAAAGGTCAGCAGAGCCGCTTTAGAGGGAGAGAACCAGGTCAGCACAGCCGATATAGAGCCAGAGAAACAATTCAGCAGAGCTGCTTTAGAGCCAGATAACCAGGTCAGCAGAGCCACTATAAAGGCAGAGAACCAAGTCAGCAGAGCTGCTTTAGAGCCAGAGAACCAGGTCAGCAGAGCTACTTTAGAGCCAGAGAACAAGATCAGCAGAGCTACTTTAGAGCCTAAGAACCAGGTCAGCAGAGCTGCTCCAGAGATAGAGAACCAGGTCAGCAGCGCTGCTGTAGAGCCAGAGAACTAGGTCAGCAGAGCTGCTGTAGAGCCAGAGAACCACGTCAGCAGAGCTGCTCTAGAGCCACAGAACCAGGTTAGCGGAGCCGCTTTAGAGCCAGAGAACCAGGTCAACAGAGCCGCTGTAGAGCCAGAGAACCAGGTCAGCAGAGCTACTTTAGAGCCAGAGAACCAGGTCAGCAGAGACGCTCTAGAGCCTAAGAACCAGGTCAGCAGAGCTTCTCCAGAGCCAGAGAACCAGGTCAACAGCGCTGCTGTAGAGCCAGAGAAACCAGGTCAGCAGAGCTGCTTTAGAGGGAGAGAACCAGGTCAGCAGAGCTGCTTTAGAGCCAGAGAACCAGGTCAACAGAGCCGCTGTAGAGCCAGAGAACCAGGTCAGCAGAGGTATTTTAGAGCCAGAGAACCAGGTCAGCAGAGCCGCTCTAGAGCATAACAACCAGGTCAGCAGAGCTGCTCCAGAGCCAGAGAACCAGGTCAGCAGTGCTGCTGTAGAGCCAGAGAAACCAGGTCAGCAGAGCTGCTTTAGAGGGAGAGAACCAGGTCAGCAGAGCTGCTTTAGAGCCAGAGAACCAGGTCACCAGAGCTGCTATAGAGGGAGAAAACCCGATCAGCAGAGCTTTTCTAGAGCCAGAGAGGACGGTCAGCAGAGCTGCTTCAAAGCCAGACAACCAGGTCAGCAGAGCTGCTTTAAAGCCATAGAAAAAGGTGAGCAGAGCTGCTTTAGAGCCAGAGAACCAGGTCAGCAGAGCTGCTTTAGAGTCAGAGAACTTGGTCCGCTGAGCTGCTCTAGGAGAGAGAACCAGGTCAGCAGAGCTGCTCTAGAGGCAGAGAACCAGGTCAGCAGAGGTACTGTAGAGCCAGTGAAACCAGGTCAGCAGAGCTGCTTTAGAGGGAGAGGACCAGGTCAGCAGAGCTGCTCTAGAGCCAGAGAACCAGGTTAGAAGAGCTGATTTAGAGACAGAGAACTATGTTAGCAGAGCTGCTGTAAAGCCATAGATCCAGGTCAGCAGAGGTGCTGTAGAGCAGAGAGCCAGGTCAGCAGAGCTGCTGTAGAGCCAGAGAACCATGTCAGAAGAGCCGCTCTAGAGCCACAGAACCAGGTCAGCAGAGCTGCTTTAGAGCCAGAGAACCAGGTCAACAGAGCCGCTGTAGAGCCAGATAACCAGGTCAGCAGAGCTCCTTTAGAGCCAGAGAACAAGGTCAGCAGAGCTGCTTTAGAGCCAGAGAACCAGGTCAGCAGAGCTGCTTTAGAGCCAGAGAACTAGGTCAGTAGAGCTGCTTTAGAGCAAGAGAAACCAATTCAGCAGTGCTGCTTTAGAGCCAGAGAACCAGGTCAGCACAGCACCTGTAGAGCCAGAGAATCAGATCAGCAGAGCTGCTTTAGAGGCATAGAACCAGGACAACAGAGCTGCTCTAGAGCCGAGAACCAGGTCACCAGAGCTGCTCTAGAGCCAGAGAACCAGGTCAGCAGAGCTACTGTAGAGCTAGAGAAACCAGGTCAACAGAGCTGCTTCAGAGGGAGAGAACCAGGTCAGCAGAGCTTTTCTAGAGCCGGAGAACCAGGTCAGCAGAGCTACTTCAAAGCCAAAGAACCACGTCGGCAGAGCTGCTTTAGAGGGAGAGAACCATGTCAGCAGAGCACCTTTAGAGCCAGAAAACAAGAGCTGCTCTTGTGCCTAAGAACCAGGTCGGCAGAGCTGCTCTAGAGGCAGAGAACCAGGTCAGCAGAGCTTTTCTAGAGCCAGAGAACCAGGTCAGCAGAGCTGCTTCAAAGCCAGAGAACCAGGTCAGCAGAGCTGCTTTAGAGCCATCGAACCAGATCAGCACAGCTGCTTTAGAGCCATAGAACCAGGTAAACAGAGCTGCTCTAGAGCCAAAGAACCAGGTCAGCAGAGCTGCTCTAGAGCCAGAGAACCAGGTCAGCAGAGCTGCTGTAGAGCCAGAGAAACCAGGTCAGCAGAGCTGCTCTAGAGCCAAAGAACCAGGTCAGCAGAGCTGCTGTAGAGCCAGAGAAACCAGGTCAGTAGAGCTGCTTTAAAAGGAGAGAACCACGTCAGCAGAGCTGCTTTGGATCCAGAGAACCAGGTCAGCAGAGCTGCTTTAGAGGGAGACAAGCAGATCAGCAGAGCTTTTCTAGAGCCAGAGAACCAGGTCAGCAGAGCTGCTTCAAAGCCAGAGAAGCAGGTCAGCAGAGCTGCTTTAGAGTCATAGAACCAGGTCAGCAGAGCTGCTCTGGAGCCAGGAAACCAGGTCAGAAGAGCTGTTCTAGAGCCAGAGAACCAGTTCAGCAGAGTGCTTTAGAGGGGGAGAAGCAGGTCAGCAGAGCAGATATAGAGCCACAAAACCAGGTCATCAGAGCTGCTTTAGAGCCAGAGAACCAGGTCAGCAGAGCTGCTTTACAGCTAGAGAACCAGGTCAGCAGAACTGCTTTAGAGCCAGAGAACCATGTCAGCAGTGCTGCCGGTAAGCCATAGAAACAGGTCAGCAGAGGTGCTGCAGAGCCAGAGAACCGGGTCAGCAGAGCCGTTGTAGAGCCAGAGAACCAGGTCAGCAGAGCTGCTCTAGAGCCTAAGAACCAGGTCAGCAGACCTGCTCTAGAGCCAGAGAACCAGGTCAGCAGAGCTGCTCTAGAGCCAGAAAAAAAGGTCAGCAGAGCCGCTTTAGAGGAAGAGAACCAGGTCAGCACAGCCGATATAGAGCCAGAGAAACAATTCAGCAGAGCTGCTTTAGAGCCAGATAACCAGGTCAGCAGAGCCGCTATAGAGGCAGAGAACCAGGTCAGCAGAGCTACTTTAGAGCCAAAGAACAAGATCAGCAGAGCTACTTTAGAGCCTAAGAACCAGGTCAGCAGAGCTGCTCCAGAGATAGAGAACCAGGTCAGCAGCGCTGCTGTAGAGCCAGAGAACTAGGTCAGCAGAGCTGCTGTAGAGCCAGAGAACCAGGTCAGCAGAGCTGCTCTATAGCTACAGAACCAGGTTAGCGGAGCCGCTTTAGAGCCAGAAAACCAGGTCAACAGAGCTGCTGTAGAGCCAGAGAACCAGGTCAGCAGAGCTACTTTAGAGCCAGAGAACCAGGTCAGCAGAGCCGCTCTAGAGCCTTAGAACCAGGTCAGCAGAGCTTCTCCAGAGCCAGAGAACCAGGTCAGCAGCGCTGCTGTAGAGCCAGAGAAACCAAGTCAGCAGAGCTGCTTTAGAGGGAGAGAACCAGGTCAGCAGAGCTGCTTTAGAGCCAGAGAACCAGGTCACCAGAGCTGCTATAGAGGGAGAAAACCAGATCAGCAGAGCTTTTCTAGAGCCAGAGAGGACGGTCAGCAGAGCTGCTTCAAAGCCAGAGAACCAGGTCAGCAGAGCTGCTTTAAAGCCATATAACCAGGTGTAGGAAGGTGGATATCTGACTATGGTTACCCCCAAATTTTTGCCTAGTGTCTAGCTGGTTTTTCGACTTAGTTGGCCTGAGATCCTGCCATTCAGGCTCTCAGGCTATCTGCTCTCTCTGTAAAATGGACTCCATGTACCCTAGGTACATACCCAATTGGTTGGATCACCCTGTCAGCCCCTGTACCAGTGTACACTAGGTACCCAGGGCATTGGTGTATCCAAGGCCTGCCAGGGGCTGAAGCATGTATTATGCCACCCCAGGCTTGGCCTAACAATCTGACACAACTGGCTGATCACTCAGCTGGGGTAAGTTGGTGTAATCACCTCTTACTTAGGTGTAGTATACCTATACCTAAACTTAAATGGGACACCTGGTAACCTATAAGTCACTCCTATGGCAGGCCTTAACAATCCTGAAGGCAGAGTGCTTGGTTCCATGTGAGATGGTGCTCTGGCATGAGCTGAGCCTGTCTGCAGTGGTCGGAACAACTTCCTTCTACTGTTTCCAGATATCGTCATACCATATACTCTTAAGTGCATTATGAACCTCGCGGTTAAATGCTATCTTTGGTTTGGCTTTATCAAAACATGTCGAGTAAGGTGTCATACGAATTGGAATACTAACCCCTCGCCAATTCTGGCGACGGGGTTAGCATTCCACCCTTCTAGAGGGACACGACATGTACAGTACCTGAAACCCGGGTAAAATCAGACATAGCCTCAGCTCCACAAAATGGATGCTGCCACCACAGACACAAGTCTGCCCTCCTGCTGCTGGGAGTCCTTCCAGCTTGGGAGGTGTGGACAAAGGGTTTCCTGCCAGGGGAGGTGCGTGCACCACCCCAGACAGGATTTTGTGTATTGGTCAGGTAGGGCTTGAAAGAAACCAGACATGCCTGTGGCTCACAAGGAGCCTCGGTGCATATGCCAGTTCAAACCGGTCCTGGGGCACACCAGTCCCGGGCCTGGGGCGAGCTGGACAAAGGATTGGGGGTGTAACCACCCCCCTTCCTGGTCCCACCCATAGGGAGGGACCTAGCAGGTAGTCCGGCCCCTAGAATCCGAATAAAGGTAGGAGCTGTGTCCTAAGACTTCAGACATCCTGGAATCAACTTGAAACTAAGAAGAAGACGGGAACTTCGACATTCTGCTGCACAGAAGACTGAAGAAAATCTCCCCTGTGGTCAGGGAGTGACCACCTTGCTAACGCAAGCACCATCCAGCGAATCAACGTCTGCTTTGCCGCCGCCTCCCGCCGGAGCCCGAGCCCAGAGACTGACAAGACCTGGACCTCCAGACCTCTCACCGCCCGATCCACAGTCCCTGCAAAGAGGAGACCCGTGGAGGCACCGAGACACGTGGAGCCAGCCATCTTGGAACGACTACGACAAGCTGACCAGTGCAACAACCGAGGCTCCCTCCAAGTTGTGCTTTGGGTCCTGAGAAGCCCAACCCTCGAGCAGCATCTGCACCAAAGGTGAGCCCTCCAGCATCTCCACGATCTGCGTGGGGCCCTTCTGCATTTTGCCACTCGACGCGCCTAACCGGTTGCTGGCCCGCTGGCTAGTGGCCATCTTGGCGACGAAATCTACGACAAACACCGCTGGTCTGGTTGCTCCAGACTGGCCCTTGCTCCCCTCCAAAGGAGCAATCCCTCTGACCTTGCTGGTCAGAACCAACAGCTGATTTCCGAATCCTCCTGCAATTGCTTTTGCCAAGGCTTGTTTGCTTCGATCAAGTCGCCGACACCGCCGACAGCGAGAGCCTGCGTGGGACAGCTCGTGAGCCGACTCCTGGACGTCGTCGATCTTCAGGGACCACGTGGCTGCGGAGACAAGCTACCCCTCATCACCTGTTTGCACCCGACATCGCCTGGTACCCACCTGGTGCCACGCTGGTCACTGGCTAGTGACTGTGAACACTGTCCCCTCTGCTTACAGGTCTTCAACATCTCCGATCCACTCTTGGATCCACTGCATCTCTCCCGGACCGACCGCCTGCAGCATCTTTGTCTTCAAGCTCCACGGAACAGATAGAAGAAACCCGACGCACTTCGAGGCCTATGCACCCGCTTCCTGTGGGTGAGGTAAAGCTGGCACACCTGTGCCCAAGTGTAGTAATACATCTCTAGTGCCTGTGTTCCAAATCTTAAGTTCCTAGGTCATCCGGAAGATTCCTTTTGCAGTAACTTTGTACTTTTTACGCACCCATTGAAACCTATGGGAGCACGCGTGTGACTATTTGCTCTGCACACGCCACCCGTGGACCTCCTGGTCACTAACTGACGTTAGCTCCTTGTAGTCCCAGCGATTCTAGAGGCCTTAGGCCTTTTCCCTTTTCTGTTCGTGGTACTTATACCACTATTTTAGTATATGGTTTGAGTGGCCACCAGGGCCTATCCATATAAAGTGCAACTTCTGTGTATTCTGTGATAATCTTGTTTGACGATTTGTGCTCCTGTGCTCATAAAGAGACTAGGGGTTACTTTGATAAATAAATACATATATATTTTGAATATATATCTGTGTGGTGTCCTTTCATTGGTATAAAAGGGGGTTGCATTTGGTAAAACAGCTGGCTTAACACGCTTCACGAGTTTAGCCTCAAAGACTGCTTAGCCTACGCTACCACTAGGGCAGCTAGTCCGAAAAGGTTGACTTACAACCACACCATAAGGGTTGCTTGGCATGGTACAAGGTGATCACTTTAACTAGTGAGCATCATATACCAGGCCAACTTCTCACATTGGTGAGCAGCGGTTGGATTTGAGCTTGCTGTGTTTTACCATTGTAATCTCTTGGTTACCAATTGAAAGATCACATAGGTACCTGTAGGTACATATAAAACAAGATTAGATATACATAAGTTCTACTGAACTTAGTTGTTGTAGAGCAAAGGGAGTAGCACACCCTGACTACAACTACTAGATAGGTTTAGTAGGTAAACCCAAGTGTAGGTAGATTGCAACACATCCACCCACACTTAAGAGCAATGGCCGGGGCAGAGGGGTCCACTGTACCCATCTCTGTCGAGAGTGACCCCCAGAGGGCACCAACCAGCTTTGCTACCCTTAATCAGAATGAGCTCAGGCATTTGGCAACTCTTAGAGGCCTTAAACAGCCCAAGAACCCAAACTCTGCTGAGCTCAGAGAGCTCTTACAGAATGATGAGAATCAGAGAGCACTCAAGAAAGCTTCCCAGTTAGCCCCCTTAGGGACAGGAACAGGAGGCCCCCCTTCTGAAGATGCCACTGAAGTACCCCTTCCCAATAGTCACCCCTTAGATGGGATGCCTACCACAGAGGAAGAAAGTGATGGGGATACAGATGTGAGTGGGGATGAAGGGAGAACTAGCCCAGTGCCAAGTGTTATACTTGGCCCAGCTAAACTAAGGCTATTGGGGACTGACAGTGGGTTCACCCCATTGGATCTCCCCAGTGGACTTAACACAGGGCTTGGAAGGCAAAGGAATCGCTCAGGTGACTCCAATGCTTCCCATGGCTCTAGAGGCTCTCAAGGTCACTCCAGAAGGAGACTGACCACCCCTCAGAGGCGGGAACATGAGGCCAGAATGCAGGAAGCCCAGCTGAGGATCAGGAAGCAGGAGCTAGAAGTAGCCCTGATGGAAGAAAAACTGAGCAAGGCTAGGCAGCATAGAGAGAGTGGGTCTATACCCACTGGTGGCAGCAATGTCCCTAGGGACAAAGATAGGGTCTTTGACAATAGGAACCTGTCCAAGATTGTGCCCCCCTACAAAAGTGGGGATGACATCCACAAATGGATGACTGCTCTTGAGAGAGCCTGCAAAGTGCAGCAGGTTCCTGAAGACCAGTGGGCAGCAATCTTATGGCTCTCCTTTGAGGGGAGAGGCAGAGATAGACTCCTCACTGTTAGAGAAGAGGATGTCAGAAATTACAGAGTCCTGAAGAGTGTCCTAGTTGATGGGTTAGGCTTAACCACTGAACAGTACAGGTTAATGTTCAGAGACACCCAGAAGACACAGACTCAGGACTGGTCTGAATATGTGGAATGTGCCACTAAGGCTTTGGAGGGTTGGTTGCTGGGAAGTAAGGTGTCTGATTATACAGGATTGTACAATTTGATGATGAGAGAGCAGATTTTAAGTAATTGTCAAAACCAGCTTCTCCATCAACACCTGGTAGACTCAGATTTGACCTCTCCCCAAGAATTGGGAAAGAGGGCAGATAAATGGGTCAGGACCAGGATCAGGCCTAAAAACCAGGGTGGTGACCAAAAGAAAGATACCACCAAGCCTCAAGAGAAGGGTGGGGATAAAGAAAAAGAGAAACCTTCCTCAGGGCCCCAAAACTCCACACAGGGTGGTGGGTCCCAAGCTCCCTCCTCTACCACAGCTAAAAAGCCCTACTGCCATGAGTGTAAAACTCCTGGGCATTGGAAAACTGACAGCGGTTGCCCAAGGGCTAAAAACAAAACTGTTCCTCCAATTACTCCTGTCACACCACCTATTACTGTCAGCAGTAATCCCCCAGGTGGTGGGAGTGCCCCCAGAAATCTGGGTGGGTTTACTTGGGGAACACAGGGGGACCCTGGCTTAGCCAATTCCCCTACAGCAACCACTCTTGTCTGTGATGGTGGCATGGGATTTGCCAACTTCACTGCCTGTCCCAACACTTTGGGTAGGTACAGACAGGAGCCCTACATCAATGGTACAAAAGCTGAGGCCTACAGAGACACTGGGGCTAGCATCACAATGGTGGCCCATTGGCTAGTTCCCTCTGAGCAGCTTTTGCCCGGTTTCTCCTACCAGGTGACTAACATTGATGGCAAACAGAACAGTCATCCCATGGCAGAGGTATGTCTCAGCTGGGGAGGGGTCACTGGCCCTAAAAGGGTAGCAGTGTCCCCAACCTTGCCTGTAGACTGCTTACTGGGGAATGACTTAGAACTCTCAGCTTGGGCTGGAGTTGAACAAGACACCCATTTTAAAACGGTAGGCCTTTCACAAAAGGGTAGGGGGGTTGTGCCATTCACAACCCCTGTCCAAATAGATTTCCTCCCTGAAAAGGTTGGAAGGGCAGTGTTAGCCACAGCCCAGGCACAGACAGACTTCCCTGTAGGGACTGGCAGAGCTGTGACAGTCACAGCTCAAACACAAACTGAGTGCCCCCCTGAAAAGGTTGGCAAGGCTGTAATGGTCTCAGCCTATACTCAGACTGACATAGGTGTAGTGAAGCCTGAAACAATGGATCACTCCACACAAACTGAGAGTAGTGGGGAGGAAGAAAAGTCTCCCTCTCCCCAGACATTAGGAAAAGGTCAGCCTCCTCAGGGATCTGACCTCACCCCTTGTGAAGGAACTGCCCCAGAGGTAGCCAGGCCTGGCCTGGCAGAGCCTCTGATGTCAGTGGCCCCTTCCAAGGTGGGATCCAGTCTGGTGCAGGTAGCCTGCCTCTCTCTACCCTGCCTCAGTCAGCCCAGGGCTGCAGAGGTCAGGGAGGCCAGTGGACCCCCAGAGGGCCCCTGTCCACAAGAACCCCCCCATCAAAAGAATGAGGATTGCCTGGCTAGTAGCCCTAGTCAGGTGATGGGTAAAAACATTCCTGAGGGATCTCCTTTACAGGTAGTTAGGGACCTCCCCCAGGGGGATTCTGTTGGGCACAGGCAAACATGGGACCTTAGGGCCCCAAACCTGACCTGTCCCTCCAGTAAGCCCACAAAAGGGACCCAGCCTCCAGCTTTAGGTAGCCAGAGGCTGACCCTGAGAGCACAGTGCAACTCAGTTAAAGGAAGAAAGGCATCCATGGTGGAGGATGATTGGAGGAAGCTGAGGCCTCACTTTGAGGACACTCACTTCAGTACTCCATCTCAACACCAGCCTTTTACTTTGCCAAGACACACCACAGGTAGAGATTCCCTATGGTGGAGACCCTCTGATACCCTTAGGGTGAGGGATTGCTTAGTGGACCATGAGACAGGGGGTAACCATGCCAGTGCTGGTTCCTCCTTATATGGCCACTTGGGCAATATAGGCTTACCTGGTCAAGGTCAGCCTTATCTCCCTTCGTTTGGGGGGGGGTTGTGTAGGAAGGTGGATATCTGACTATGGTTACCCCCAAATTTTTGCCTAGTGTCTAGCTGGTTTTTCGACTTAGTTGGCCTGAGATCCTGCCATTCAGGCTCTCAGGCTATCTGCTCTCTCTGTAAAATGGACTCCATGTACCCTAGGTACATACCCAATTGGTTGGATCACCCTGTCAGCCCCTGTACCAGTGTACACTAGGTACCCAGGGCATTGGTGTATCCAAGGCCTGCCAGGGGCTGAAGCATGTATTATGCCACCCCAGGCTTGGCCTAACAATCTGACACAACTGGCTGATCACTCAGCTGGGGTAAGTTGGTGTAATCACCTCTTACTTAGGTGTAGTATACCTATACCTAAACTTAAATGGGACACCTGGTAACCTATAAGTCACTCCTATGGCAGGCCTTAACAATCCTGAAGGCAGAGTGCTTGGTTCCATGTGAGATGGTGCTCTGGCATGAGCTGAGCCTGTCTGCAGTGGTCGGAACAACTTCCTTCTACTGTTTCCAGATATCGTCATACCATATACTCTTAAGTGCATTATGAACCTCGCGGTTAAATGCTATCTTTGGTTTGGCTTTATCAAAACATGTCGAGTAAGGTGTCATACGAATTGGAATACTAACCCCTCGCCAATTCTGGTGACGGGGTTAGCATTCCACCCTTCTAGAGGGACACGACATGTACAGTACCTGAAACCCGGGTAAAATCAGACATAGCCTCAGCTCCACAAAATGGATGCTGCCACCACAGACACAAGTCTGCCCTCCTGCTGCTGGGAGTCCTTCCAGCTTGGGAGGTGTGGACAAAGGGTTTCCTGCCAGGGGAGGTGCGTGCACCACCCCAGACAGGATTTTGTGTATTGGTCAGGTAGGGCTTGAAAGAAACCAGACATGCCTGTGGCTCACAAGGAGCCTCGGTGCATATGCCAGTTCAAACCGGTCCTGGGGCACACCAGTCCCGGGCCTGGGGCGAGCTGGACAAAGGATTGGGGGTGTAACCACCCCCCTTCCTGGTCCCACCCATAGGGAGGGACCTAGCAGGTAGTCCGGCCCCTAGAATCCGAATAAAGGTAGGAGCTGTGTCCTAAGACTTCAGACATCCTGGAATCAACTTGAAACTAAGAAGAAGACGGGAACTTCGACATTCTGCTGCACAGAAGACTGAAGAAAATCTCCCCTGTGGTCAGGGAGTGACCACCTTGCTAACGCAAGCACCATCCAGCGAATCAACGTCTGCTTTGCCGCCGCCTCCCGCCGGAGCCCGAGCCCAGAGACTGACAAGACCTGGACCTCCAGACCTCTCACCGCCCGATCCACAGTCCCTGCAAAGAGGAGACCCGTGGAGGCACCGAGACACGTGGAGCCAGCCATCTTGGAACGACTACGACAAGCTGACCAGTGCAACAACCGAGGCTCCCTCCAAGTTGTGCTTTGGGTCCTGAGAAGCCCAACCCTCGAGCAGCATCTGCACCAAAGGTGAGCCCTCCAGCATCTCCACGATCTGCGTGGGGCCCTTCTGCATTTTGCCACTCGACGCGCCTAACCGGTTGCTGGCCCGCTGGCTAGTGGCCATCTTGGCGACGAAATCTACGACAAACACCGCTGGTCTGGTTGCTCCAGACTGGCCCTTGCTCCCCTCCAAAGGAGCAATCCCTCTGACCTTGCTGGTCAGAACCAACAGCTGATTTCCGAATCCTCCTGCAATTGCTTTTGCCAAGGCTTGTTTGCTTCGATCAAGTCGCCGACACCGCCGACAGCGAGAGCCTGCGTGGGACAGCTCGTGAGCCGACTCCTGGACGTCGTCGACCTTCAGGGACCACGTGGCTGCGGAGACAAGCTACCCCTCATCACCTGTTTGCACCCGACATCGCCTGGTACCCACCTGGTGCCACGCTGGTCACTGGCTAGTGACTGTGAACACTGTCCCCTCTGCTTACAGGTCTTCAACATCTCCGATCCACTCTTGGATCCACTGCATCTCTCCCGGACCGACCGCCTGCAGCATCTTTGTCTTCAAGCTCCACGGAACAGATAGAAGAAACCCGACGCACTTCGAGGCCTATGCACCCGCTTCCTGTGGGTGAGGTAAAGCTGGCACACCTGTGCCCAAGTGTAGTAATACATCTCTAGTGCCTGTGTTCCAAATCTTAAGTTCCTAGGTCATCCGGAAGATTCCTTTTGCAGTAACTTTGTACTTTTTACGCACCCATTGAAACCTATGGGAGCACGCGTGTGACTATTTGCTCTGCACACGCCACCCGTGGACCTCCTGGTCACTAACTGACGTTAGCTCCTTGTAGGCCCAGCGATTCTAGAGGCCTTAGGCCTTTTCCCTTTTCTGTTCGTGGTACTTATACCACTATTTTAGTATATGGTTTGAGTGGCCACCAGGGCCTATCCATATAAAGTGCAACTTCTGTGTATTCTGTGATAATCTTGTTTGACGATTTGTGCTCCTGTGCTCATAAAGAGACTAGGGGTTACTTTGATAAATAAATACATATATATTTTGAATATATATCTGTGTGGTGTCCTTTCATTGGTATAAAAGGGGGTTGCATTTGGTAAAACAGCTGGCTTAACACGCTTCACGAGTTTAGCCTCAAAGACTGCTTAGCCTACGCTACCACTAGGGCAGCTAGTCCGAAAAGGTTGACTTACAACCACACCATAAGGGTTGCTTGGCATGGTACAAGGTGATCACTTTAACTAGTGAGCATCATATACCAGGCCAACTTCTCACACCAGGTGAGCAGAGCTGCTTTAGAGCCAGAGAACCAGGTCAGCAGAGCTGCTTTAGAGCCATAGGTACAGGTCAGCAGATCTGCTTTAGAGGGAGAGAACCAGGTCAGCAGAGCGTCTTTAGATCCAGAGAACCAGGTCAGCAGAGCTGCTTTAGAGTCAGAGAACTTGGTCCGCAGAGCTGCTCTAGGAGAGAGAACCAGGTCAGCAGAGCTGCTCTAGAGGCAGAGAACCAGGTCAGCAGAGGTACTGTAGAGCCAGTGAAACCAGGTCAGCAGAGCTGCTTTAGAGGGAGAGGACCAGGTCAGCAGAGCTGCTCTAGAGCCAGAGAACCATGTCAGAAGAGCCGCTCTAGAGCCACAGAACCAGGTCAGCAGAGCTGCTTTATCGCCAGAGAACCAGGTCAACAGAGCCGCTGTAGAGCCAGATAACCAGGTCAGCAGAGCTCCTTTAGAGCCAGAGAACTAGGTCAGCAGAGCTGCTTTAGAGCAAGAGAAACCAGTTCAGCAGTGCTGCTTTAGAGCCAGAGAATCAGGTCAGCAGAGCACCTGTAGAGCCAGAGAATCAGATCAGCAGAGCTGCTTTAGAGGCATAGAACCAGGTCAACAGAGCTGCTCTAGAGCCGAGAACCAGGTCACCAGAGCTGCTCTAGAGCCAGAGAACCAAGTCAGCAGAGCTACTGTAGAGCCAGAGAAACCAAGTCAACAGAGCTGCTTCAGAGGGAGAGAACCAGGTCAGCAGAGTTTTTCTAGAGCCAGAGAACCAGGTCAGCAGAGCTACTTCAAAGCCAAAGAACCAGGTCAGCAGAGCTGCTTTAGAGCTATGAACCAGGTCAGCAGAGCTGCTTCAAAGCCAGAGAACCAGGTCAGCAGAGCTGCTCTAGAGCCAGAGAACCAGGTCAGCAGAGCTGCTCTAGAGCCTGAGAACCAGGTCAGTAGAGACGCTTTAGATGGAGAGAACCAGGTCAGCAGAGCCGATATAGAGCCAGAGAACCAGGTCAGCAGAGCTGCTTTATAGCCAGAGAACCAGGTCAGCAGAGTCGCTTTAGAGGCAGAGAACCAGGTCAGCAAAGCCGCTATAGAGGCAGAGAACCAGGTCAGCAGAGCTGCTTTACAGCCAGAGAACCAGGACAGCAGAGCTGCTTTAGAGCCAGAGAACAAGATCAGTAGAGCTGCTCTAGAGCCTAAGAACCAGGTCAGCAGAGATGCTCTAGAGGCAGAGAACCAGGTCAGCAGAGCTGCTGTAGAGCCAGAGAGCCGATTAAGCAGATTTGCTTTAGAGCCAGAGAACCAGGTCAGCAGAGCCGTTGTAGAGCCAGAGAACCAGGTCAGCAGAGCTCCTCTAGAGCCTAAGAACCAGGTCAGCAGAGCTGCTCTAGAACCAGAGAACTAGGTCAGCAGAGCTGTTGTAGAGCCAGAGAACCAGGTCAGCAGAGCTGCTCTAGAGCCACAGAACCAGATCAGTAGAGCTGCTGTATAGCCAGAGTAACCATGTCAGCAGAGTTGCTTTTGAAGGAGAGAACCAGGTCAGCAGAGCTGCTTTAGAGCCAGAGAACCAGGTCAGAAGAGCTGCTTTTGAGGGAGAGAACCAGGTCAGCAGAGCTGCTCTAGAGCCAGAGAACCAGGTCAGCAGAGATGTGTTCAAAGACAGAGAACCAGGTCAGCAGAGCTGCTTTAGAACCATAGAACCAGGTCAGCAGAGCTGCTTTAGAGGGAGAGAAGCAGGTCAGCAGAGCTGCTGTAGAGCCATAGAACCAGTTCAGCAGAGCTGCTGTAGAGCCAGAAAACCAGGTCAGCAGAGCCGTTGTAGAGCCCGAGAACTAGGTCAGCGGAGCTGCTTTAGAGGCAGAGAACCAGGTCAGCAGAGCTGCTGCAGAGTCATAGAACCAGGTCAGCAGAGCTGCTGTAGAGCCGGAGAACCAGGTCAGCAGAGCCGTTGTAGAGCCAGAGATCCACGTCAGCAGAGCTGCTCTAGAGCCAGAGAACTAGGTCAGCAGAGCTGCTGTAGAGCCAGGGAACCAGGTCAGCAGAGGCGATATAGAGCCACAAAACCAGTTCAGCAGAGCAGTTTAGAGCCAAAGAACTAGGTCAGCAGAGCCGCTTTAAAAGCAGAGAACCAGGTCAGCAGAGCCGCTATAGAGGCAGAGAACCAGGTCAGCAGAGCTGCTTTAGAGCCAGAGAACCAGGTCAGCAGAGCTGCTTTAGAGCCAGCGAACAAGATCAGCAGAGCTGCTTCTAGAGCCTAAGAACCAGGTCAGCACAGCTTCTTTAGAGGCAGAGAACCAGGTCAGCAGAGCTGCTGTAGAGCACAGAACCAGGTCAGCAGAGCCGTTGTAGAGACAGTGAACCAGGTCAGCAGAGCTGCTTTAGAGCCAGAGAACCAGGTCAACAGAGCCGCTGTAGATCCAGAGAACCAGGTCAGCAGAGCTGCTTTAGAGCCAGAGAACCAGGTCAGCAGAGCTGCTCTAGAGCCAGAGAACCAGGTCAGCAGAGCTGCTCTAGAGCCAATGAACCACGTCAGCAGAGCTGTTGTAGAGCCACAGATACCAGGTCAGCAGAGCAGCTTTAGAGGGAGAGAACCAGGTCAGCAGAGCTGCTTTAGAGCCAGAGAACCAGTTCAGCAGAGCTGCTTCAAAGCCAGAGAACCAGGCCAGCAGAGCTGCTTTAGAGCCATAGAACCAGGTCAGCAGAGCTGCTTCAAAGCCAGAAAACCAGGTCAGCAGAGTTGCTTTAGAGCCATGGAACCAGGTCAGCAGAGCTGCTTTAGAGGGAGAGATCCAGGTCAACAGAGATGCTTTAGAGCCAGAGATACAGGTCAGCAGATCTGCGTTAGAGCCAGACAACCAGGTCAGCAGAGCTGCTCTAGAGGCATAGAACCAGGTCAGGAGAGCTGCTCTAGAGGCAGGGAACCAGGTCAGCAGAGGTGCTGTAGAGCCAGAGTTCCAGATCAGCAGAGCTGCTTTATATCCAGAGAACCAGGTCAGCAGAGGCATTGTAGAGCCAGAGAACCAGGTCAAAAGAGCTGCTCTAGAGCTGGAGAACGAGGTAAGCAGAGCTGTTCTAGAGCCAGAGACCCAGGTCAGAAGCGCTGCTGTAGAGCCAGAGAAACCAGGTCAGCAAAGTTGCTATAGAGGGAGAGAACCAGGTCAGCAGAGCTGCTTTAGAACCAGAGAACAAGGTCAACAGAGCTACTTTAGAGGGAGAGAACAGATCAGCAGAACTGTTCTAGAGCCAGAGAACCAGGTCTGCAGAGCTGCTTCAAAGCCAGAGAACCAGGTCAGCAGAGCTGCTGTAGAGCCAGAGAGCCGATTCAACAGATTTGCTTTTGAAGGAGAGAACCAGGTCAGCAGAGCTGCTTTAGAGCCAGAGAACCAGGTCAGAAGAGCTGCTTTTGAGGGAGATAACCAAGTCAGCAGAGCTGATCTAGAGACAGAGAACCAGGTAAGCAGAGATGTCTTCAAAGCCAGAGAACCAGGTCAGCAGAGCTGCTTTAGAACCATAGAACCAGGTCAGCAGAGCTGCTTTAGAGGGAGAGAAGCAGGTCAGCAGTGCTGCTGTAGAGCCATAGAACCAGTTCAGCAGAGCTGCTGTAGAGCCAGAAAACCAGGTCAGCAGAGCCGTTGTAGAGCCCGAGAACCAGGTCAGCGGAGCTGCTTTAGAGCCAGAGAACCAGGTCAGCAGAGCTGCTGTAAAGTCATAGAACCAGGTCAGCAGAGCTGCTGTAGAGCCAGAGAACCAGGTCAGCAGAGCCGTTGTAGAGCCAGAGATCCACGTCAGCAGAGCTGCTCTAGAGCCAGAGAACTAGGTCAGCAGAGCTGCTGTAGAGCCAGGGAACTAGGTCAGCAGAGGCGATATAGAGCCACAAAACCAGTTCACCAGAGCAGTTTAGAGCCAAATAACTAGGTCAGCAGAGCCGCTTTAAAGGCAGAGAACCAGGTCAGCAGAGCCGCTATAGAGGCAGAGAACCAGGTCAGCAGAGCTGCTTTAGAGCCAGAGAACCAGGTCAGCAGAGCTGCTTTAGAGCCAGAGAACAAGATCAGCAGAGCTGCTTCTAGAGCCTAAGAACCAGGTCAGCAGAGCTGCTTTAGAGGCAGAGAAACAGATCAGCAGAGCTGCTGTAGAGCAGAGAACCAGGTCAGCAGAGCCGTTGTAGAGCCAGTGAACCAGGTCAGCAGAGCTGCTTTAGAGCCAGAGAACCAGGTCAACAGAGCCGCTGTAGATCCAGAGAACCAGGTCAGCAGAGCTGCTTTAGAGCCAGAGAACCAGGTCAGCAGAGCTGCTCTATAGCCAGAGAACCAGGTCAGCAGAGCTGCTCTAGAGCCAATGAACCACGTCAGCAGAGCTGTTGTAGAGCCACAGAAACCAGGTCAGCAGAGTAGCTTGAGAGGGAGAGAACCAGGTCAGCAGAGCTGCTTTAGATCCAGAGAACCAGTTCAGCAGGGCTGCTTCAAAGCCAGAGAACCAGGTCAGCAGAGCTGCTTTAGAGCCATAGAACCAGGTCAGCAGAGCTGAGTCAAAGCCAGAGAACCAGGTCAGCAGAGGTGCTTTAGAGCCATGGAACCAGGTCAGCAGAGCTGCTTTAGAGGGAGAGATCCAGGTCAACAGAGATGCTTTAGAGCCATAGAAACAGGTCAGCAGATCTGCATAGAGCCAGAGAACCAGGTCAGCAGAGCTGCTCTAGAGGCATAGAAACAGGTCAGGAGCGCTGCTCTAGAGGCAGAAAAGCAGGTCAGCAGAGGTGCTGTAGAGCCAGAGAAACAAGGTCAGCAGAGCTGCTTCAGAGGGAGAGAACCAGGTCAGCAGAGCTGCTCTGGAGCCAAAGAACTAGGTCAGCAGTGCTGCTTCACAGCCAGCGAGTCAGGGCAGCAGAGCTGCTGTAGAGCCAGAGTTCCAGATCAGCAGAGCTGCTTTATATCCAGAGAACCAGGTCAGCAGAGGCATTGTAGAGCCAGAGAACCAGGTCAAAAGAGCTGCTCTAGAGCCAGAGAACCAGGTAAGCAGAGCTGCTCTAGAGCCAGAGACCCAGGTCAGAAGCGGTGCTGTAGAGCCAGAGAAACAAGGTCAGCAAAGTTGCTTTAGAAGGAGAGAACCAGGTCAGCAGAGCTGCTTTAGAACCAGAGAACAAGGTCAGCAGAGCTACTTTAGAGGGAGAGAACCAGATCAGCAGAACTTTTCTAGAGCCAGAGAACCAGGTCAGCAGAGCTGCTTCAAAGCCAGAGAACTAGGTCAGCAGAGCTGCTCTAGAGCCTAAGAACCAGGTCAGGAGAGCTGGTCTAGAGCCAGAGAACCAGGTCAGTAGAGCTGCCCTAGAGCCAGAGAACCAGGTCAGTAGAGCTGCTTTAGAGGGAGAGAACCAGGTCAGCAGAGCTGCTTTAGAGGGCGAAAAAGAGATCAGCAGAGATTTTCTAGAGCCAGAGAACCAGTTCAGCAGAGCTGCTTCAAAGCCAGAGAACCAGGTCAGCAGAGATGCTGTAGAGCCAAAGAACCGGGTCAGTAGAGCCGTTGTAGAGCCAGAGATAAAGGTAAGCAGAGCTGCTCTAGAGTCAGAGAACCAGGTCAGCAGAGCTTCTCTAGAGCCAGAGAACCAGGTCAGCAGAGCTGATTTAGAGTGAGAGAACCAGGTCAGCAGAGCTGATATAGAGGCAGAGAACTAGGTCAACAGAGATGCTTTAGAGCCAGAGAACCAGGTCAGCAGTGCTGCTTTAGAGCCAGAGAGCAAGATCATCAGAGCTGCTCTAGAGCCTAAGAACCAGGTTAGCAGAGCTGCTCCAGAGGCAGAGAACCAGATCAGCAGAGCTGCTGTAGAGCCAGAGAACCAAGTCAGGAGAGCTGCTTTAGAGCCAGAGAACCAGGTCAGCAGAGCCGTTGTAGAGCCAGAGAACCAGGTCAGCAGAGCTGCTCTAGAGCCTAAGAACCAGGTCAGCAGAGCTGCTCTGGAGCCAGAGAACTAGGTCAGCAGAGCCGTTGTAGAGCCAGAGAACCAGGTCAGTAGAGTTGCTCTAGAGCCTAAGAAACAGGTCAGCAGAGCTGCTCTAGGGCCAGAGTACCAGATCAGTATCGCTGCTGTAGAGCCAGAGAAGCCAGGTCAGCAGAGCTGCTTTAGAGGGAGAGAACCAGGTCAGCAGAGCTGCTGTAGAGCCAGAGAAACCAGGTCAGTTGAGCTGCTTTAGAGGGAGAGAACCAGGTCAGTAGAGCTGCTTAACAGACAGAGAACCAGGTCAGCAGACCTGCTTTAGAGCCAGAGAACCAGGTCAGCATAGCTGCTCTAGAGCCAGAGAACCAGGTCAGCAGAGCTGCTTAAGAGCCAGAGAACTAGGTCCGCAGAGCTGCTCTAGAGCCAGAGAAACCAGGTCAGCACAGCTGCTGTAGAGCCAGAGAACCAGGTCAGCAGAGCCGCTCTAGAGCCACAGAACCATGTTAGCAGAGCTGCTGGAGAGCCAGAGAACCAGGTCAACAGAGCCGTTGTAGAGCCAGAGGACCACGTCAGCAGAGCTGCTCTAGAGCCAGAGAACTAGGTCAGCAGAGCTGCTGTAGAGCCTGAGAACCAGATCAGCAGAGCCGCTCTAGAGCCACAGAACCAGGTTAGCGGAGCCGCTTTAGAGCCAGAGAACCAGGTCAACAGAGCCGCTGTAGAGCCAAAGAAGCATGTCAGCAGAGCTACTTTAGAGCCAGAGAACCAGGTCAGTAGAGCTTCTCTAGAGGCAGAGCACCAGGTCAGAAGAGCTGCTCTAGAGGCAGAGAACCAGGTATGCAGAGCTGCTTTAGAGCCAGAGAAACAGGTCAGCAGAGATGCTTTAGAGCCAGAGATGCAGGTCAGCAGAGCTGCTTTAGAGCCAGAGAACCATGTCAGCAGAGCTGCCGTAAAGCCATAGAACCAGGTCAGCAGAGGTGCTGTAGAGCCAGAGAACCGGGTCAGTAGAGCAGTTGTAGAGAAGAGATAAAGGTCAGCAGAGCTGCTCTAGAGTCAGAGAACAAGGTCAGCAAAGCTGCTCCAGAGCCAGAGAACCAGGTCAGCAGAGCTTATTTAGAGTGAGAGAACCAGGTCAGCAGAGCCGATATAGAGGCAGAGAACTAAGTCAACAGAGATGCTTTAGAGCCAGAGAACCAGGTCAGCAGTGCTGCTTTAGAGCCAGAGAACAAGATCAGCAGAGCTGCTCTAGAGACTAAGAACCAGGTCAGCAGAGCTGCTCCAGAGGCAGAGAACCAGATCAGCAGAGCTGCTGTTGAGCCAGAGAACCAAGTCAGGAGAGCTGCTTTAGAGCCAGAGAACCAGGTCAGCAGAGCCGTTGTAGAGCCAGAGAACCAGGTCAGCAGAGCCGTTGTAGAGTAAGAGAACCAAATCAGCAGAGCTTTTCTAGAGCTAGAGAACCAGGTCAGCAGAGCTGCTTCAAAGCCAGAGAACCAGTTCAGCAGAGCTTCTTTAGAGCCAGAGAACCCTGTCAGCATACCTGCTTCAAAGCCAGAGAACAAGGTCAGCAGAGCACGCTTTAGAGCCAGAGAACCAGGTCAGCAGAGCTTCTTTAGAGGGAGAGAACCAGGTCAGCAGAGCTGCTTTAGAGCCAGAGAACCAGGTCAGCAGAGCTGCTTTAGAGGGAGAGAACCAGGTCAGCAGATCTGCTGCTCTAGAGCCAGAGAACCAGGTCAGCAGAGCTGCTTCAAAGCCATAGAACCACGTAAGCAGAGCTGCTCTAGAGCCTAAGAACCGGGTCAGCAGAGCTGCTCTAGAGCCAGATAACCATGTCAGCAGAGCTGCTGTAGAGTGAGAGAAACCAGGTCAGCAGAGCTGCTTTACAGCCAGAGAACCAGGTCAGCAGAGATGCTCTAGAGCCATAGAACAAGGTCTGTAGAGCTGCTTTAGAGCCAGAGATCTAGGTCAGCAGAGCTGCTTTAGAGCCATAGAACCAGGTCAGCAGAGCTTCTTTAGAGCCAGAGAACCTGGTCAGCAGATCTGCTTCAAAGCCAAAGAACCATGTCAGCAGAGCCGCTTTAGAGCCATAGAACCTGGTCAGCAGAGCTTCTTTAGTGTGAGAGAACCAGGTCAGAAGAGCTGCTTTAGAGCCAGAGAAGCAGGTCAGCAGAGCTGCTCTAGAGACAGAAAACCAGGTCAGCAGAGCTGTTCTAGAGGCAGAGAACGAGGTCAGCAGAGCTACTGTAGAGCCAGAGAAACCAGGTCAGCAGAGCTGCTTTAGAGGGAGAGGACCAGGTCAGCAGAGCTGCTTTAGAGCCCTAGAACCAGGTCAGCAGAGCTGCTTTATTGGGAGAGAACCAGGTCTGCAGAGCTGCTTTACAGCCAGAGAACCAGGTCAGCAGAGTTGCTTTAGAGCCAGAGAACTAGGTCAGCAGAGCTGCTCTAGAGGCAAAGAACCAGGTCAGCAGAGCTTCTGTAGAGCAGAGAACCAGGTCAGCAGAGCCGTTGTAGAGCCAGAGAATCAGGTAGGCAGAGCTGTTCTAGAGCCAGAGAACCAGGTCAGCAGAGTTGTTCTAGAGCCAGAGAACCAGGTCAGCAGATATGCTGTAGAGACAGAGAAACCAGGTCAGCAGAGCTGCTTTAGAGGGAGAGAACTAGGTCAGCATAGCTGCTTTAGAGCCAGAGAAACAGGTCAGCAGAGCCGCTCCAGAGCCTAAGAACCAGGTTAGCGGAGCCGCTTTAGAGCCAGAGAACCAGGTCAACAGAGCCACTGTAGAGCCAAAGAACCATGTCAGCAGAGCTACTTTAGAGCCAGAGAACCAGGTCATCAGAGCCGCTCTAGAGCCTAAGAACCAGGTCAGCAGAGCTGCACCAGAGCCAGAGATTCAGGTCAGCAGAGCTGCTATAGAGCCAAAGAACCATGTCAGCAGAGCACCAGGTCAGAAGAGCTGCTCTAGAGGCAGAGAACCAGGTATGCAGAGCTGCTTTAGAGCCAGAGAAACAGGTCAGCAGAGATGCTTTAGAGCCAGAGATGCAGGTCAGCAGAGCTGCTTTAGAGCCAGAGAACCATGTCAGCAGAGCTGCCGTAAAGCCATAGAACCAGGTCAGCAGAGGTGCTGTAGAGCCAGAGAACCGGGTCAGTAGAGCAGTTGTAGAGAAGAGATAAAGGTCAGCAGAGCTGCTCTAGAGTCAGAGAACAAGGTCAGCAAAGCTGCTCCAGAGCCAGAGAACCAGGTCAGCAGAGCTTATTTAGAGTGAGAGAACCAGGTCAGCAGAGCCGATATAGAGGCAGAGAACTAAGTCAACAGAGATGCTTTAGAGCCAGAGAACCAGGTCAGCAGTGCTGCTTTAGAGCCAGAGAACAAGATCAGCAGAGCTGCTCTAGAGACTAAGAACCAGGTCAGCAGAGCTGCTCCAGAGGCAGAGAACCAGATCAGCAGAGCTGCTGTTGAGCCAGAGAACCAAGTCAGGAGAGCTGCTTTAGAGCCAGAGAACCAGGTCAGCAGAGCCGTTGTAGAGCCAGAGAACCAGGTCAGCAGAGCCTTTTGTAGAGTAAGAGAACCAAATCAGCAGAGCTTTTCTAGAGCTAGAGAACCAGGTCAGCAGAGCTGCTTCAAAGCCAGAGAACCAGTTCAGCAGAGCTGCTTTAGAGCCATAGAACCAGGTCAGCAGAGCTTCTTTAGAGCCAGAGAACCCTGTCAGAATACCTGCTTCAAAGCCAGAGAACCAGGTCAGCAGAGCACGCTTTAGAGCCAGAGAACCAGGTCAGCAGAGCTTCTTTAGAGGGAGAGAACCAGGTCAGCAGAGCTGCTTTAGAGCCAGAGAACCAGGTCAGCAGAGCTGCTTTAGAGGGAGAGAACCAGGTCAGCAGATCTGCTGCTCTAGAGCCAGAGAACCAGGTCAGCAGAGCTGCTTCAAAGCCATAGAACCAGGTAAGCAGAGCCGCTCTAGAGCCTAAGAACCGGGTCAGCAGAGCTGCTCTAGAGCCAGATAACCATGTCAGCAGAGCTGCTGTAGAGTGAGAGAAACCAGGTCAGCAGAGCTGCTTTACAGCCAGAGAACCAGGTCAGCAGAGATGCTCTAGAGCCATAGAACAAGGTCAGTAGAGCTGCTTTAGAGCCAGAGATCTAGGTCAGCAGAGCTGCTTTAGAGCCATAGAACCAGGTCAGCAGAGCTTCTTTAGAGCCAGAGAACCTGGTCAGCAGATCTGCTTCAAAGCCAGAGAACCATGTCAGCAGAGCCGCTTTAGAGCCATAGAACCAGGTCAGCAGAGCTTCTTTAGTGTGAGAGAACCAGGTCAGAAGAGCTGCTTTAGAGCCAGAGAAGCAGGTCAGCAGAGCTGCTCTAGAGACAGAAAACCAGGTCAGCAGAGCTGTTCTAGAGACAGAGAACGAGGTCAGCAGAGCTACTGTAGAGCCAGAGAAACCAGGTCAGCAGAGCTGCTTTAGAGGGAGAGGACCAGGTCAGCAGAGCTGCTTTAGAGCCATAGAACCAGGTCAGCAGAGCTGCTTTATTGGGAGAGAACCAGGTCTGCAGAGCTGCTTTACAGCCAGAGAACCAGGTCAGCAGAGTTGCTTTAGAGCCAGAGAACTAGGTCAGCAGAGCTGCTCTAGAGGCAAAGAACCAGGTCAGCAGAGCTTCTGTAGAGCAGAGAACCAGGTCAGCAGAGCCGTTGTAGAGCCAGAGAATCAGGTAGGCAGAGCTGTTCTAGAGCCAGAGAACCAGGTCAGCAGAGTTGTTCTAGAGCCAGAGAACCAGGTCAGCAGAGATGCTGTAGAGACAGAGAAACCAGGTCAGCAGAGCTGCTTTAGAGGGAGAGAACTAGGTCAGCATAGCTGCTTTAGAGCCAGAGAAACAGGTCAGCAGAGCCACTCCAGAGCCTAAGAACCAGGTTAGCGGAGCCGCTTTAGAGCCAGAGAACCAGGTCAACAGAGCCACTGTAGAGCCAAAGAACCATGTCAGCAGAGCTACTTTAGAGCCAGAGAACCAGGTCATCAGAGCCGCTCTAGAGCCTAAGAACCAGGTCAGCAGAGCTGCACCAGAGCCAGAGATTCAGGTCAGAAGAGCTGCTATAGAGCCAAAGAACCATGTCAGCAGAGCTACTTTAGAGCCAGAGAACCAGGTCAGCAGAGCCGCTCTAGAGCCTAAGAACCAGGTCAGCAGAGCTGCACCAGAGCCAGAGAACCAGGTCAGCAGAGCCACTGTAGAGCCAAAGAACCATGTCAGCAGAGCTACTTTAGAGCCAGGGAACCAGGTCAGCAGAGCCACTCTAGAGCCTAAGAACCAGGTCAGCAGAGCTGCACCAGAGCCAGAGAACCAGGTCAGCAGAGCTGCTGTAGAGCCAGAGAACCAGGTCAGCAGAGCTGCTTTAGAGCCATAGAACCAGGTCAGCATAGTCGCTTTAAATCCAGAGAACCATGTCAGCAGAGCTACTTTAGAGCCAGGGAACCAGGTCAGCAGAGCAGCTTTAGAGCCAGAGAACCAGGTCAGCAGAGCTGCTTTAGAGCCATAGAACCAGGTCAGCAGAGCGGCTGTAGAGACAGAGAACCAGGTCAGCAGAGCCGTTGTAGTGCCAGAGAACCATGTCAGCAGAGCTGCTCTAGAGCCAGAGAACTAGGTCAGCAGAGCTGCTGTAGAGCCAGAGAACCAGGTCAGCAGAGCCGCTCTAGAGCCACAGAACCAGGTCAGCAGAGCTGCTTTAGAGCCAGAGAACCAGGTCAACAGAGTCGCTGTAGAGCCAGAGAACCAGGTCAGCAGAGCTGCTTTAGAGCCAGAGAACCAGGCCAGCAGAGCCCCTCTAGAGCCTAAGAACCAGGTCAGCAGAGCTGCTCCAGAGCCATAGAACCAGGTCAGCAGAGCTGCTTTAGAGCCATTGAACCAGGTTAGCAGAGCCGCTTTAGATCCAGAAAACCAGGTCAGCAGAGCCGTTGTAGAGTAAGAGAACCAGGTCAGCAGAGCTGCTGTAGAGTCAGAGAAACCAGGTCTGCACAGCTGCTTTTGAGGGAGATAACCAGTTCAGCATAGCTGATTTAGAGGGAGAAAACCAGACCAGCAGAGCTTTTCTAGAGCCAGAGAACTAGGTCAGCAGAGCTGCTGTAGAGCCAGAAAACCATGTCAGCAGATCCGCTCTAGAGCCACAGAACCAGGTCAGCAGAGCTGCTTTAGAGCCAGAGAACCAGGTCAACAGCGCCACTATAGAGCCAGAGACCCAGGTCAGCAGAGCTGCTCTAGAGCCAGAGAACCAGGTCAGCAGAGCAGCTGTAGAGCAGAGAACCAGGTCAGCAGAGCCATTGTAGAGCCAGAGAACCAGGTCAGCAGAGCTGCTCTAGAGCCAGAGAACTAGGTCAGCAGAGCTGCTGTAGAGCCAGAGAACCATGTCAGCAGAGCCGCTCTAGAGCCACAGAACCAGGTCAGCAGAGCTGCTCTAGAGCCAGAGAACCAGGTCAACAGAGCCACTGTAGAGCCAGAGAACTAGGTCAGCAGAGCTGCTTTAGAGCCAGAGAACAAGGTCAGCAGAGCTGCTCTAGAGCCAGAGAACCAGGTCAGCAGAGCTGCTCTAGAGCCAGCGAACCAGGTCAGCAGAGCTGCTGTGGAGCCAGAGAAACCAGGTGAACAGAGCTGCTTTAGAGCCAGAGAACCAGGTCAGCAGAGCTGCTTTAGAGGGAGAAAACCAGATCAGCAGAGATGTTCTAGAGTCAGAGAACCAGGTCAGCAGAGCTGCTTTAGAGGGAGAAAACCAGATCAGCAGAGATTTTCTAGAGCCAGAGAACCAGGTCAGCAGAGCTGCTTCGAAGCTAGAGAACCAGGTCAGCAAAGCTGCTTTAGAGCCATAGAACCAGGTCAGCAGAGCTGCTTCAAAGCCAGAGAACCAGGTGATCAGAGTTGTTTTAGAGCCATAGAACCAGTTCAGCATATCTGCTTTAGAGGGAGAGAACCAGGTCAGCAGAGCTGCTTAAGAGCCAGAGAACCAGGTCAGCAGAGCTGCTCTAGAGCCAGAGACCCAGGTCAGCAGAGCTGCTCTAGAGCCAGAGAACCAGGTCAGCAGAGCTGCTGTAGAGCAGAGAACCAGGTCAGCAGAGCCATTGTAGAGCCAGAGAACCAGGTCAGCAGAGCTGCTCTAGAGCCAGAGAACTAGGTCAGCAGAGCTGCTGTAGAGCCAGAGAACCATGTCAGCAGAGCCGCTCTAGAGCCACAGAACCAGGTCAGCAGAGCTGCTCTAGAGCCAGAGAACCAGGCCAACAGATCCACTGCAGAGCCAGAGAACCAGGTCAGCAGAGCTGCTGTAGAGCCAGAGAAAACAGGTCAGCAGAGCTGCTTTAGAGGGAGAGAACCAGGTCAGCAGAGATGCTTTAGAGCCAGAGAACCAGGTCAGCAGAGCTGCTTTAGAGGGAGAAAACGAGATCAGCAGAGATTTTCTAGAGCCAGAGAACCAGTTCAGCAGAGCTGCTTCAAAGCCAGAGAACCAGGTCAGCAGAGCTGGTTTAGAGCCATAGAATCAGGTCAGCAGAGCTGCTTCAAAGCCAGAGAACCAGGTTATCAGAGTTGTTTTAGAGCCATAGAACCAGGTCAGCAGAGCTGCTTTAGAGGGAGAGAACCAAGTCAGCAGAGCTGGTTTAGAGCCAGAGAAACAGATCAGCAGAGCTGCTTTAGAGCCAGAGAACCAGGTCAGCAGAGCTGCTCTAGATGCAGAGAACCAGGTCAGCAGAGCTGCTCTAGAGGCATAGAACAAGGTCAGCAGAGGTGTTATAGAGCCAGAGAAACCAGGTCAGCAGAGCTGCTTTAGAAGAAGAGAACCAGGTCAGCAGAGCTGCTTTAGAGCCATTGAACCAGGTCAGCAGAGCTGCTCTAGAGCCAGAGAACTAGGTCAGCAGAGCTGCTGTAGAGCCAGAGAACCAAGTCAGCAGAGCCGCTCTAGAGCCAGAGAACCAGGTCATCGGAGGTGCTTTAGAGCCAGAGAACCAGGTCAACAGAGCCGCTGTAGAGCCAGAGAACCAGGTCATCGGAGCTGCTTTAGAGCCAGTGAACCAGGTCAGAAGAGCCGCTTTTGATCCAGAGAACCAGGTCAGCAGAGCCGTTGTAGAGTAAGAGAACCAGGTCAGCAGAGCTGCTGTAGAGCTAGAGAAACCAGGTCTGCACATCTGCTTTAGAGGGAGATAACCAGGTCAGCAGAGCTGCTTTAGAGGGAGAAAACCAGATCAGCAGAGCTTTTCTAGAGCCAGAGAACCAGGTCAGCAGAGCTGCTCCAGAGCCAGAGAACCAGGTCAGCAGAGCTGCTTTAGAGCCATAGAACCAGGTCAGCAGAGCTACTTTAGAGCCAGATAACCAGGTCATAAGACCTGCTTCAAAGCCAGACAACCAGATCAGCAGAGCCGCTTTAGAGCCATATAACCAGGCCAGCAGAGCTGCTTTAGAGGGAGAGAACCAGGTTAGCAGAGCTGCTCTAGAGGCAGAGAACCAGGTCAGTAGAGCTACTGTAGAGCCAGAGAAACCAGGTCAGCAGAGCTGCATTAGATGGAGAGGACCAGGCCAGCATAGCTGCGTTAGAACCAGAGAACTAGGTCCGCAGAGCTGCTCTAGAGGCAGAGAACCAGGTCAGCAGAGCTGCTGTAGAGCAGAGAACCAGTCAACAGAGCTGTTGTAGAGCCAGTGAACCAGGTCAGCAGAGCTGCTCTAGAGCCAGAGAACTAGGTCAGCAGAGATGCTGTAGAGCCAGAAAACCATGTCAGCAGAGCCGCTCTAGAGCCACAGAACCAGGTCAGCAGAGCTGCTTCAGAGCCAGAGAACCAGGCCAACAGAGCTGCTCTAGAGCCAGAGACCCAGGTCAGCAGAGCTGCTCTAGAGCTAGTGAACCAGGTCAGCAGAACTGCTGTAGAGCAGAGAAGCAGGTCAGCAGAGCCGTTGTAGAGCCAGAGAACCAGGTCAGCAGAGCTGCTCTAGAGCCAGAGAACTAGGTCAGCAGAGCTGCTGTAGAGCCAGAGAACCATATCAGCAGAGCCGCTCTAGAGCCACAGAACCAGGTCAGCAGAGCTGCTTTAGAGCCAGAGAACCAGGCCAACAAATCCACTGTAGAGTCAGAGAACCAGGTCAGTAGAGCTGCTCTAGAGCCAGAGAAACCAGGTCAGCAGAGCTGCTTTAGAGGGAGAGAACCAGGTCAGCAGAGATGCTTTAGAGCCAGAGAACCAGCTCAGCAGAGCTGCTTTAGAGGGAGAAAACCAGATCAGCAGAGATTTTCTAGAGCCAGAGAACCAGGTCAGCAGAGCTACTTCAAAGCCAGAGAACCAGGTCAGCAGAGCCACTGTAGAGCCAGAGAACTAGGTCAGCAGAGCTGCTTTAGAGCCAGAGAACAAGGTCAGCAGAGCTGCTCTAGAGCCAGAGAACCAGGTCAGCAGAGCTGCTCTATAGCCAGCGAACCAGGTCAGCAGAGCTGCTGTGGAGCCAGAGAAACCAGGTGAACAGAGCTGCTTTAGAGCCAGAGAACCAGGTCAGCAGAGCTGCTTTAGAGGGAGAAAACCAGATCAGCAGAGATGTTCTAGAGTCAGAGAACCAGGTCAGCAGAGCTGCTTTAGAGGGAGAAAACCAGATCAGCAGAGATTTTCTAGAGCCAGAGAACCAGGTCAGCAGAGCTGCTTCGAAGCTAGAGAACCAGGTCAGCAAAGCTGCTTTAGAGCCATAGAACCAGGTCAGCAGAGCTGCTTCAAAGCCAGAGAACCAGGTTATGAGAGTTGTTTTAGAGCCATAGAACCAGTTCAGCATATCTGCTTTAGAGGGAGAGAACCAGGTCAGCAGAGCTGCTTAAGAGCCAGAGAACCAGGTCAGCAGAGCTGCTCTAGAGCCAGAGACCCAGGTCAGCAGAGCTGCTCTAGAGCCAGAGAACCAGGTCAGCAGAGCTGCTGTAGAGCAGAGAACCAGGTCAGCAGAGCCATTGTAGAGCCAGAGAACCAGGTCAGCAGAGCTGCTCTAGAGCCAGAGAACTAGGTCAGCAGAGCTGCTGTAGAGCCAGAGAACCATGTCAGCAGAGCCGCTCTAGAGCCACAGAACCAGGTCAGCAGAGCTGCTCTAGAGCCAGAGAACCAGGCCAACAGATCCACTGCAGAGCCAGAGAACCAGGTCAGCAGAGCTGCTGTAGAGCCAGAGAAAACAGGTCAGCAGAGCTGCTTTAGAGGGAGAGAACCAGGTCAGCAGAGATGCTTTAGAGCCAGAGAACCAGGTCAGCAGAGCTGCTTTAGAGGGAGAAAACGAGATCAGCAGAGATTTTCTAGAGCGAGAGAACCAGTTCAGCAGAGCTGCTTCAAAGCCAGAGAACCAGGTCAGCAGAGCTGGTTTAGAGCCATAGAATCAGGTCAGCAGAGCTGCTTCAAAGCCAGAGAACCAGGTTATCAGAGTTGTTTTAGAGCCATAGAACCAGGTCAGCAGAGCTGCTTTAGAGGGAGAGAACCAAGTCAGCAGAGCTGGTTTAGAGCCAGAGAAACAGATCAGCAGAGCTGCTTTAGAGCCAGAGAACCAGGTCAGCAGAGCTGCTCTAGATGCAGAGAACCAGGTCAGCAGAGCTGCTCTAGAGGCATAGAACAAGGTCAGCAGAGGTGTTATAGAGCCAGAGAAACCAGGTCAGCAGAGCTTCTTTAGAAGAAGAGAACCAGGTCAGCAGAGCTGCTTTAGAGCCATTGAACCGGGTCAGCAGAGCTGCTCTAGAGCCAGAGAACTAGGTCAGCAGAGCTGCTGTAGAGCCAGAGAACCAGGTCAGCAGAGCCGCTCTAGAGCCAGAGAACCAGGTCATCGGAGGTGCTTTAGAGCCAGAGAACCAGGTCAACAGAGCCGCTGTAGAGCCAGAGAACCAGGTCATCGGAGCTGCTTTAGAGCCAGTGAACCAGGTCAGAAGAGCCGCTTTTGATCCAGAGAACCAGGTCAGCAGAGCCGTTGTAGAGTAAGAGAACCAGGTCAGCAGAGCTGCTGTAGAGCCAGAGAAACCAGGTCTGCACAGCTGCTTTAGAGGGAGATAACCAGGTCAGCAGAGCTGCTTTAGAGGGAGAAAACCAGATCAGCAGAGCTTTTCTAGAGCCAGAGAACCAGGTCAGCAGAGCTGCTCCAGAGCTAGAGAACCAGGTCAGCAGAGCTGCTTTAGAGCCATAGAACCAGGTCAGCAGAGCTACTTTAGAGCCAGATAACCAGGTCATAAGACCTGCTTCAAAGCCAGACAACCAGATCAGCAGAGCCGCTTTAGAGCCATATAACCAGGCCAGCAGAGCTGCTTTAGAGGGAGAGAACCAGGTTAGCAGAGCTGCTCTAGAGGCAGAGAACCAGGTCAGTAGAGCTACTGTAGAGCCAGAGAAACCAGGTCAGCAGAGCTGCATTAGATGGAGAGGACCAGGCCAGCATAGCTGCGTTAGAACCAGAGAACTAGGTCCGCAGAGCTGCTCTAGAGGCAGAGAACCAGGTCAGCAGAGCTGCTGTAGAGCAGAGAACCAGTCAACAGAGCTGTTGTAGAGCCAGTGAACCAGGTCAGCAGAGCTGCTCTAGAGCCAGAGAACTAGGTCAGCAGAGATGCTGTAGAGCCAGAAAACCATGTCAGCAGAGCCGCTCTAGAGCCACAGAACCAGGTCAGCAGAGCTGCTTCAGAGCCAGAGAACCAGGCCAACAGAGCTGCTCTAGAGCCAGAGACCCAGGTCAGCAGAGCTGCTCTAGAGCTAGTGAACCAGGTCAGCAGAACTGCTGTAGAGCAGAGAAGCAGGTCAGCAGAGCCGTTGTATAGCCAGAGAACCAGGTCAGCAGAGCTGCTCTAGAGCCAGAGAACTAGGTCAGCAGAGCTGCTGTAGAGCCAGAGAACCATATCAGCAGAGCCGCTCTAGAGCCACAGAACCAGGTCAGCAGAGCTGCTTTAGAGCCAGAGAACCAGGCCAACAAATCCACTGTAGAGTCAGAGAACCAGGTCAGTAGAGCTGCTCTAGAGCCAGAGAAACCAGGTCAGCAGAGCTGCTTTAGAGGGAGAGAACCAGGTCAGCAGAGATGCTTTAGAGCCAGAGAACCAGCTCAGCAGAGCTGCTTTAGAGGGAGAAAACCAGATCAGCAGAGATTTTCTAGAGCCAGAGAACCAGGTCAGCAGAGCTACTTCAAAGCCAGAGAACCAGGTCAGCAGAGCCACTGTAGAGCCAGAGAACTAGGTCAGCAGAGCTGCTTTAGAGCCAGAGAACAAGGTCAGCAGAGCTGCTCTAGAGCCAGAGAACCAGGTCAGCAGAGCTGCTCTAGAGCCAGCGAACCAGGTCAGCAGAGCTGCTGTGGAGCCAGAGAAACCAGGTGAACAGAGCTGCTTTAGAGCCAGAGAACCAGGTCAGCAGAGCTGCTTTAGAGGGAGAAAACCAGATCAGCAGAGATGTTCTAGAGTCAGAGAACCAGGTCAGCAGAGCTGCTTTAGAGGGAGAAAACCAGATCAGCAGAGATTTTCTAGAGCCAGAGAACCAGGTCAGCAGAGCTGCTTCGAAGCTAGAGAACCAGGTCAGCAAAGCTGCTTTAGAGCCATAGAACCAGGTCAGCAGAGCTGCTTCAAAGCCAGAGAACCAGGTTATCAGAGTTGTTTTAGAGCCATAGAACCAGTTCAGCATATCTGCTTTAGAGGGAGAGAACCAGGTCAGCAGAGCTGCTTAAGAGCCAGAGAACCAGGTCAGCAGAGCTGCTCTAGAGCCAGAGACCCAGGTCAGCAGAGCTGCTCTAGAGCCAGAGAACCAGGTCAGCAGAGCTGCTGTAGAGCAGAGAACCAGGTCAGCAGAGCCATTGTAGAGCCAGAGAACCAGGTCAGCAGAGCTGCTCTAGAGCCAGAGAACTAGGTCAGCAGAGCTGCTGTAGAGCCAGAGAACCATGTCAGCAGAGCCGCTCTAGAGCCACAGAACCAGGTCAGCAGAGCTGCTCTAGAGCCAGAGAACCAGGCCAACAGATCCACTGCAGAGCCAGAGAACCAGGTCAGCAGAGCTGCTGTAGAGCCAGAGAAAACAGGTCAGCAGAGCTGCTTTAGAGGGAGAGAACCAGGTCAGCAGAGATGCTTTAGAGCCAGAGAACCAGGTCAGCAGAGCTGCTTTAGAGGGAGAAAACGAGATCAGCAGAGATTTTCTAGAGCCAGAGAACCAGTTCAGCAGAGCTGCTTCAAAGCCAGAGAACCGGGTCAGCAGAGCTGGTTTAGATCCGTAGAATCAGGTCAGCAGAGCTGCTTCAAAGCCGGAGAACCAGGTTATCAGAGTTGTTTTAGAGCCATAGAACCAGGTCAGCAGAGCTGCTTTAGAGGGAGAGAACCAAGTCAGCAGAGCTGGTTTAGAGCCAGAGAAACAGATCAGCAGAGCTGCTTTAGAGCCAGAGAACCAGGTCAGCAGATCTGCTCTAGATGCAGAGAACCAGGTCAGCAGAGCTGCTCTAGAGGCATAGAACAAGGTCAGCAGAGGTGTTATAGAGCCAGAGAAACCAGGTCAGCAGAGCTGCTTTAGAAGAAGAGAACCAGGTCAGCAGAGCTGCTTTAGAGCCATTGAACCAGGTCAGCAGAGCTGCTCTAGAGCCAGAGAACTAGGTCAGCAGAGCTGCTGTAGAGCCAGAGAACCAGGTCAGCAGAGCCGCTCTAGAGCCAGAGAACCAGGTCATCGGAGGTGCTTTAGAGCCAGAGAACCAGGTCAACAGAGCCGCTGTAGAGCCAGAGAACCAGGTCATCGGAGCTGCTTTAGAGCCAGTGAACCAGGTCAGAAGAGCCGCTTTTGATCCAGAGAACCAGGTCAGCAGAGCCGTTGTAGAGTAAGAGAACCAGGTCAGCAGAGCTGCTGTAGAGCCAGAGAAACCAGGTCTGCACAGCTGCTTTAGAGGGAGATAACCAGGTCAGCAGAGCTGCTTTAGAGGGAGAAAACCAGATAAGCAGAGCTTTTCTAGAGCCAGAGAACCAGGTCAGCAGAGCTGCTCCAGAGCCAGAGAACCAGGTCAGCAGAGCTGCTTTAGAGCCATAGAACCAGGTCAGCAGAGCTACTTTAGAGCCAGATAACCAGGTCATAAGACCTGCTTCAAAAACAGACAACCAGATCAGCAGAGCCGCTTTAGAGCCATATAACCAGGCCAGCAGAGCTGCTTTAGAGGGAGAGAACCAGGTTAGCAGAGCTGCTCTAGAGGCAGAGAACCAGGTCAGTAGAGCTGCTTCAGAGCCAGAGAACCAGGCCAACAGAGCTGCTCTAGAGCCAGAGACCCAGGTCAGCAGAGCTGCTCTAGAGCTAGTGAACCAGGTCAGCAGAACTGCTGTAGAGCAGAGAAGCAGGTCAGCAGAGCCGTTGTAGAGCCAGAGAACCAGGTCAGCAGAGCTGCTCTAGAGCCAGAGAACTAGGTCAGCAGAGCTGCTGTAGAGCCAGAGAACCATATCAGCAGAGCCGCTCTAGAGCCACAGAACCAGGTCAGCAGAGCTGCTTTAGAGCCAGAGAACCAGGCCAACAAATCCACTGTAGAGTCAGAGAACCAGGTCAGTAGAGCTGCTCTAGAGCCAGAGAAACCAGGTCAGCAGAGCTGCTTTAGAGGGAGAGAACCAGGTCAGCAGAGATGCTTTAGAGCCAGAGAACCAGCTCAGCAGAGCTGCTTTAGAGGGAGAAAACCAGATCAGCAGAGATTTTCTAGAGCCAGAGAACCAGGTCAGCAGAGCTACTTCAAAGCCAGAGAACCAGGTCAGCAGAGCTGCTTTAGAGCCATAGAATCAGGTCAGCAGAGCTGCTTCAAAGCCAGAGAACCAGGTTATCAGAGTTGTTTTAGAGCCATAGAACCAGGTCAGCAGAGCTGCTTTAGAGGGAGAGAACCAGGTCAGCAGAGCTGTTTTAGAGCCAGAGAAACAGGTCAGCAGAGCTGCTTTAGAGCCAGAGAACCAGGTCAGCAGAGCTGCTCTAGATGCAGAGAACCAGGTCAGCAGAGCTGCTCTAGAGGCAGAGAACACGGTCAAAAGAGGTGTTATAGAGCCAGAGAAACCAGGTCAGCAGAGCTGCTTTAGAAGAAGAGAACCAGGTCAGCAGAGCTGCTTTAGAGCCAGAGAACCAGGTCAACAGAGCCGCTGTAGAGCCAGAGAACCAGGTCATCGGAGCTGCTTTAGAGCCAGTGAACCAGGTCAGAAGAGCCGCTTTTGATCCAGAGAACCAGGTCAGCAGAGCCGTTGTAGAGTAAGAGAACCAGGTCAGCAGAGCTGCTGTAGAGCCAGAGAAACCAGGTCTGCACAGCTGCTTTAGAGGGAGATAACCAGGTCAGCAGAGCTGCTTTAGAGGGAGAAATCCAGATAAGCAGAGCTTTTCTAGAGCCAGAGAACCAGGTCAGCAGAGCTGCTCCAGAGCCAGAGAACCAGGTCAGCAGAGCTGCTTTAGAGCCATAGAACCAGGTCAGCAGAGCTACTTTAGAGCCAGATAACCAGGTCATAAGACCTGCTTCAAAGCCAGACAGCCAGATCAGCAGAGCCGCTTTAGAGCCATATAACCAGGCCAGCAGAGCTGCTTTAGAGGGAGAGAACCAGGTTAGCAGAGCTGCTCTAGAGGCAGAGAACCAGGTCAGTAGAGCTACTGTAGAGCCAGAGAAACCAGGTCAGCAGAGCTGCATTAGATGGAGAGGACCAGGCCAGCATAGCTGCGTTAGAACCAGAGAACTAGGTCCGCAGAGCTGCTCTAGAGGCAGAGAACCAGGTCAGCAGAGCTGCTGTAGAGCAGAGAACCAGTCAACAGAGCTGTTGTAGAGCCAGTGAACCAGGTCAGCAGAGCTGCTCTAGAGCCAGAGAACTAGGTCAGCAGAGATGCTGTAGAGCCAGAAAACCATGTCAGCAGAGCCGCTCTAGAGCCACAGAACCAGGTCAGCAGAGCTGCTTCAGAGCCAGAGAACCAGGCCAACAGAGCTGCTCTAGAGCCAGAGACCCAGGTCAGCAGAGCTGCTCTAGAGCTAGTGAACCAGGTCAGCAGAACTGCTGTAGAGCAGAGAAGCAGGTCAGCAGAGCCGTTGTAGAGCCAGAGAACCAGGTCAGCAGAGCTGCTCTAGAGCCAGAGAACTAGGTCAGCAGAGCTGCTGTAGAGCCAGAGAACCATATCAGCAGAGCCGCTCTAGAGCCACAGAACCAGGTCAGCAGAGCTGCTTTAGAGCCAGAGAACCAGGCCAACAAATCCACTGTAGAGTCAGAGAACCAGGTCAGTAGAGCTGCTCTAGAGCCAGAGAAACCAGGTCAGCAGAGCTGCTTTAGAGGGAGAGAACCAGGTCAGCAGAGATGCTTTAGAGCCAGAGAACCAGCTCAGCAGAGCTGCTTTAGAGGGAGAAAACCAGATCAGCAGAGATTTTCTAGAGCCAGAGAACCAGGTCAGCAGAGCTACTTCAAAGCCAGAGAACCAGGTCAGCAGAGCTGCTTTAGAGCCATAGAATCAGGTCAGCAGAGCTGCTTCAAAGCCAGAGAACCAGGTTATCAGAGTTGTTTTAGAGCCATAGAACCAGGTCAGCAGAGCTGCTTTAGAGGGAGAGAACCAGGTCAGCAGAGCTGTTTTAGAGCCAGAGAAACAGGTCAGCAGAGCTGCTTTAGAGCCAGAGAACCAGGTCAGCAGAGCTGCTCTAGATGCAGAGAACCAGGTCAGCAGAGCTGCTCTAGAGGCAGAGAACACGGTCAAAAGAGGTGTTATAGAGCCAGAGAAACCAGGTCAGCAGAGCTGCTTTAGAAGAAGAGAACCAGGTCAGCAGAGCTGCTTTAGAGCCAGAGAACCAGGTCAACAGAGCCGCTGTAGAGCCAGAGAACCAGGTCATCGGAGCTGCTTTAGAGCCAGTGAACCAGGTCAGCAGAGCCGCTGTAGAGCCAGAGAAACCAGGTCTGCACAGCTGCTTTAGAGGGAGATAACCAGGTCAGCAGAGCTGCTTTAGAGGGAGAAAACCAGATCAGCAGAGCTTTTCTAGAGCCAGAGAACCAGGTCAGCAGAGCTGCTCCAGAGCCAGAGAACCAGGTCAGCAGAGCTACTGTAGAGCCAGAGAAACCAGGTCAGCAGAGCTGCATTAGATGGAGAGGACCAGGCCAGCAGAGCTGCGTTAGAACGAGAGAACTAGGTCTGCAGAGCTGCTCTAGAGGCAGAAAACCAGGTCAGCAGAGCTGCTGTAGAGCAGAGAACCAGTCAACAGAGCTGCTCTAGGGCCAGAGAACTAGGTCAGCAGAGATGCTGTAGAGCCAGAAAACCATGTCAGCAGAGCCGCTCTAGAGCCACAGAACCAGGTCAGCAGAGCTGCTTTAGAGCCAAAGAACCAGGTCAACAGATCCACTGTAGAGCCAGAGAACCAGGTCAGCAGAGCTGCTGTAGAGCCAGAGAAACCAGGTCAGCAGAGCTGCTTTAGAGGGAGAGAACCAGGTCAGCAGAGATGCTTTAGAGCCAGAGAACCAGGTCAGCAGAGCTGCTTTAGAAGAAGAGAACCAGGTCAGCAGAGCTGCTTTAGAGCCAGAGAACCAGGTCAACAGAGCCGCTGTAGAGCCAGAGAACCAGGTCATCGGAGCTGCTTTACAGCCAGTGAACCAGGTCAGCAGAGCTGCTGTAGAGCCATAGAACCAGGTCAGCAGAGCTGCTGTAGAGCCATAGAACCAGGTCAGCAGAGCCGTTGTAGTGCCAGAGAACCACGTCAGAAGAGCTGCTCTAGAGCCAGAGAACTAGGTCAGCAGAGCAGTTGTAGAGCCAGAGAACCAGGTCAGTAGAGCTGCTGTAGAGCCAGAGAAACCAGGTCAGCAGAGCTGCTTTAGAGGGAGAGAACCAGGTCAGCAGAGATGCTTTAGAGCCAGAGAACCAGGTCAGCAGAGCTGCTTTAGAGGGAGAAAACCAGATCAGCAGAGATTTTCTAGAGCCAGAGAACCAGGTCAGCAGAGCTGCTTCAAAGCCAGAGAGCCAGGTCAGCAGAGCTGCTTTAGAGCCATAGAATCAGGTCAGTAGAGCTGGTTCAAAGCCATAGAACCAGGTCAGCAGAGCTGCTTTAGAGGGAGAGAACCAGGTCAGCAGAGCTGGTTTAGAGCCAGAGAAACAGGCCAGCAGAGCTGCTTTAGAGCCAGAGAACCAGGTCAGCAGAGCTACTCTAGATGCAGAGAACCAGGTCAGCAGAGCTGCTCTAGAGGCAGAGAACAAGGTCAGCAGGGGTGCTATAGAGCCAGAGAAACCAGGCCAGCAGAGCTGCTTTAGAAGAAGAGAACCAGGTCAGCAGAGCTGCTTTAGAGCCAGAGAACCAGGTCAGCAGACCTGCTCTAGAGCCAGAGAACTAGGTCAGCAGAGCTGCTGTAGAGCCAGAGAACCAGGTCAGCAGAGCCGCTCTAGAGCCAGAGAACCAGGTCATTGGAGCTGCTTTAGAGCCAGAGAATCAGGTCAACAGAGCCGCTGTAGAGACAGAGAACCAAGTCAGCAGAGCTGCTTTTGATCCAGAGAACCAGGTCAGCAGAGCCGTTGTAGAGTAAGAGAATCAGGTCAGCAGAGCTGCTGTAGAGCCAGAGAAACCAGGTCTGCACAGCTGCTTTAGAGGGAGATAACCAGGTCAGCAGAGCTGCTTTAGAGGGAGAAAACCAGATCAGCAGAGCTTTTCTAGAGCCAGAGAACCAGGTCAGCAGAGCTGCTCCAGAGCCAGAGAACCAGGTCAGCAGAGCTGCTTTAGAGCCATAGAACCAGGTCAGCAGAGCTACTTTAGAGCCAGATAACCAGGTCATAAGACCTGCTTCAAAGCCAGACAACCAGATCAGCAGAGCCGCTTTAGAGCCATATAACCAGGCCAGCAGAGCTGCTTTAGAGGGAGAGAACCAGGTCAGCAGAGCTGCTCTAGAGGCAGAGAACCAGGTCAGTAGAGCTACTGTAGAGCCAGAGAAACCAGGTCAGCAGAGCTGCATTAGATGGAGAGGACCAGGCCAGCATAGCTGCGTTAAAACCAGAGAACTAGGTCCGCAGAGCTGCTCTAGAGGCAGAGAACCAGGTTAGCAGAGCTGCTGTAGAGCAGAGAACCAGTCAACAGAGCTGTTGTAGAGCCAGTGAACCAGGTCAGCAGAGCTGCTCTAGAGCCATAGAACTAGGTCAGCAGAGATGCTGTAGAGCCAGAAAACCATGTCAGCAGAGCCGCTCTAGAGCCACAGAACCAGGTCAGCAGAGCTGCTTTAGAGCCAGAGAACCAGGCCAACAGAGCTGCTCTAGAGCCAGAGACCCAGGTCAGCAGAGCTGCTCTAGAGCTAGTGAACCAGGTCAGCAGAACTGCTGTAGAGCAGAGAAGCAGGTCAGCAGAGCCGTTGTAGAGCCAGAGAACCAGGTCAGCAGAGCTGCTCTAGAGCCAGAGAACTAGGTCAGCAGAGCTGCTGTAGAGCCAGAGAACCATATCAGCAGAGCCGCTCTAGAGCCACAGAACCAGGTCAGCAGAGCTGCTTTAGAGCCAGAGAACCAGGCCAACAAATCCACTGTAGAGTCAGAGAACCAGGTCAGTAGAGCTGCTCTAGAGCCAGAGAAACCAGGTCAGCAGAGCTGCTTTAGAGGGAGAGAACCAGGTCAGCAGAGATGCTTTAGAGCCAGAGAACCAGCTCAGCAGAGCTGCTTTAGAGGGAGAAAACCAGATCAGCAGAGATTTTCTAGAGCCAGAGAACCAGGTCAGCAGAGCTACTTCAAAGCCAGAGAACCAGGTCAGCAGAGCTGCTTTAGAGCCATAGAATCAGGTCAGCAGAGCTGCTTCAAAGCCAGAGAACCAGGTTATCAGAGTTGTTTTAGAGCCATAGAACCAGGTCAGCAGAGCTGCTTTAGAGGGAGAGAACCAGGTCAGCAGAGCTGTTTTAGAGCCAGAGAAACAGGTCAGCAGAGCTGCTTTAGAGCCAGAGAACCAGGTCAGCAGAGCTGCTCTAGATGCAGAGAACCAGGTCAGCAGAGCTGCTCTAGAGGCAGAGAACACGGTCAAAAGAGGTGTTATAGAGCCAGAGAAACCAGGTCAGCAGAGCTGCTTTAGAAGAAGAGAACCAGGTCAGCAGAGCTGCTTTAGAGCCAGAGAACCAGGTCAACAGAGCCGCTGTAGAGCCAGAGAACCAGGTCATCGGAGCTGCTTTAGAGCCAGTGAACCAGGTCAGAAGAGCCGCTTTTGATCCAGAGAACCAGGTCAGCAGAGCCGTTGTAGAGTAAGAGAACCAGGTCAGCAGAGCTGCTGTAGAGCCAGAGAAACCAGGTCTGCACAGCTGCTTTAGAGGGAGATAACCAGGTCAGCAGAGCTGCTTTAGAGGGAGAAATCCAGATAAGCAGAGCTTTTCTAGAGCCAGAGAACCAGGTCAGCAGAGCTGCTCCAGAGCCAGAGAACCAGGTCAGCAGAGCTGCTTTAGAGCCATAGAACCAGGTCAGCAGAGCTACTTTAGAGCCAGATAACCAGGTCATAAGACCTGCTTCAAAGCCAGACAGCCAGATCAGCAGAGCCGCTTTAGAGCCATATAACCAGGCCAGCAGAGCTGCTTTAGAGGGAGAGAACCAGGTTAGCAGAGCTGCTCTAGAGGCAGAGAACCAGGTCAGTAGAGCTACTGTAGAGCCAGAGAAACCAGGTCAGCAGAGCTGCATTAGATGGAGAGGACCAGGCCAGCATAGCTGCGTTAGAACCAGAGAACTAGGTCCGCAGAGCTGCTCTAGAGGCAGAGAACCAGGTCAGCAGAGCTGCTGTAGAGCAGAGAACCAGTCAACAGAGCTGTTGTAGAGCCAGTGAACCAGGTCAGCAGAGCTGCTCTAGAGCCAGAGAACTAGGTCAGCAGAGATGCTGTAGAGCCAGAAAACCATGTCAGCAGAGCCGCTCTAGAGCCACAGAACCAGGTCAGCAGAGCTGCTTCAGAGCCAGAGAACCAGGCCAACAGAGCTGCTCTAGAGCCAGAGACCCAGGTCAGCAGAGCTGCTCTAGAGCTAGTGAACCAGGTCAGCAGAACTGCTGTAGAGCAGAGAAGCAGGTCAGCAGAGCCGTTGTAGAGCCAGAGAACCAGGTCAGCAGAGCTGCTCTAGAGCCAGAGAACTAGGTCAGCAGAGCTGCTGTAGAGCCAGAGAACCATATCAGCAGAGCCGCTCTAGAGCCACAGAACCAGGTCAGCAGAGCTGCTTTAGAGCCAGAGAACCAGGCCAACAAATCCACTGTAGAGTCAGAGAACCAGGTCAGTAGAGCTGCTCTAGAGCCAGAGAAACCAGGTCAGCAGAGCTGCTTTAGAGGGAGAGAACCAGGTCAGCAGAGATGCTTTAGAGCCAGAGAACCAGCTCAGCAGAGCTGCTTTAGAGGGAGAAAACCAGATCAGCAGAGATTTTCTAGAGCCAGAGAACCAGGTCAGCAGAGCTACTTCAAAGCCAGAGAACCAGGTCAGCAGAGCTGCTTTAGAGCCATAGAATCAGGTCAGCAGAGCTGCTTCAAAGCCAGAGAACCAGGTTATCAGAGTTGTTTTAGAGCCATAGAACCAGGTCAGCAGAGCTGCTTTAGAGGGAGAGAACCAGGTCAGCAGAGCTGTTTTAGAGCCAGAGAAACAGGTCAGCAGAGCTGCTTTAGAGCCAGAGAACCAGGTCAGCAGAGCTGCTCTAGATGCAGAGAACCAGGTCAGCAGAGCTGCTCTAGAGGCAGAGAACACGGTCAAAAGAGGTGTTATAGAGCCAGAGAAACCAGGTCAGCAGAGCTGCTTTAGAAGAAGAGAACCAGGTCAGCAGAGCTGCTTTAGAGCCAGAGAACCAGGTCAACAGAGCCGCTGTAGAGCCAGAGAACCAGGTCATCGGAGCTGCTTTAGAGCCAGTGAACCAGGTCAGCAGAGCCGCTGTAGAGCCAGAGAAACCAGGTCTGCACAGCTGCTTTAGAGGGAGATAACCAGGTCAGCAGAGCTGCTTTAGAGGGAGAAAACCAGATCAGCAGAGCTTTTCTAGAGCCAGAGAACCAGGTCAGCAGAGCTGCTCCAGAGCCAGAGAACCAGGTCAGCAGAGCTACTGTAGAGCCAGAGAAACCAGGTCAGCAGAGCTGCATTAGATGGAGAGGACCAGGCCAGCAGAGCTGCGTTAGAACGAGAGAACTAGGTCTGCAGAGCTGCTCTAGAGGCAGAAAACCAGGTCAGCAGAGCTGCTGTAGAGCAGAGAACCAGTCAACAGAGCTGCTCTAGGGCCAGAGAACTAGGTCAGCAGAGATGCTGTAGAGCCAGAAAACCATGTCAGCAGAGCCGCTCTAGAGCCACAGAACCAGGTCAGCAGAGCTGCTTTAGAGCCAAAGAACCAGGTCAACAGATCCACTGTAGAGCCAGAGAACCAGGTCAGCAGAGCTGCTGTAGAGCCAGAGAAACCAGGTCAGCAGAGCTGCTTTAGAGGGAGAGAACCAGGTCAGCAGAGATGCTTTAGAGCCAGAGAACCAGGTCAGCAGAGCTGCTTTAGAAGAAGAGAACCAGGTCAGCAGAGCTGCTTTAGAGCCAGAGAACCAGGTCAACAGAGCCGCTGTAGAGCCAGAGAACCAGGTCATCGGAGCTGCTTTACAGCCAGTGAACCAGGTCAGCAGAGCTGCTGTAGAGCCATAGAACCAGGTCAGCAGAGCTGCTGTAGAGCCATAGAACCAGGTCAGCAGAGCCGTTGTAGTGCCAGAGAACCACGTCAGAAGAGCTGCTCTAGAGCCAGAGAACTAGGTCAGCAGAGCAGTTGTAGAGCCAGAGAACCAGGTCAGTAGAGCTGCTGTAGAGCCAGAGAAACCAGGTCAGCAGAGCTGCTTTAGAGGGAGAGAACCAGGTCAGCAGAGATGCTTTAGAGCCAGAGAACCAGGTCAGCAGAGCTGCTTTAGAGGGAGAAAACCAGATCAGCAGAGATTTTCTAGAGCCAGAGAACCAGGTCAGCAGAGCTGCTTCAAAGCCAGAGAGCCAGGTCAGCAGAGCTGCTTTAGAGCCATAGAATCAGGTCAGTAGAGCTGGTTCAAAGCCATAGAACCAGGTCAGCAGAGCTGCTTTAGAGGGAGAGAACCAGGTCAGCAGAGCTGGTTTAGAGCCAGAGAAACAGGCCAGCAGAGCTGCTTTAGAGCCAGAGAACCAGGTCAGCAGAGCTACTCTAGATGCAGAGAACCAGGTCAGCAGAGCTGCTCTAGAGGCAGAGAACAAGGTCAGCAGGGGTGCTATAGAGCCAGAGAAACCAGGCCAGCAGAGCTGCTTTAGAAGAAGAGAACCAGGTCAGCAGAGCTGCTTTAGAGCCAGAGAACCAGGTCAGCAGACCTGCTCTAGAGCCAGAGAACTAGGTCAGCAGAGCTGCTGTAGAGCCAGAGAACCAGGTCAGCAGAGCCGCTCTAGAGCCAGAGAACCAGGTCATTGGAGCTGCTTTAGAGCCAGAGAATCAGGTCAACAGAGCCGCTGTAGAGACAGAGAACCAAGTCAGCAGAGCTGCTTTTGATCCAGAGAACCAGGTCAGCAGAGCCGTTGTAGAGTAAGAGAATCAGGTCAGCAGAGCTGCTGTAGAGCCAGAGAAACCAGGTCTGCACAGCTGCTTTAGAGGGAGATAACCAGGTCAGCAGAGCTGCTTTAGAGGGAGAAAACCAGATCAGCAGAGCTTTTCTAGAGCCAGAGAACCAGGTCAGCAGAGCTGCTCCAGAGCCAGAGAACCAGGTCAGCAGAGCTGCTTTAGAGCCATAGAACCAGGTCAGCAGAGCTACTTTAGAGCCAGATAACCAGGTCATAAGACCTGCTTCAAAGCCAGACAACCAGATCAGCAGAGCCGCTTTAGAGCCATATAACCAGGCCAGCAGAGCTGCTTTAGAGGGAGAGAACCAGGTCAGCAGAGCTGCTCTAGAGGCAGAGAACCAGGTCAGTAGAGCTACTGTAGAGCCAGAGAAACCAGGTCAGCAGAGCTGCATTAGATGGAGAGGACCAGGCCAGCATAGCTGCGTTAAAACCAGAGAACTAGGTCCGCAGAGCTGCTCTAGAGGCAGAGAACCAGGTTAGCAGAGCTGCTGTAGAGCAGAGAACCAGTCAACAGAGCTGTTGTAGAGCCAGTGAACCAGGTCAGCAGAGCTGCTCTAGAGCCATAGAACTAGGTCAGCAGAGATGCTGTAGAGCCAGAAAACCATGTCAGCAGAGCCGCTCTAGAGCCACAGAACCAGGTCAGCAGAGCTGCTTTAGAGCCAGAGAACCAGGCCAACAGAGCTGCTCTAGAGCCAGAGACCCAGGTCAGCAGAGCTGCTCTAGAGCCAGTGAACCAGGTCAGCAGAACTGCTGTAGAGCAGAGAACCAGGTCAGCAGAGCCGTTGTAGAGCCAGAGAACCAGGTCAGCAGAGCTGCTCTAGAGCCAGAGAACTAGGTCAGCAGAGCTGCTGTAGAGCCAGAGAACCATATCAGCAGACCCGCTCTAGAGCCACAGAACCAGGTCAGCAGAGCTGCTTTAGAGCCAGAGAACCAGGCCAACAGATCCACTGTAGAGTCAGAGAACCAGGTCAGTAGAGCTGCTCTAGAGCCAGAGAAACCAGGTCAGCAGAGCTGCTTTAGAGGGAGAGAACCAGGTCAGCAGAGATGCTTTAGAGCCAGAGAACCAGCTCAGCAGAGCTGCTTTAGAGGGAGAAAACCAGATCAGCAGAGATTTTCTAGAGCCAGAGAACCAGGTCAGCAGAGCTACTTCAAAGCCAGAGAACCAGGTTATCAGAGCTGCTGTAGAGCCAGAGAACCATATCAGCAGACCCGCTCTAGAGCCACAGAACCAGGTCAGCAGAGCTGCTTTAGAGCCAGAGAACCAGGCCAACAGATCCACTGTAGAGGCAGAGAACAAGGTCAGCAGGGGTGCTATAGAGCCAGAGAAACCAGGCCAGCAGAGCTGCTTTAGAAGAAGAGAACCAGGTCAGCAGAGCTGCTTTAGAGCCAGAGAACCAGGTCAGCAGACCTGCTCTAGAGCCAGAGAACTAGGTCAGCAGAGCTGCTGTAGAGCCAGAGAACCAGGTCAGCAGAGCCGCTCTAGAGCCAGAGAACCAGGTCATTGGAGCTGCTTTAGAGCCAGAGAATCAGGTCAACAGAGCCGCTGTAGAGACAGAGAACCAAGTCAGCAGAGCTGCTTTTGATCCAGAGAACCAGGTCAGCAGAGCAGTTGTAGAGTAAGAGAACCAGGTCAGCAGAGCTGCTGTAGAGCCAGAGAAACCAGGTCTGCACAGCTGCTTTAGAGGGAGATAACCAGGTCAGCAGAGCTGCTTTAGAGGGAGAAAACCAGATCAGCAGAGCTTTTCTAAAGCCAGAGAACCAGGTCAGCAGAGCTGCTCCAGAGCCAGAGAACCAGGTCAGCAGAGCTGCTTTAGAGCCATAGAACCAGGTCAGCAGAGCTACTTTAGAGCCAGATAACCAGGTCATAAGACCTGCTTCAAAGCCAGACAACCAGATCAGCAGAGCCGCTTTAGAGCCATATAACCAGGCCAGCAGAGCTGCTTTAGAGGGAGAGAACCAGGTCAGCAGAGCTGCTCTAGAGGCAGAGAACCAGGTCAGTAGAGCTACTGTAGAGCCAGAGAAACCAGGTCAGCAGAGCTGCATTAGATGGAGAGGACCAGGCCAGCATAGCTGCGTTAGAACCAGAGAACTAGGTCCGCAGAGCTGCTCTAGAGGCAGAGAACCAGGTTAGCAGAGCTGCTGTAGAGCAGAGAACCAGTCAACAGAGCTGTTGTAGAGCCAGTGAACCAGGTCAGCAGAGCTGCTCTAGAGCCAGAGAACTAGGTCAGCAGAGATGCTGTAGAGCCAGAAAACCATGTCAGCAGAGCCGCTCTAGAGCCACAGAACCAGGTCAGCAGAGCTGCTTTAGAGCCAGAGAACCAGGCCAACAGAGCTGCTCTAGAGCCAGAGACCCAGGTCAGCAGAGCTGCTCTAGAGCCAGTGAACCAGGTCAGCAGAACTGCTGTAGAGCAGAGAACCAGGTCAGCAGAGCCGTTGTAGAGCCAGAGAACCAGGTCAGCAGAGCTGCTCTAGAGCCAGAGAACTAGGTCAGCAGAGCTGCTGTAGAGCCAGAGAACCATATCAGCAGACCCGCTCTAGAGCCACAGAACCAGGTCAGCAGAGCTGCTTTAGAGCCAGAGAACCAGGCCAACAGATCCACTGTAGAGTCAGAGAACCAGGTCAGTAGAGCTGCTCTAGAGCCAGAGAAACCAGGTCAGCAGAGCTGCTTTAGAGGGAGAGAACCAGGTCAGCAGAGATGCTTTAGAGCCAGAGAACCAGCTCAGCAGAGCTGCTTTAGAGGGAGAAAACCAGATCAGCAGAGATTTTCTAGAGCCAGAGAACCAGGTCAGCAGAGCTACTTCAAAGCCAGAGAACCAGGTTATCAGAGCTGCTGTAGAGCCAGAGAACCATATCAGCAGACCCGCTCTAGAGCCACAGAACCAGGTCAGCAGAGCTGCTTTAGAGCCAGAGAACCAGGCCATCAGATCCACTGTAGAGTCAGAGAACCAGGTCAGTAGAGCTGCTCTAGAGCCAGAGAAACCAGGTCAGCAGAGCTGCTTTAGAGGGAGAGAACCAGGTCAGCATAGATGCTTTAGAGCCAGAGAACCAGCTCAGCAGAGCTGCTTTAGAGGGAGAAAACCAGATCAGCAGAGATTTTCTAGAGCCAGAGAACCAGGTCAGCAGAGCTACTTCAAAGCCAGAGAACCAGGTTATCAGAGTTGTTTTAGAGCCATAGAACCAGGTCAGCAGAGCTGCTTTAGAGGGAGAGAACCAGGTCAGCAGAGCTGGTTTAGAGCCAGAGAAACAGGTCAGCAGAGCTGCTTTAGAGCCAGAGAACCAGGTCAGCAGAGCTGCTCTAGATGCAGAGAACCAGGTCAGCAGAGCTGCTCTAGAGGCAGAGAACAAGGTCAAAAGAGGTGTTATAGAGCCAGAGAAACCAGGTCAGCAGAGCTGCTTTAGAAGAAGAGAACCAGGTCAGCAGAGCTGCTTTAGAGCCAGAGAACCAGGTCAACAGAGCCGCTGTTGAGCCAGAGAACCAGGTCATCGGAGCTGCTTTAGAGCCAGTGAACCAGGTCAGCAGAGCCGCTTTAGATCCAGAGAACCAGGTCAGCAGAGCCGTTGTAGAGTAAGAGAACCAGGTCAGCAGAGCTGCTGTAGAGCCAGAGAAACCAGGTCTGCACAGCTGCTTTAGAGGGAGATAACCAGGTCAGCAGAGCTGCTTTAGAGGGAGAAAACCAGATCAGCAGAGCTTTTCTAGAGCCAGAGAACCAGGTCAGCAGAGCTGCTCCAGAGCCAGAGAACCAGGTCAGCAGAGCTACTGTAGAGCCAGAGAAACCAGGTCAGCAGAGCTGCATTAGATGGAGAGGACCAGGCCAGCAGAGCTGCGTTAGAATGAGAGAACTAGGTCCGTAGAGCTGCTCTAGAGGCAGAGAACCAGGTCAGCAGAGCTGCTGTAGAGCAGAGAACCAGTCAACAGAGCTGCTCTAGGGCCAGAGAACTAGGTCAGCAGAGATGCTGTAGAGCCAGAAAACCATGTCAGAAGTGTGGTAAATAAAATTCCTTTACCGGGACTGAATTTGATACAGAAACATTATAAAATAGCTCAGTAAAATGAGAGGCAGAATCCGTGATATTAGAGTTTCGGAATGGGCTTTATTCCAGTGCTCGATTATAATCGGATGCTCCAAGTTCCATCACCACGGGGGTTCAGGAAGTGAAGTACATACTTTATTGACAAGAAGTAACTTTTATAGTGCATACATTACAATGAAGCGAATGCAGTAGGCGTAACAATTGATAAGGAAAATGACAATTTGTCTGCGTAACCAGAAATGGGTGTAATAAAGAGTAAAAAGGAACATAATTGGTTATGATGTCATACATAGGTGGATCTATAAGATAATACTTGGCCTAGATGCGCGCGCAGCAGTATGACGTGTAATTGACGTGTAACTAGGGGGTGAAGGGGACTTGACATTTAGCTCTACATGTGGAGACGAAAAGTCTGGGGGGTCAAGTCAACCTAATCCCAAATCATATCTAACATCCTATGTTTAAAGAACTATGTTATCCACAAACGAAGGACTCTCGGACAGAATCTATTCTATACTGACCGTGCGTGCATGTACAAGCGTCTAAGTGTCTACACTGAATGCGAGGGGGTAGGAATATTCCATGGTAACAAGGCTATGAATTACTTGCATGAGGACAGAGAAGCCGGCCTTTTGCTCGGTAACTGGAAGAATGTTTACTTAAGCTACTAGGCAGGAATGCATCGGCTGAGGGGGAAGCAGATAATTCGAAGGTGAAATACAGTTCTTGGCAGAGAATAGGCTGATGTCAGGCTTCGTGAGCCGCGCAGAGAATGAGACAAAGTTCATGGTCACAGATGCAGGCTCAGACTGGAGCTTTCAGAGGCAGAAGGCAAAAGGAGTTTTGATGACAGGATCAGGGCCTACTTGCCTGGACTGTAAAATGGCATAAGTGAACCATATAAAGCCGGTGGCCTTTCATATTTAGGAATGGAATATCCGGCCTGTTCATGGCGGATCTGACAGAGGACATGTTGACGGTGGACGCATATGTATTTGCGTCTTCATAACTGGAACTGGAGGGAACATACATGTACTTGTGACACGCACATAGAACCGTTGGGGTCCAAGATAGGGGACATAACTGACCAGAAAAATCCATATTTCCACATTCCCTCCTTGTCCCCTACTTGCCCTTCAAGAGATATCAATCTTCATCAATCCATTGATCTGTTCATATAGCATCATTTGTTCTTCTTTCTTCTTCCGTGACGAATGAAATCTTGGTGGTGGAATACACGATGTGGCACACAGACCACAGATCGCTGGTCCACATTGTAGACATAGACAGCAACTGAATAGTATGAGAAGGCCAATACCTAGGAAGGATAAAACTCTCCATCCCCAGGCTGATATCACATTCCAAAACCAACTGGACCAAGTCCAAGTGCCTGGGTTCTGGTGTATCTGGCTTACAATCTTATGAAGGCGAGTGATGGCTTTATATACAGATGGCGAATTTTCTGGTATGAATACGCAGCAGCTTGATCCGATGACCCTACAAGCTCCGCCCCTATCAGCCAGGATAACGTCAAGGACAAGACGATTTTGAAGCACAACAATCCGCATAGCAGACTGCTCTTCTGTTAAATTGCCTAAGGCGGAAATAGTCTCATTCACTACTGCTTCAAGGGTTCTAGTTAATCTACGTATCAGCTTACTATTAGTAACGGTACCTATATAGGGAAAGATGCCTTTATTAAAATCTACATACTTGTCCCATGCCGTCTCAGTGTAATCGACAATGGGGAGATCTCTCCGCTCTCTGTTGTGTACTAAATGAATATTTCTGTAATAATCAGGAGGAGCTAGGAAAACAGGTGGCAAAAGGAATGCAATGTAGCAGGTACCATCCCAATCTAGAGGTAAACCCATATATGCAGTCTGACCACATACAAAGTAGGAATGGCGAGAAGCTCTAAATGAAGATTTGCCTTGATCACTGAATTCTACTGTAGTGGTGCATTTACTATGGCCCATATGTATGGAACCAACTTTTCTTACACATAATTCACCCTTCGCTGGGAATACTGACATGGTGGGTAAGACTAGTTCAATTTCGGATACGACATTTAGAATCATGAGATTAGGTGTAAAATTACCTAATCCATATACTTCATTTTCTAGATCAGTTCCTGTTCTTTTGGGGCGACCCTCCTTGTCAGGGTAGCAGACCTTGAGTAAAACTAGGTTCAGGTTTCCCCATACCCAATGATCTTGGTAAACTGCTGTGTCTGAGTCTATGGAATTGATTAAACTGAACCATGCTCCACAGGAGCCATTACGTGTAAATGGATGTGGAAAGAAAGGCAGGACTCCTTCATAATTCTGATAGGGAGGGAGTCGGCCACACACCCAACAATTGGTGGCATTACTAGTCTGATGGGAATGATGTAACATACTAATGAAAGTGTTATTGCGCAGCGCAAGTCTATAAGACAATTCATGTGGAGGTAAGTCACTAAAAGAATGTTCAGCAGCAATATTATAAACATGTCTAGAAATAGGGTAATATATGTGCAACAACATACTTGTAACAATTATTAAAAGACTTAATAAAAACAGAATTAATAATGTCACTATGCAGTGGCTACGCAGTAATTTACAATACGCCTGTCGTTTCAACATTTTCCGGGTATTTTCTCTACTCAGGTCCAAGGGATACATGTCAGAGACAATTCAACCGCTTCACCTTGGAGAGGACTTAAACAATCAAATTGCTCGACTTGTTGGGCCTAAGCTTTAGTTTGTAAAGTTCGGTTTCAGTCCTTTCAACCAAAGGAAGTTTTGAATCAGTCTGTGAGGGAGTGCAGGGCACAATGTCTATATCCGAGGATAGTCCATGAAATTTCTTGATATGACTTGAATGAATCCAGCCCTTGCGGCCCTCGATCTTCACGGCTGTCCTTGTGGTCAGCAGGACCAACTTGGGTGCTTTCCACCTGGGCTCCAGCTGAGTCTTTCGGTCGAAATTCCTCACACAGACGAGATCCCCCGGAACTACGTCATGGGGTTTCACCTCAGTGTTGTCAGGAAAGGCTGCAGCTACCTGTGAACGACAAGATTGTAGTGCAGACATCAAGGAAGCCAAGTAATCTGTCAGCATATTACAGTCAACATCAGTTATTTTTCGTGGTATAGGCGTCCCCCACATATTTGGTGGTCTACCGAAGATCACCTCATACGGGGATAGCCCTGTTCGTGAGTGTGCTACCATTCTCATGTAAAAGAGTGCAACGGGTAACGCTACTACCCAGTCGACACCTTTTTCTCTGCATATTTTGGACATTCTGATTTTCAGTATCTGGTTATGTCTTTCTACGAGACCTGCTGCTTCGGGGTGTCGGACACAGTGGAATTTCCACTGATATCCTAACAGAAGTGAAACGTGTTTCATTAATTCGGATGAGAACGGCTGGCCGTTATCTGAGTGAACAACACGTGGTAAACCGTATCGTGGGAAGAATTCTCGAACCAACTGTTTGGCAGTAGTCGGGGCAGTGTAATCTGAAACCGGGTACGCCTCTGTCCAACGGGACAGAGCGCAGACAACTACGAGAACATATTTGAATCCTCGACATCGTTCCATCTGGATGTAATCCATCTGTAGGACTTCAAAAGGGTGATTAGGAGGATGAAATCCACCCTGTTCTACGGGAACACTTTTTCCTGGGTTAAACTGGCAACAGATCATACAAGTACGGACCTTTTGTTTGGCTGCTGCTCGTAAATGTTTATTAAACCAAATGTGTTGAATGCTGTCTAGCATAGCTTTTTCTCCTAGATGTGCTGGACTATGTATAGTGTTAATTATAACTTGGACAATTGAATCAGGAAGGAACCATACAGACTTTTCCTTCATCATCCATCCTTGGTCCGTTTGGATCCCTCCTAATTCAGTCCATTTCTTTATTTCGTCTGGTGTAGCATGTGTCTGTATGTCAATCACGTCAAGAGTAGGATCTTTAACTGTCATACAATGTGTCGGTGTCGGGACTATTGTCTTTGTCATGTCGGGGGTTTGACTTTGAGCAGTCTGTTTAGCTGTTCTGTCGGCTAGATCATTGCCTTGGGAAATGATATCAGTAACCTTCGTATGAGCCTTACATTTCATAATTGATATTGCAGTGGGTAGATGTATTGCATCTAATAAGGCATGAATGAGGGGTCCGTGCTGAATGTGGGCACCGTGGGAAGTTAAATAACCTCTTTCTCGCCACAGCACGCCGAAGTCATGTACAACTCCGAATGCATAACGTGAATCAGTGTATATGTTGACTTTTTTATTCGTGGCTTGAATACAGGCTTGTGTCAGAGCGATAAGCTCTGCGGCTTGAGCTGACAAAGTATTTATACGATTAGTTTCAATGACTTCAGTATCTGTTGTGACTGCGTAAGCGGCCACTAACTCTCCTGTACTTGTTCTCATACATGAACCATCTACATACAACGTCAGGTCTGGATCGGACAATGGAACATCGGTCAAGTCTTGTCTGGGTTTTGTCGTTACAGTAATAACTTCAATACAGTCATGGGCTAGTGGGTCTGTTCCGGTTACTGGCAAAAGTGTGGCAGGATTCAATGTGTTACAGCGTCTGATTTCTATGTGTGGCTGAAACAATGTAAGTTCGTATCCTGTAAGTCGCGCTATAGTCAAGTGTTGTGTTTGCGTTCTATTTACAAGAACCTCTACTGCGTGTGGTACTTGAACTGTCAATGGATGTCCTAACACTATAGCATCGCTTTGTCTGATTGCTAAAGCTGTCGCTGCTACTGATTTCAGGCATGCAGGCAAAGCCTGAGCTACGGGGTCTAATGTACTAGAAAAATAAGCACATGGTTTGTGTGCTCCTGCTTGTTCCTGTGTGAGTACTGACAAGGCAGTACCTTCGCGTTCTGTAACAAAGAGTGTAAACTGTTTTCTGTAACATGGCGTTGCTAAAACAGGTGCTTGGCATAAAGCTTTCTTTAGGCTTTCAAAAGCTTGTGTATGTTCTTGAGTCCAAGGGAGAACAGTCGATGTGGCTGCCTCCTGTGTGGTTAACTGAATGAGTGGTTTTGCTAGAAATGCATACTGAGGGATCCACTGCCTACAATATGAAGTGAGGCCTATGAAAGCTCGTACCTCCTTTTGTGTCTTGGGTATAGGCATGTTAGCTATTAACTGAATGTGGTCGGGTGTAAGCTGCCTTCCCTCCTTGGACAGCGAGTGTCCAAGATAAACAACTCGCTGGACACAGAATTGCAGCTTAGAAGGGGACACCTTGTGCCCCTTTTCGGCTAGAAATTGTAAAACTGTCAGTGATGCTTTTTCACATTCCGGTTCGCTTCTCGCGGTGATCAGCAGATCATCGACGTATTGAAGCAGAGCAGTGTTAACTGGCATGTGGATACTGTCTAGTTCTCTTTTCAGTGCTTGGCTATAGATGCTGGGGCTTTCTGTAAATCCTTGAGGTGCGCGTGAGAATTTAAAGCTACGTCCATTTAAACTAAATCCGAACAAATATTGGCTTTCCGGATCTATTGGGACACTGAAAAAGGCATTCTTGAGATCAATTACAGTAAAGAATGTTGCTTCGGAATCAATGGCTGTCAGTAATGACGAGATATCTGGGACCACAGGAAATTGTGGCACAATGCACTTGTTTAATTCGCGCAGATCAATAACCAATCGATATACTGGCGGGGCCTTTGGATCTGTTCGTTTAAGAATCGGAATTATCGGTGAATTACATATATTGGAGTCTGTTTCCACAACTACTCCTTGGGCAATGAGCTCGTCAATGATTTGTAGTAAATCCACTACAGCATCTGGTGGTAACTTGTATTGTCGCATTCGTGGTAGCACCACTCCTGCCTTTAATGTGACTCTATATGGTGTAATATTCATGCATCCAACATCAGTAGGGCCTTGTGCCCATAGACGTGTAGGTAAAGTCTGCAGTCGGGGATCCATGTCTCTAGACACATAGTGACCTTTAAAATCACGTAAAAACAACCTTACACCTTCCGGAGAACAACATATTATGGCTCCTAGAGCTTTCAACGTTTTAATTCCTAACAGATTTTCTGGACATGATTTAGTAAGCAATAAATCTGTAGTTCGGGTCAGAGGTCCTATCGTAAGTGGCAGTGGTTGTGACACTTCATTAACAATAGGTTTTCCTGAAAAACCAAGGGAAATATTCTGAGAGCCTGAGAGGGGTGCCCCTGGAACTTCACTACGTTTTATAGTTGTTCGACTTGCCCCTGTATCGAGTAAAAATTTTCTATCTTGACCTAATAATTCACTATGTACATAAGGTCCTTCTTGATCTACAGGAATCTCGATAAGGGGTAAATCAACTTCCCTCTCTAGGCTAGTTCATGCGTAACGCTGATACTCAGGATATTCATACTGTGTGGTCTGATACATTTGTCGTGTTGTTGTCTGTGTGGCAGCAGCAGGCAACGGTGGTGCAGCTGGCACAAACTGTATTGGCTGTTGTGCGGCTGGCATGGCCTGGGCATGCGGCATAGCTCCTTGTTCATTCTGATCTTGTCTGAGTGGCCGTGATCTTTCTTGTGTTTTACCTATGGCGATATTATGTTTTAAAACTGGACAATCGTGTACGTAATGACCTGGCTTTTTACAATAATTGCATGTCCCTTTTACAGGTCCTGCTGAATCGGAATGTGTCATACCCTTTTTATGTCCTTCCGCTGGAACTGTCTGGGAAACTAGCATTTTCATTTTCGTGTCTTTCATGCGTCTGTGTTCATGTTCTTGTTCTTCTCTAATTCTATTGTGATGGTACTGTAACATTTGTAACATTTGTGATGGAGTGTTACCTTGCCAGGTACTCTCGAATTTTAATACTCTATTCTTTACTGGGGGCAGGGCATTTTCTACTAATTTTGTTACAAACAGATGTGGGTATGATTCGCTCCTTGCTTTTATGCCACTATTTATACCAAAACATTTTTCAAATCGGGCATAGTAATCACTAGTGTCTTCATCTTGCTTCTGCTTACAGGCTGAAATCGTTCCCCAATCTTCCTTTTTCGTAGTTAATAAACGTGGCAGTACCTCTACTAGTAAACCTGGTAATGCTTTAGTTTTATCCCCAAGTCCTGCTCCTGCAGTTCGGGCCTTTTCTTCCGCTTCTAACACTGACCATTCTATCTTTTGGTCTCCTACCTCCCACTCTTTTTCCTTGAGTTTCTCATAAATGCCAGCAGGCATCAACACCTTTAATATTGTCATAATGTCGGGATAGGTATACTCTCCCATGAGTAACATGTCTTTAATTTCTCGGTGAAAACCCGCTGGATCTTTGTCATGACTGGGTACCACTTTCTTCATTTGTAACAATTCTATTTTTGATATGGGCGTATATACAAATACGCGCTTAAACTCGTTGTCCTCGCCTTTTATTGGGTGCACTTCTCGTAACGGATTCTGTCTATCCATGTGATACGTGGTTCTTTCCTTGACGGGCAATGAAACATGCTCTGAGCATACAAAAAGAATATACTGCTTTCTTGATTCTAGAATTTCTTTAATTAATTTAGTACCTGGACCTCTCCATTTATTCATAAGCAATTCAGTCAATATGTCAGGTAAGGGACCAGGGTCCGAATGCTGACTCCGATATAGTATAATGAGTTGTTGAATCATATAAATCCCAGCTAACCTCTGTTCATCTGGGGTGAGATTCAAAAATGTGCGTACTACTGTATCATCATTATATTTTCCGGGACTGTCCACCCAATGGACAGCTGCCCTGCCTAAATCTTGTTCATCCATGGAATCGAGAAAATGATAACCCCTTCGTTCTCGGAGTAGTTTGTCGGCGGTTTGGAACGAATGCTCGTTAGACCTTATATTAATTATAGGTATTTGGAAATTCCTGTTATTATCTGGACATATCGGACGTATTGAGTCAGTATGACATCTAATCTGATTCCTATTACAAGATCTTCCTCTACCTACATAGGCTATGGTGTCCGACTGTCCTGCGGGCAGTCCTGACCCTTCTTCCTCGCTTTGTTCGAACTCGTCTGCCTCTAATCTTTCTTCGTGTAGGCGTTCTATTTCTTTACGGATTTTTCGGCACATGGCTATTATACAATTTTGCTTATCGTGTCTCCCTTCTGATATATTCTGGCTCCATTTGGTAAGAATTTGCATTGCTTCCGGGTCTACCCCCGGTCGGTCTACATTTCTGATCACACAGTTTATGAGGAAACGTAACAGTTCCCCCTGTATCTCTACTTTCTGGTATTCCATAGCTCTGTAAATACATTCTGGATCTCGCCCTGTTTGGACAAAATGATATATTTCGTCTAGATGCGCAGTCATTCCTGGTAACTTCGCTAAATACACTGCGGCTCGTCTGATACGCAATGAGGCCAGGGTCATTTCGTCCTCTATACCGGGCACCGGGTCATATCTACAATCTACGAGAAGTTCTTTAAGTGCACGAGCACTTACGAATTTGGGTGTACGTGAATGCGCTGACTCTTGAAAAGTAAGTTTATTTATTCTAGGTGGCGTAGAAAAGATATTGGTAGCACCTCCCGTGGCCCCATCTGGGGCGTCGGGTGTGAAAGGATTCGTTGAACGTGACACAGCAACTATAGGTGTGGACACAGCTATAGAAGTACCTGTAGGAACAGATGCGGAAACAGATGTGCTTGCCGGAACTTGTGACTCGATTTGTTGCTGTAGGGATACGGGTACTGGATCTTGGCGTAGGACCTCCCTGATATGCGGTCTATGTGGAGCGGAATTAGCATACTCGGGAGCTGCGTCATCTAAATATGAGGAAAGAAAAACATCTTCTGCGGTTCTAGGATGCCCCTTAGGATGTACCTTGATTGGGAATAATGGGGGTGGCAAGTCTTTCGGTATCTCTGGAGTAGCCTTAGGTAATCCTTCGGCCAGAAGGGGATACATACCATTCATAAGGGCATTTCTCTGTCTGTCTACTTGTTCTGATTTCACTCTGATACCTTCCTCAATTAATATATTTTCTCGAACTTTGTTTGAACTCTCTTTACTCTTCTCTTCCTGTCTACGTGCTTTTTCTGTGCGTCTATGAGATTCTTTACGCCATAACTCAACGGCGTCCTTCTGTGACTGTCTGACTTTCCTTTTCCATAACTCTTCCTCGACTTTCATGATGCACTCTGCATCCCAGGTCCCCGCTGCGGGCCACCTCTGACTTTCTGGTAATCCCTTGGTGTAGTCTACCCATAAATCAAGAAATAATATAGCGTCTAAGCCATGTTTGTGATACATAAAGTGCCCTGGAGTATCCCTAGGAGGAATAGGGACGGCTTCTTCGAGAACCCCTTTTCTAGTCGTGATCTGTCTTAATTTCGAAAAGAGCGGCATATTGACAACTGATCCGATACTTAATCTTGAACACACTTAATACGAAAGCACAATAATGAACAACCATTCATACCACAATATGCAGGACGTTTAACACATTAAACATTAAACATTAAACATTTTTTTACCTTTAAAATAAACAACAATGATGATCGTCTGCATAACTAATCACCAAGCATAACTCTTGACACTAACTAGATACTTCGGAATACTTGATATACTGCTAAACAGTACAGATACACTGCTAAAACAGTGCAGACCGGATTTGTGTACCCAAACCCGTCTTGACCGGCACAACCCATGTGCACGTCAGAAATGCCTCCCCGGTAATGGTACTCACCGGGTAGCTTCGGAAACGGAAGGCCTCGGTAACTTGAACTTGAACCGGACTGGACTCGACTCGACTCGTCGGACACTGGGCTTGACTTCGAACTGGTGGGTCTCTGTATACCTCGGATCTTGCTCTCTCAGCTAGGCTCTGGTCGGGATACTTCGCACTTCTCACCGCCTCGTCTGGGTGTTGATCGCAGTCTCAGTCGCCCCCGCTTGACCGGAGGGAGATACAGGAAATCCTGCTGGTACGCGTTATTGTCCGTCCAGCTGTGGCAGGAGACCGGGCCTGCAACTCACCGCCGGCGCGTGAGATGAGAAAGTGTCCCTGTTCGGGCGCCATCATGTGGTAAATAAAATTCCTTTACCGGGACTGAATTTGATACAGAAACATTATAAAATAGCTCAGTAAAATGAGAGGCAGAATCCGTGATATTAGAGTTTCGGAATGGGCTTTATTCCAGTGCTCGATTATAATCGGATGCTCCAAGTTCCATCACCACGGGGGTTCAGGAAGTGAAGTACATACTTTATTGACAAGAAGTAACTTTTATAGTGCATACATTACAATGAAGCGAATGCAGTAGGCGTAACAATTGATAAGGAAAATGACAATTTGTCTGCGTAACCAGAAATGGGTGTAATAAAGAGTAAAAAGGAACATAATTGGTTATGATGTCATACATAGGTGGATCTATAAGATAATACTTGGCCTAGATGCGCGCGCAGCAGTATGACGTGTAATTGACGTGTAACTAGGGGGTGAAGGGGACTTGACATTTAGCTCTACATGTGGAGACGAAAAGTCTGGGGGGTCAAGTCAACCTAATCCCAAATCATATCTAACATCCTATGTTTAAAGAACTATGTTATCCACAAACGAAGGACTCTCGGACAGAATCTATTCTATACTGACCGTGCGTGCATGTACAAGCGTCTAAGTGTCTACACTGAATGCGAGGGGGTAGGAATATTCCATGGTAACAAGGCTATGAATTACTTGCATGAGGACAGAGAAGCCGGCCTTTTGCTCGGTAACTGGAAGAATGTTTACTTAAGCTACTAGGCAGGAATGCATCGGCTGAGGGGGAAGCAGATAATTCGAAGGTGAAATACAGTTCTTGGCAGAGAATAGGCTGATGTCAGGCTTCGTGAGCCGCGCAGAGAATGAGACAAAGTTCATGGTCACAGATGCAGGCTCAGACTGGAGCTTTCAGAGGCAGAAGGCAAAAGGAGTTTTGATGACAGGATCAGGGCCTACTTGCCTGGACTGTAAAATGGCATAAGTGAACCATATAAAGCCGGTGGCCTTTCATATTTAGGAATGGAATATCCGGCCTGTTCATGGCGGATCTGACAGAGGACATGTTGACGGTGGACGCATATGTATTTGCGTCTTCATAACTGGAACTGGAGGGAACATACATGTACTTGTGACACGCACATAGAACCGTTGGGGTCCAAGATAGGGGACATAACTGACCAGAAAAATCCATATTTCCACAGAAGAGCCGCTCTAGAGCCACAGAACCAGGTCAGCAGAGCTGCTTTAGAGCCAAAGAACCAGGTCAACAGATCCACTGTAGAGCCAGAGAACCAGGTCAGCAGAGCTGCTGTAGAGCCAGAGAAACCAGGTCAGCAGAGCTGCTTTAGAGGGAGAGAACCAGGTCAGCAGAGATGCTTTAGAGCCAGAGAACCAGGTCAGCAGAGCTGCTTTAGCAGAAGAGAACCAGGTCAGCAGAGCTGCTTTAGAGCCAGAGAACCAGGTAAACAGAGCCGCTGTAGAGCCAGAGAACCAGGTAATCGGAGCTGCTTTAGAGCCAGTGAACCAGGTCAGCAGAGCTGCTGTAGAGCCATAGAACCAGGTCAGCAGAGCTGCTGTAGAGCCATAGAACCAGGTCAGCAGAGCCGTTGTAGTGCCAGAGAACCACGTCAGAAGAGCTGCTCTAGAGCCAGAGAACTAGGTCAGCAGAGCAGTTGTAGAGCCAGAGAACCAGGTCAGTAGAGCTGCTGTAGAGCCAGAGAAACCAGGTCAGCAGAGCTGCTTTAGAGGGAGAGAACCAGGTCAGCAGAGATGCTTTAGAGCCAGAGAACCAGGTCAGCAGAGCTGCTTTAGAGGGAGAAAACCAGATCAGCAGAGATTTTCTAGAGCCAGAGAACCAGGTCAGCAGAGCTGCTTCAAAGCCAGAGAGCCAGGTCAGCAGAGCTGCTTTAGAGCCATAGAATCAGGTCAGTAGAGCTGCTTCAAAGCCAGAGAATCAGGTTATCAGAGTTGTTTTAGAGCCATAGAACCAGGTCAGCAGAGCTGCTTTAGAGGGAGAGAACCAGGTCAGCAGAGCTGGTTTAGAGCCAGAGAAACAGGCCAGCAGAGCTGCTTTAGAGCCAGAGAACCAGGTCAGCAGAGCTACTCTAGATGCAGAGAACCAGGTCAGCAGAGGTGCTCTAGAGGCAGAGAACAAGGTCAGCAGGGGTGCTATAGAGCCAGAGAAACCAGGCCAGCAGAGCTGCTTTAGAAGAAGAGAACCATGTCAGCAGAGCTGCTTTAGAGCCAGAGAACCTGGTCAGCAGACCTGCTCTAGAGTTAGAGAACTAGGTCAGCAGAGCTGCTGTAGAGCCAGAGAACCAGGTCAGCAGAGCCGCTCTAGAGCCAGAGAACCAGGTTATTGGAGCTGCTTTAGAGCCAGAGAATCAGGTCAACAGAGCCGCTGTAGAGACAGAGAACCAAGTCAGCAGAGCTGCTTTAGAGCCAGAGAACCAGTTCAGCAGAGCCGCTCTAGAGCCTAAGAACCAGGTCAGCAGAGCTGCTCCAGAGCCAGAGAACCAGGTCAGCAGAGCTGCTGTAGAGCAGAGAACTAGGTCAGCAGAGCCGTTGTAGAGCCAGAGAACCAGGTCAGCAGAGCTGCTCTAGAGCCAGAGAACTAGGTCAGCAGAGCTGCTGTAGAGCCAGAGAACCATGTCAGCAGAGCCGCTCTAGAGCCACAGAACCAGGTCAGCAGAGCAGCTCTAGAGCCACAGAACCAGGTCAGCAGAGCTGCTTTAGAGCCAGAGAACCAGGTCAACATATCCACTGTAGTGCCAGAGAACCAGGTCAGCAGAGCTGCTGTAGAGCCAGAGAAACCAGGTCAGCAGAGCTGCTTTAGAGGGAGAGAACCAGTTCAGCAGAGATGCTTTAGAGCCAGAGAACCAGGTCAGCAGAGCTGCTTTAGAGGGAGAAAACCAGATCAGCAGAGATTTTCTAGAGCCAGAGAACCAGGTTGTGAGAAGTTGGCCTGGCATATGCTGGTCACTAGTTATAGTGGCCACCTTGCACCAGTCCAATTCGACTCTCATGGTAGATAGGTTTAAGACAACGTTTTAAAGAAAGCTATCCTAGTGGTAGCTGTGGAGAGCAGCCTTCAGGCTAAGTCTCTGAGGAATGTAAAGCAGCTTGTTTTACCTTATAATCTCTTGAATTACTAAATGAAAAGGACACCACACATGTATATATATCAAATATATATGTATTTATTTCTAGACACACTCTACTAATATCTTTATGAGATTAGAAGCCAGATACACATTCAAATGTCAACAGTTCTCAATAAATTAAGCACAAATATGGCTGGAACACTAGGGGCGTACCAGACCATATACTAAAAAAATGGTTTAACAAAGTCGACTTGCAAAATGACAAAACCTAGGACCTTGGGAATCACTGGGGCTTCACTACTGCAGTGTTAGCAGGTAAGTAACAAGCCCACGGGAGACGCGTGCAGTGTCTAAACACAGCCACGGGTTTCCTATAGGTTACAACGGAGCAAGTCGCGGTTTGTATTTTAAAGTTTTAGGGCACTTCGAAGAAGTCAACAAGCAAGCCACTTACACGGTAAGTATTTCGAGGGCCAACACACACTTGGGCACCGGAGTGCACGAGTTACCTCACCCAGGGAAGCCGGGTGCATAGGTGTCTTTTGGTGTCTGGACGCAATGCTGTTTTCAATGGAGACCAATGAAGACTTGCTGCTTGAGACGACTGAAGAGGTGTCCGCTGGAATCCGAGGGTGGATTAAAGATGAAGAGGACCTGAAAATTGAAGGGACAGTGTTCAAAGTAACTTGCCAGTGACCAGTGGCCAGCAGGATGGATGACCAGAGATGTCGCGTCGCTTCAGGTCATCGATGGTGTTTTGTCTCTTCGCTCACGAGGTCCAGGAGGGATCAACGATGACCAGCAGCTGGATTTTGAGTATACCACAATGTCTGCAGCTGATGACGGTGTCAGCAACCGGATTGGAGCCAACAAGCCTTGGCAACTGCAAGTCTTGTGTGGACTAAAGATAGTTGGTGATGCAGAACAACAAGGTCTGATGGACTTACCCAGCATGGGCAAGTGAGGGCAGGCCCGGAGCAACCAGGAGAGCCCTTGAAGTTGGTTAGAAAGTCTTCGAGGGAGTCACTAGCCAACGGGCAATTAACCATGAAGACACCTTCACAGGAAAAGTTTCACAGGAACCCACGGTCACTCGGGATGGGGTAGGCCGCTGATTTTTGGAACAATACGTTCTAGGGACTAGGGCCACAAATGGTCCAAAGCACAAGTTCCTAGAATGTTGTATAGGGTTTGCACTCGAAACCAGTGCACGGTTCCCAGGTATTGCTGTTCCTCGTCACTCGTGGGGTCCAGATGCCACAGATTCACTGGGGACTCAAAATGACCGTCGAGAGGTTAGGAAATCTACTTCTGGGGCTGCAGGGACTTCAGACTCCGGCGGGAGCAGTGAAATTTGCAACTGTTGATTGAGGTTATAGGTGCCTGCCAAGCAGGGGAGTCACTCCTTGACTCCAAGGGAGATTCTTCAGTCTTCCAGAGATAGTGGAACGTCGAAGGGCCAGGATTCTTCTTAGTAGAGCGTCGTCCAGGGTAATCTGAATTGCATTGGCAATGCTTGCTATCTTATAGTGAAGATAGGGGAGGGACTAGCTCTAGGACCATCCCTCTAGGAGGGTCAGGGTAGTGGGTGGTTACACCCACTTCCCTTTGTCCAGTTTCATGCCAGAGCAGGGGCAGGTAGCCCCTGAACCGGTTTGAGCTGGCATATGTACAGAGGAGGCTACTGCTCCCCCAGTGCAGGACTTCAAAGCACTCTAAGAGTGCACCCACCCAGCTCCAGTACACTAAATCCTGTCTGGGAGGTGGTGACACCTCCCTGTGACAGGATACCTTTTGTTGGGCTTCCTCCACTGCGAGTTTCGGTCAGCAGCAGGAGGGCAGCCCAGTGTCTGTGCTGGTGGCATCCATTTTGTGATGCCAGGGCTCTAGGAGATTTCTACCGTTTAGTACAGTGGGTACATGTCATCCCCTCTAGAAGGGTGGGATCATACTCCCACACCAGTTACTGGTGTGGGGGTATGATTCCAAGTTGTTTGACACCAAACACGACATGTTTTGATGCAGTCATTCCAAAGTTAGCATTTACCGCGAGGTTATAATGCACTTAAGAGCATATGGTTTAACCGCATCCACAAACAGCAGCAGAGAATAGACTCTGCCAGCTGCAGAGGGGTCCTGCTCATGCAGAAGCACCCCCTCACATAGTAAACCAAGCACCCTGCCCTCAGGATTGATAGGTCCTGCAATAGGGGTGGCTGATAGGTTTATATGCGTGTGTATGGTGAGATATAGGAACCTATACCTCAGTGAGGAGTGCTAACACTACCTCACACAGGCTGCAGTAGCAGGCCTGTGGTGTCAGATTGAGAATGCTTCCCAGGGGTGGCATAATACATGCTGCAGCCCCTGGTAGACCTGTGAAGTACCAATGCCCTAGGTACCTAAGGTACCATATACTAGGGGCTCATAAGGTACCGCAGTATCCAATCACTAGTGCATCTAATATGCACACCAAGTTGTTTAGAGAGATCAGTGAGACTGGGGCCCTGATTAGCAGGGACCCAGCCAGACTATAGCCAGAAACCAGTGTATACATCAGAAAAAAAGTGGGGGCAACATAAGTGCAGATCCTACTCTCCTACACAGGTCAGCAGAGCTGCTTCAAAGCCAGAGAACCAGGTCAGCAGAGCTGCTTTAGAGCCATAGAACGAGGTCAGCAGAGCTACTTTAGAGCCAGAGAACCAGGTCATAAGACCTGCTTCAAAGCCAGAGAACCAGATCAGCACAGCCGCTTTAGAGCCATATAACCAGGTCAGCAGAGCTGCTTTAGAGGGAGAGAACCAGGTCAGCAGAGTTGCTTTAGAGCCAGAGAACCAGGTCAGCAGAGCTGCTCTAGAGGCAGAGAACCAGGTCAGCAGAGCTGCTCTAGAGGCAGAGAACCAGGTCAGCAGAGCTACTGTAGAGCCAGAGAAACCAGGTCAGCAGAGCTGCTTTAGATGGAGAGGACCAGGTCAGCAGAGCTGCGTTAGAACCAGAGAACTAGGTCCGCAGAGCTGCTCTAGAGGCAGAGAACCAGGTCAGCAGCGCTGCTGTAGAGCAGAGAACCAGGTCAGCAGAGCCGTTGTAGAGCCAGAGAACCAGGTCAGCAGAGCTGCTCTAGAGCCAGAGAACTAGGTCAGCAGAGCTGATGTAGAGCCAGAGAACCATGTCAGCAGAGCCGCACTAGAGCCACAGAACCAGGTCAGCAGAGCTGCTTTAGAGCCAGAGAACCAGGTCAACAGATCCACTGTAGAGCCAGAGAACCAGGTCAGCAGAGCTGCTGTAGAGCCAGAGAAACCAGGTCAGCAGAGCTGCTTTAGAGGGAGAGAACCAGGTCAGCAGAGATGTTTAGAGCCAGAGAACCAGGTCAGCAGAGCTGCTTTAGAGGGAGAAAACCAGATCAGCAGAGATTTTCTAGAGCGAGAGAACCAGGTCAGCAGAGCTGCTTCTAAGCAAGAGAACCAGGTCAGCAGAGCTGCTTTAGAGCCATAGAATCAGGTCAGCAGAGCTGCTTCAAAGCCAGAGAACCAGGTTAGCTGAGTTTTATAGCTATAGAACCAGGTCAGCAGAGCTGCTTTAGAGGGAGAGAACCAGGTCAGCAGAGCTGGTTTAGAGCCAGAGAAACAGGTCAGCAGAGCTGCTCTAGAGCCAGAGAACTAGGTCAGCAGAGCTGCTGTAGAGACAGAGAACCATGTCAGCAGAGCCGCTCTAGAGCCACAGAACCAGGTCAGCATAGCTGCTCTAGAGCCACAGAACCAGGTCAGCAGAGCTGCTTTAGAGCCAGAGAACCAGGTCAATAGATCCACTGTAGAGCCAGAGAACCAGGTCAGCAGAACTGCTGTAGTGCCATAGAATCAGGTCAGTAGAGCTGCTTCAAAGTCAGAGAATCAGGTTGTCAGAGTTGTTTTAGAGCCATAGAACCAGGTCAGCAGAGCTGCTTTAGAGGGAGAGAACCAGGTCAGCAGAGCTGGTTTAGAGCCAGAGAATCAGGCCAGCAGAGCTGCTTTAGAGCCAGAGAACCAGGTCAGCAGAGCTACTCTAGATGCAGAGAACCAGGTCAGCAGAGCTGCTCTAGAGGCAGAGAACAAGGTCAGCAGGGGTGCTATAGAGCCAGAGAAACCAGGTCAGCAGAGCTGCTTTAGAAGAAGAGAACCAGGTCAGCAGAGCTGCTTTAGAGCCAGAGAACCAGGTCAGCAGACCTGCTGTAGAGCCAGAGAATCAGGTCAACAGAGCCGCTGTAGAGACAGAGAACCAAGTCAGCAGAGCTGCTTTAAAGCCAGAGAACCAGGTCAGCAGAGCCGCTCTAGAGCCTAAGAACCAGGTCAGCAGAGCTGCTCCAGAGCCAGAGAACCAGGTCAGCAGAGCTGCTGTAGAGCAGAGAACCAGGTCAGCAGAGCCGTTGTAGAGCCAGAGAACCAGGTCAGCAGAGCTGCTCTAGAGCCAGAGAACTAGGTCAGCAGAGCTGCTGTAGAGCCAGAGAACCATGTCAGCAGAGCCGCTCTAGAGCCACAGAACCAGGTCAGCAGAGCAGCTCTAGAGCCACAGAACCAGGTCAGCAGAGCTGCTGTAGAGCAGAGAACCAGGTCAGCAGAGCCGTTGTAGAGCCAGAGAACCATGTCAGCAGAGCCGCACTAGAGCCACAGAACCAGGTTAGCAGAGCTGCTTTAGAGCCAGAGAACCAGGTCAACAGATCCACTGTAGAGCCAGAGAACCAGGTCAGCAGAGCTGCTGTAGAGCCAGAGAAACCAGGTCAGCAGAGCTGCTTTAGAGGGAGAGAACCAGGTCAGCAGAGATGTTTAGAGCCAGAGAACCAGGTCAGCAGAGCTGCTTTAGAGGGAGAAAACCAGATCAGCAGAGATTTTCTAGAGCGAGAGAACCAGGTCAGCAGAGCTGCTTCTAAGCAAGAGAACCAGGTCAGCAGAGCTGCTTTAGAGCCATAGAATCAGGTCAGCAGAGCTGCTTCAAAGCCAGAGAACCAGGTTAGCTGAGTTTTATAGCTATAGAACCAGGTCAGCAGAGCTGCTTTAGAGGGAGAGAACCAGGTCAGCAGAGCTGGTTTAGAGCCAGAGAAACAGGTCAGCAGAGCTGCTCTAGAGCCAGAGAACTAGGTCAGCAGAGCTGCTGTAGAGACAGAGAACCATGTCAGCAGAGCCGCTCTAGAGCCACAGAACCAGGTCAGCATAGCTGCTCTAGAGCCACAGAACCAGGTCAGCAGAGCTGCTTTAGAGCCAGAGAACCAGGTCAATAGATCCACTGTAGAGCCAGAGAAACCAGGTCAGCAGAGCTGCTCTAGAGCCAAAGAACCAGGTCAGCAGAGATGCTGTAGAGACAGAGAAACCAGGTCAGTAGAGCTGCTTTAGGGGGAGAGAACCACATCAGCAGAGCTGCTTTAGATCCAGAGAACCAGGTCAGCTGAGCTGCTTTAGAGGGAGAAAACCAGATCAGCAGAGCTTTTCTAGAGCCAGAGAACCAGGTCAGCAGTGCTGCTTCAAAGCCAGAGAAGCAGGTCAGCAGAGCTGCTTTAGAGCCATAGAACCAGGTCAGCAGAGCTGCTCTGGAGCCAGAGAACCATATCAGAAGAGTTGCTCTAGAGCCAGAAAACCAATTCAGCAGAGTGCTTAAGAGGGAGAGAAGCAGGTCAGCAGAGCAGATATGGAGCCACAAAACCAGGTCATCAGAGCTGCTTTAAGCCAGAGAACCAGGTCAGCAGAGCTGCTTTAGAGCTAGAGAACCAGGTCAGCAGAGCTGCTTTAGAGCCAGAGAACCATGTCAGCAGAGCTGCCGTAAAGCCAAAGAAACAGGTCAGCAGAGGTGCTGTGGAGCCAGAGAACCGGGTCAGCAGAGCCGTTGTAGAGCCAGAGAACCAGGTCAGCAAAGCTGCTCTAGAGCCTAAGAACCAGGTCAGCAGAGCTGCTCTAGATCCAGAGAACCAGGTCAGCAGAGCCGCTATAGAGGCAGAGAACCAAGTCAGCAGAGCTGCTTTAGAGCCAGAGAACCAGGTCAGCAGAGCTACTTTAGAGCCTAAGAACCAGGTTAGCAGAGCTGCTCTAAAGGCAGAGAACCAGATCAGCAGAGCTGCTGTAGAGCCAGAGAACCAAGTCAGCAGAGCTACGTTAGAGCCAGAGAACCAGGTCAGCAGATCAGTTGTAGAGCCAGAGAACTAGGTTAACAGAGCTGCTTTAGAGGGAGAGAACCAGGTCAGCAGAGCTGCTGTAGAGCCATAGAACCAGTTCAGCAGAGGTGCTGTAGAGCCAGAGAACCAGGTCAGCAGAGCCGCTCTAGAGCCACAGAGCTGAGCTGCTTTAGAGCCAGAGAACCAGGTCAGCAGAGCCGCTTTAGAGGCAGAGAACCAGGTCAGCAGAGCCGCTATAGAGGCAGAGAACCAGGTCAGCAGAGCTGCTCTAGAGCCAGAGAACTAGGTCAGCAGAGCTGCTGTAGAGATTGAGAACCAGGTCAGAAGAGCCGATATAGAGCCACAGAACCAGGTCAGCAGAGCTGCTTTAGAGCCAAAGAACCAGGTCAGCAGAGCCACTATAGAGGCAGAGAACCAAGTCAGCAGAGCTACTTTAGAGCCAGAGAACAAGATCAGCAGAGCTACTTTAGAGCCTAAGAACCAGGTTAGCAGAGCTGCTCTAGAGGCAGAGAACCAGGTCAGCAGAGCTGCTGTAGAGCCAGAGAACCAAGTCAGCAGAGCTGCTTTAGAGCCAGAAAACCAGGTCAGCAGAGCCGTTGTAGAGCCAGAGAACCAGGTCAGCAGAGCCGTTTTAGAGCCAGAGAACCAGGTCAGCGTAGCCGCTCTAGAGCCACAGAACCAGGTCATCAGAGCTGCTTTAAGCCAGAGAACCAGGTCAGCAGAGCTGCTTTAGAGCCATAGAACCAGGTCAGCAGAGCCGCTTTAGATCCAGAGAACCAGGTCAGCAGAGCCGTAGTAGAGTAAGAGAACCAGGTCAGCAGAGCTGCTCTAGAGCAAGAGAACAACGTCAGCAGAGCTGCTGTAGAGCCAGAGAAACCAGGTCAGCAGAGCTGCTTTAGAGCCAGAGAACCAGGTCAGCAGAGCTGCTTTAGAGGGAGAAAACCAGGTCAGCAGAGCTTTTCTAGAGCAAGAGAACCAGGTCGACAGAGCTGCTTCAAAGCCAGAGAACCAGGTCAGCAGAGCTGCTTTAGAGCCATAGAACCAGGTCAGCAGAGCTGCTCTAGAGCCAGAGAACCAGGTCAGCAGAGCTGCTGTAGAACCAGAGAGCCGGTTAAGTAGAGCCGTTGCAGATCCAGAGAACCAGGTCAGCAGAGGTGCTCTAGAGCCTAAGAACCAGGTCAGCAGAGCTGCTCTAGAGCCAGCGAACCAGGTCTGCAGAGCAACTTTAGAGGGAGAGAACCACGTCAGCAGAGCACCTTTAGAGCCAGAGAACAAGATCAGCAGAGCTGCTCTTGTGCCTAAGAACCAGGTCGGCAGAGCTGCTCTAGAGCCAGAGAACCAGGTCAGCAGAGCTGCTTCAAAGCCAGACAACCAGGTCAGCAGAGCTGCTTTTGAGCCATCAAACCAGTTCAGCACAGCTGCTTTAGAACCATATAACCAGGTCAACAGAGCTGCTCTAGAGCCAAAGAACCAGGTCAGCAGAACTGCTCTGGAGCCTAACAACCAGGTCAGCAGAGCTGCTCTAGAGCCAGTGAACCAGGTCAGCAGAGCTGCTCTAGAGCCAGAGAACCAGGTCAGCAGAGCTGCTTTAGAGGGAGAGAACTATGTCAGCAGAGCACCTTTAGAGCCAGAGAACAAGATCAGCAGAGCTGCTCTAGAGCCTACGAACCAGGTCGGCAGAGCTGCTCTAGAGGCAGAGAACCAGGTAAGCAGAGCTGCTGTAGAGCCAGAGAACCAAGTCAGCAGAGCTGCTTTAGAGCCAGAGAACCAGGTCAGCAGAGCCACTCTAGAGCCACAGAACCAGGTTAGCGGAGACGCTTTAGAGCCAGAGAATCAGGTCAACAGAGCCGCTGTAGAGCCAGAGAACCAGGTCAGCAGAGCTACTTTAGAGCCAGAGAACCAGGTCAGCAGAGCCGCTCTAGAGCCTAAGAACCAGGTCAGCAGAGCTGCTCCAGAGCCAGAGAACCAGGTCAGCAGCGCTGCTGTAGAGCCAGAGAAACCAGGTCAGCAGAGCTGCCTTAGAGGGAGAGATCCAGGTCAGCAGAGCTGTTTCAAAGCTAGAGAACCAGGTCAGCAGAGCTGCTTTAGAGCCAGCGAACCAGGTCTGCAGAGCTGCTTTAGAGGGAGAGAACCACATCAGCAGAGCACCTTTAGAGCCAGAGAACAAGATCAGCAGAGCTGCTCTTGTGCCTAAGAACCAGGTCGGCAGAGCTGTCTAGAGGCAGAGAACCAGGTCAACAGAGCTTTTCTAGAGCCAGAGAACCAGGTCAGCAGAGCTGCTTCAAAGCCAGAGAACCAGGTCAGCAGAGCTGCTTTAGAGCCATCGAACCAGATCAGCACAGCTGCTTTAGAGCCATAGACCCAGGTCAACAGAGCTGCTCTAGAGCCAAAGAACCAGGTCAGCAGAGCTGTTCTAGAGCCTAAGAACCAGGTCAGCAGAGATACTTTAGAGCCAGAGAACCAGGTCAGCAGAGCCGCTCTAGAGCCTAAGAACCAGGTCAGCAGAGCTGTTCCAGAGCCAGAGAACCAGGTCAGCAGCGCTGCTGTAGAGCCAGAGAAACCAGGTCAGCAGAGCACCTTTAGAGCCAGAGAACAAGATCAGCAGAGCTGCTCTTGTGCCTAAGAACCAGGTCGGCAGAGCTGCTCTAGAGGCAGAGAACCAGGTCAGCAGAGCTTTTCTAGAGCCAGAGAACCAGATCAGCACAGCTGCTTTAGAGCCATAGAACCAGGTCAACAGATCTGCTCTAGAGCCAAAGAACCAGGTCAGCAGAGCTGCTCTATAGCCTAAGAACCAGGTAAGCAGAGCTGCTCTAGAGCCAGAGAACCAGGTCAGCAGAGCTGCTCTAGAGCAAGAGAACCAGGTCAGCAGAGCTGCTTTAGAGGGAGAAAACTACATCAGCAGAGCACCTTTAGAGCCAGAGAACAAGATCAGCAGAGCTGTTCTAGAGCCAACGAACCAGGTCGGCAGAGCTGCTCTAGAGGCAGAGAACCAGGTCAGCAGAGCTGTCTTTAAAGCCAGAGAACCAGGTCAGCAGAGCTGCTTTAGAGCCATAGAACCAGGTCAGCAGAGCTGTCTTCAAAACCAGAGAACCAGGTCAGCAAAGCTGCTTTAGAGCCAGAGAACCAGGTCAGCAGAGCTGATTTAGAGCCAGAGAACCAGGTCAGCAGTTCTGCTTCAAAGCCACAGAACCAGGTCAGCAGAGCCGTTGTAGAGCCAGAGAACTAGGTCAGCAGAGCTGCTTTAGAGGGAGAAAACTACGTCAGCAGAGCACCTTTAGAGCCAGAGAACAAGATCAGAAGAGCTGTTCTAGAGCCAATGAACCAGGTCGGCAGAGCTGCTCTAGAGGCAGAGAACCAGGTCAGCAGAGCTGTCTTCAAAGCCAGAGAACCAGGTCAGCAGAGCTGCTTTAGAGCCATAGAACCAGGTCAGCAGAGCTGCTTTAGAGCCAGAGAACCAGGTCAGCAGAGCTGCTTCAAAGCCACAGAACCAGTTCATCAGAGCCGTTGTAGAGCCAGAGAACTAGGTCAGCAGAGCTGCTTTAGAGGGAGAAAACTATGTCAGCAGAGCACCTTTAGAGCCAGAGAACAAGATCAGAAGAGCTGTTCTAGAGCCAATGAACCAAGTCGGCAGAGCTGCTCTAGAGGCAGAGAACCAGGTCAGCAGAGCTGTCTTCAAAGCCAGAGAACCAGGTCAGCAGAGGTGCTTTAGAGCCATAGAACCAGGTCAGCAGAGCCGCTCTAGAGCCAGAGAACCAGGTCAGCAGAGCTGCTTCAAAGCCAGAGAACCAGGTCAGCAAAGCTGCTTTAGAGCCATAGAACCAGGTCAGCAGAGCTGCTTTAGAGCCAGAGAACCTGGTCAGCAGACCTGCTTCAAAGCCAGAGAACCAGGTCAGCAGAGCTGCTTTAGAGCCATAGAACCAGGTCAGCAGAGCTAATTTAGAGGGATAGAAACAGGTCAGCAGAGCTGCTTTAGAGCCAGAGAACCAGGTCAGCAGAGCTGCTCTAGAGGCAGAGAACCAGGTCAGCAGAACCGTTGTAGAGCCAGAGATCCACGTCAGCAGAGCTGCTCACGAGCCATAGAACTAGGTCAGCGGAGCTGCTGTAGAGCCAGAGAACCAGGTCAGCAGAACCGCTCTAGAGCCACAGAACCAGGTCAGCTGAGCTGCTTTAGTGCCAGAGAACCAGGTCAGCAGAGCCGCTTTAGAGGCAGAGAACCAGGTCAGCAGAGCCGCTATAGAGGCAGAGAACCAGGTCAGCAGAGCTGCTCTAGAGCCAGAGTACTATGTCAGCAGAGCTGCTGTAGAGCTTGAGAACCAGGTCAGAAGAGCCGATATAGAGCCACAGAACCAGGTCAGCAGAGCTTTTCTAGAGCCAGAGAACCAGGTCAGCAGAGCTGCTTCAAAGCCAGAGAACCAGGTCAACAGAGCTGCTTTAGAGCCATAGAACCAGGTCAGCAGAGCTGCTTTAGAGCCAGAGAACCTGGTCAGCAGACCTGCTTCAAAGCCAGAGAACCAGGTCAGCAGAGCTGCTTTAGAGCCAAAGAACCAGGTCAGCAGAGCCGCTTTAGAGGCAGGGAACCAGGTCAGCAGAGCCACTATAGAGGCAGAGAACCAAGTCAGCAGAGCTGCTGTAGAGCCAGAGAACCAAGTCAGCAGAGCTGCTTTAGAGCCAGAGAACCAGGTCAGCAGAGCCGCTGTAGAGCCACAGAACCAGGTTAGCGGAGATGCTTTAGAGCCAGAGAACCAGGTCAACAGAGCTGCTGTAGAGCAAGAGAAACAGGTCAGCAGATCTACTTTAGAGCCAGAGAACCAGGTCAGCAGAGCCGCTCTAGAGCCTAAGAACCAGGTCAGCAGAGCTGCTCCAGAGCCAGAGAACCAGGTCAGCAGCGCTGCTGTAGAGCAAGAGAAACCAGGTCAGCAGAGCTGCTTTAGAGGGAGAGAACCAGGTCAGCAGAGCTGTTTCAAAGCCAGAGAACCAGGTCAGCAGAACTGATTTAAAGTCATATAACCAGGTCAGCAGTGCTGCTTTAGAGCCAGAGAACCAGGTCAGCAGAGCTTCTTCAAAGACAGAGAACCAGGTCAGCAGAGCTGCTTTAGAGCCATAGGTATAGGTCAGCAGAGCTGCTTTAGAAGGAGAGAACCAGGTCAGCAGAGCTGCTTTAGAGCCAGACAACCCGGTCAGCAGAGCCGCTTTAGAGGCAGAGAACCAGGTCAGCAGAGCCGCTATAGAGGCAGAGAACCAAGTCAGCAGAGCTGCTGTAGAGCCAGAGAACCAAGTCAGAAGAGCTGCTTTAGAGCCAGAGAACCAGGTCAGCAGAGCCGCTCTAGAGCCACAGAACCAGGTTAGCGGAGACGCTTTAGAGCCAGAGAACCAGTTCAACAGAGCTGCTGTAGAGCAAGAGAAACAGGTCAGCAGATCTACTTTAGAGCCAGAGAACCAGGTCAGCAGAGCCGCTCTAGAGCCTAAGAACCAGGTCAGCAGAGCTGCTCCAGAGCCAGAGAACCAGGTCAGCAGCGCTGCTGTAGAGCCAGAGAAACCAGGTCAGCAGAGCTGCTTTAGAGGGAGAGAACCAGGTCAGCAGAGCTGTTTCAAAGCCAGAGAACCAGGTCAGCAGAACTGATTTAGAGCCAAAGAACCGGGTCAGCAGAGCTGCTTTAGAGCCAAAGAACCAGGTCAGCAGAGCCGCTTTAGAGGCAGAGAACCAGGTCAGCAGAGCAGCTATTGAGGCAGAGAACCAAGTCAGCAGAGCTGCTGTAGAGCCAGAGAACCAAGTCAGCAGAGCTGCTTTAGAGCCAGAGAACCAGGTCAGCAGAGCCGCTCTAGAGCCACAGAACCAGGTTAGCGGAGATGCTTTAGAGCCAGAGAACCAGGTCAACAGAGCTGCTGTAGAGCAAGAGAAACAGGTCAGCAGATCTACTTTAGAGCCAGAGAACCAGGTCAGCAGAGCCGCTCTAGAGCCTAAGAACCAGGTCAGCAGAGCTGCTCCAGAGCCAGAGAACCAGGTCAGCAGCGCTGCTGTAGAGCCAGAGAAACCAGGTCAGCAGAGCTGCTTTAGAGGGAGAGAACCAGGTCAGCAGAGCTGTTTCAAAGCCAGAGAACCAGGTCAGCAGAACTGATTTAAAGTCATATAACCAGTTCAGCAGTGCTGCTTTAGAGCCAGAGAACCAGGTCAACAGAGCTGCTTCAAAGACAGAGAACCAGGTCAGCAGAGCTGCTTTAGAGCCATAGGTATAGGTCAACAGAGCTGCTTTAGAAGGAGAGAACCAGGTCAGCAGAGCTGCTTTAGAGCCAGACAACCCGGTCAGCAGAGCTGCTTTAGAGGGAGAAAACCAGGTCAGCAGAGCTTTTCTAGAGCCAGAGAACCAGGTCAGCAGAGCTGCTTAAAAGCCAGAGAACCAGGTCAACAGAGCTGCTTTAGAGCCATAGAACCAGGTCAGCAGAGCTGCTTTAGAGCCAGAGAACCTGGTCAGCAGACCTGCTTCAAAGCCAGAGAACCAGGTCAGCAGAGCTGCTTTAGAGCCATAGAACCAGGTCTGCAGAGCTAATTTAGAGGGAGAGAAGCAGGTCAGCAGAGCCGATATAGAGCCACATAACCAGGTCAGCAGAGCTGCTTTAGAGCCAGAGAACCAGGTCAGCAGAGCTGCTTTATAGCTAGAGAACCAGGTCAGCAGAGCTGCTTTAGAGCCAGAGAACCATGTCAGCAGAGCTGCCGTAAAGCCATAGAAACAAGTCAGCAGAGCTGCTTTAGAGCCAGAGAACCAGGTCAGCAGAGCTGCTTCATAGCCACCGAACCTGGTCAGAAGAGCCATTGTAGAGCCAGAGAACTAGGTCAGCAGAGCTGCTGTAGAACCAGAGAACTAGTTCAGTAGAGCCGTTGTAGAGCCAGAGAACCAGGTCAGCAGAGCTGCTCTAGAGCCTAAGAACCAGGTCAGCAGAGCTGCTCTAGAACCAGAGAACCAGGTTAGCAGAGCTGCTCTAGAGCCAGAGAACCAGGTCAGCAGAGCTGCTTTAGAGGGAGAGAACTACGTCAGCAGAGCACCTTTAGAGCCAGAGAACAAGATCAGCAGAGCTGCTGTTGTGCCTAAGAACCAGGTCGGCAGAGCTGCTCTAGAGGCAGAGAACCAGGTCAGCAGAGCTTTTCTAGAGCCAGAGAACCAGGTCAGCCGGGCTGCTCCGAAGCCAGAGAACCAGGTCAGCAGAGCTGCTTTAGAGCCATCGAACCAGATCAACACAGCTGCTTTAGAGCCATAGAACCAGGTCAACAGAGCTGCTCTAGAGCCTAAGAACCAGGTCAGCAGAGCTGCTCTAGAGCCAGAGAACCAGGTCAGCAGAGCTGCTCTAGAGCCAGAGAACCAGGTCAGCAGAGCTGCTGTATAACCAGAGAACCGGTTAAGTAGAGCCGTTGCAGATCCAGAGAACCAGGTCAGCAGAGGTGCTCTAGAGCCTAAGAACCAGGTCAGCACAGCTGCTCTAGAGCCAGCGAACCAGGTCTGCAGAGCTACTTTAGAGGGAGAGAACCACGTCAGCAGAGCACCTTTAGAGCCAGAGAACAAGATCAGCAGAGCTGCTCTTGTGCCTAAGAACCAGGTCGGCAGAGCTGCTCTAGAGCCAGAGAACCAGGTCAGCAGAGCTGCTTCAAAGCCAGACAACCAGGTCAGCAGAGCTGCTTTTGAGCCATCAAACCAGTTCAGCACAGCTGCTTTAGAGCCATAGAACCAGGTCAACAGAGCTGCTCTAGAGCCAAAGAACCAGGTCAGCAGAACTGCTCTAGAGCCTAACAACCAGGTCAGCAGAGCTGCTCTAGAGCCAGTGAACCAGGTCAGCAGAGCTGCTCTAGAGCCAGAGAACCAGGTCAGCAGAGCTGCTTTAGAGGGAGAGAACTACGTCAGCAGAGCACCTTTAGAGCCAGAGAACAAGATCAGCAGAGCTGCTCTAGAGCCTACGAACCAGGTCGGCAGAGCTGCTCTAGAGGCAGAGAACCAGGTCAGCAGAGCTGCTGTAGAGCCAGAGAACCAAGTCAGCAGAGCTGCTTTAGAGCCAGAGAACCAGGTCAGCAGAGCCACTCTAGAGCCACAGAACCAGGTTAGCGGAGACGCTTTAGAGCCAGAGAATCAGGTCAACAGAGCCGCTGTAGAGCCAGAGAACCAGGTCAGCAGAGCTACTTTAGAGCCAGAGAACCAGGTCAGCAGAGCCGCTCTAGATCCTAAGAACCAGGTCAGCAGAGCTGCTCCAGAGCCAGAGAACCAGGTCAGCAGCGCTGCTGTAGAGCCAGAGAAACCAGGTCAGCAGAGCTGCTTTAGAGGGAGAGAACCACATCAGCAGAGCACCTTTAGAGCCAGAGAACAAGATCAGCAGAGCTGCTCTTGTGCCTAAGAACCAGGTCGGCAGAGCTGTCTAGAGGCAGAGAACCAGGTCAGCAGAGCTTTTCTAGAGCCAGAGAACCAGGTCAGCAGAGCTGCTTCAAAGCCAGAGAACCAGGTCAGCAGAGCTGCTTTAGAGCCATCGAACCAGATCAGCACAGCTGCTTTAGAGCCATAGAACCAGGTCAACAGAGCTGCTCTAGAGCCAAAGAACCAGGTCAGCAGAGCTGTTCTAGAGCCTAAGAACCAGGTCAGCAGAGATACTTTAGAGCCAGAAAACCAGGTCAGCAGAGCCGCTCTAGAGCCTAAGAACCAGGTCAGCAGAGCTGCTCCAGAGCCAGAGAACCAGGTCAGCAGCGCTGCTGTAGAGCCAGAGAAACCAGGTCAGCAGAGCACCTTTAGAGCCAGAGAACAAGATCAGCAGAGCTGCTCTTGTGCCTAAGAACCAGGTCGGCAGAGCTGCTCTAGAGGCAGAGAACCAGGTCAGCAGAGCTTTTCTAGAGCCAGAGAACCAGATCAGCACAGCTGCTTTAGAGCCATAGAACCAGGTCAACAGATCTGCTCTAGAGCCAAAGAACCAGGTCAGCAGAGCTGCTCTATAGCCTAAGAACCAGGTAAGCAGAGCTGCTCTAGAGCCAGAGAACCAGGTCAGCAGAGCTGCTCTAGAGCAAGAGAACCAGGTCAGCAGAGCTGCTTTAGAGGGAGAAAACTACATCAGCAGAGCACCTTTAGAGCCAGAGAACAAGATCAGCAGAGCTGTTCTAGAGCCAACGAACCAGGTCGGCAGAGCTGCTCTAGAGGCAGAGAACCAGGTCAGCAGAGCTGTCTTTAAAGCCAGAGAACCAGGTCAGCAGAGCTGCTTTAGAGCCATAGAACCAGGTCAGCAGAGCTGCTTTAGAGCCAGAGAACCTGGTCAGCAGACCTGCTTCAAAGCCAGAGAACCAGGTCAGCAGAGCTGCTTTAGAGCCTTAGAACCAGGTCACCAGAGCTAATTTAGAGGGATAGAAACAGGTCAGCAGAGCTGCTTTAGAGCCAGAGAACCAGGTCAGCAGAGCTGCTCTAGAGGCAGAAAACCAGGTCAGCAGACCCACTCTAGAGGCAGAGAACAAGGTCAGCAGAGCTACTGTAGAGCCAGAGAAACCAGGTCAGCAGAGCTGCTCTAGAGCCAGAGAACCAGGTCAGCAGATCTGCTGTAGAACCAGAGAACAGGTTATGTAGAGCCGTTGCAGATCCAGCGAACCAGGTCTACAGAGCTGCTTTAGAGGGCGAGAACCACGTCAGCAGAGCACCTTTAGAGCCAGAGAACAAGATCAGCAGAGCTGCTCTTGTGCCTAAGAACCAGGTCGGCAGAGCTGCTCTAGATGCAGAGAACCATGTCAGCAGAGCTTTTCTAGAGCCAGAGAACCAGGTCAGCAGAGCTGCTTCAAAGCCAGACAACCAGGTCAGAAGAGCTGCTTTAGAGCCATCGAACCAGATCAGCACAGCTGCTTTAGAGCCATAGAACCAGGTAAACAGAGCTGCTCTAGAGCCAAAGAACCAGGTCAGCAGAACTGCTCTAGAGCCTAACAACCAGGTCAGCAGAGCTGCTCTAGAGCCAGTGAACCAGGTCAGCAGAGCTGCTCTAGAGCCAGAGAACCAGGTCAGCAGAGCTGCTTTAGAGGGAGAGAACTACGTCAGCAGAGCACCTTTAGAGCCAGAGAACAAGATTAGCACAGCTGCTCTAGAGCCTACGAACCAGGTCGGCAGAGCTGCTCTAGAGGCAGAGAACCAGGTCAGCAGAGCTGTCTTCAAAACCAGAGAACCAGGTCAGCAAAGCTGCTTTAGAGCCAGAGAACCAGGTCAGCAGAGCTGATTTAGAGCCAGAGAACCAGGTCAGCAGTTCTGCTTCAAAGCCACAGAACCAGGTCAGCAGAGCCGTTGTAGAGCCAGAGAACTAGGTCAGCAGAGCTGCTTTAGAGGGAGAAAACTACGTCAGCAGAGCACCTTTAGAGCCAGAGAACAAGATCAGAAGAGCTGTTCTAGAGCCAATGAACCAGGTCGGCAGAGCTGCTCTAGAGGCAGAGAACCAGGTCAGCAGAGCTGTCTTCAAAGCCAGAGAACCAGGTCAGCAGAGCTGCTTTAGAGCCATAAAACCAGGTCAGCAGAGCTGCTTTAGAGCCAGAGAACCAGGTCAGCAGAGCTGCTTCAAAGCCACAGAACCAGGTCATCAGAGCCGTTGTAGAGCCAGAGAACTAGGTCAGCAGAGCTGCTTTAGAGGAAGAAAACTACGTCAGCAGAGCACCTTTAGAGCCAGAGAACAAGATCAGAAGAGCTGTTCTAGAGCCAATGAACCAAGTCGGCAGAGCTGCTCTAGAGGCAGAGAACCAGGTCAGCAGAGCTGTCTTCAAAGCCAGAGAACCAGGTCAGCAGAGCTGCTTTAGAGCCATAGAACCAGGTCAGCAGAGCCGCTCTAGAGCCAGAGAACCAGGTCAGCAGAGCTGCTTCAAAGCCAGAGAACCAGGTCAGCAGAGCTGCTTTAGAGCCATAGAACCAGGTCAGCAGAGCTGCTTTAGAGCCAGAGAACCTGGTCAGCAGACCTGCTTCAAAGCCAGAGAACCAGGTCAGCAGAGCTGCTTTAGAGCCATAGAACCAGGTCAGCAGAGCTAATTTAGAGGGATAGAAACAGGTCAGCAGAGCTGCTTTAGAGCCAGAGAACCAGGTCAGCAGAGCTGCTCTAGAGGCAGAGAACCAGGTCAGCAGAACCGTTGTAGAGCCAGAGATCCACGTCAGCAGAGCTGCTCACGAGCCATAGAACTAGGTCAGCGGAGCTGCTGTAGAGCCAGAGAACCAGGTCAGCAGAACCGCTCTAGAGCCACAGAACCAGGTCAGCTGAGCTGCTTTAGTGCCAGAGAACCAGGTCAGCAGAGCCGCTTTAGAGGCAGAGAACCAGGTCAGCAGAGCCGCTATAGAGGCAGAGAACCAGGTCAGCAGAGCTGCTCTAGAGCCAGAGTACTATGTCAGCAGAGCTGCTGTAGAGCTTGAGAACCAGGTCAGAAGAGCCGATATAGAGCCACAGAACCAGGTCAGCAGAGCTGCTTTAGAGCCAAGAACCAGGTCAGCAGAGCCGCTATAGAGGCAGAGAACCAAGTCAGCAGAGCTGCTTTAGTGCCAGAGAACCAGGTCAGCAGAGCTACTTTAGAGCCCGAGAACAAGATCAGCAGAGCTGCTTTAGAGCCAAAGAACTAAGTCAGCAGAGCCGCTATAGAGGCAGAGAACCAAGTCAGCAGAGCTGCTTTAGAGCCAGAGAACCAGGTCAGCAGAGCTACTTTAGAGCCAGAGAACAAGATCAGCAGAGCTTCTTTAGAGTCTAAGAACCAGGTTAGCAGAGCTGCTCTAGAGGCAGAGAACCAGGTCAGCAGAGCTGCTGTAGAGCCAGAGAACAAAGTCAGCAGAGCTGCTTTAGAGCCAGAGAACCAGGTCAGCAGAGCCGCTCTAGAGGCACAGAACCAGGTTAGCGGAGACGCTTTAGAGCCAGAGAACCAGGTCAACAGAGCCGCTGTAGAGCCAGAGAACCAGGTCAGCAGATCTACTTTAGAGCCAGAGAACCAGGTCAGCAGAGCCGCTCTAGAGCCTAAGAACCAGGTCAGCAGAGATGCTCCAGAGCCAGAGAACCTGGTCAGCAGCGCTGCTGTAGAGCCAGAGAAACCAGGTCAGCAGAGCTGCTTCAGAGGGAGAGAACCAGGTCAGCAGAGCTGTTTCAAAGCCAGAGAACCAGGTCAGCAGAACTGATTTAAAGCCATATAACCAGGTCAGCAGTGCTGCTTTAGAGACAGAGAACCAGGTCAGCAGAGCTGCTTCAAAGACAGAGAACCAGGTCAGCAGAGCTGCTTTAGAGCCATAGGTACAGATCAGCAGAGCTGCTTTAGAAGGAGAGAACCAGGTCAGCAGAGCTGCTTTAGAGCCAGAGAACCAGGTCAGCAGAGCTGCTTTAGAGGGAGAAAACCAGGTCAGCGGAAATTTTCTAGAGCCAGAGAACCAGGTCAGCAGAGCTGCTTTAGAGCCATAGAACCAGGTCAGCAGAGCTAATTTAGAGGGATAGAAACAGGCCAGCAGAGCTGCTTTAGAGCCAGAGAACCAGGTCAGCAGAGCTGCTCTAGAGGCAGAAAACCAGGTCAGCAGAGCCGCTCTAGAGGCAGAGAGCGAGGTCAGCAGAGCTACTGTAGAGCCAGAGAAACCAGGTCAACAGAGCTGCTCTAGAGCCAGAGAACCAGGTCAGCAGAGCTGTGTAGAACCAGAGAACCGGTTAAGTATAGCCGTTGCAGATCCAGAGAACCAGGTCAGCAGAGCTGCTCTAGAGTCAGCGAACCAGGTCTGCAGAGCTGCTTTAGAGCCAGAGAACAAGATCAACAGAGCTGCTCTTGTGCCTAAGAACCAGGTCGGCAGAGCTGCTCTAGAGGCAGAGAACCAGGTCAGAAGAGCTTTTCTAGAGCCAGAGAACCAGGTCAGCAGAGCTGCTTCAAAGCCAGAGAACCAGGTCAGCAGAGATGCTTTAGAGCCATCGAACCAGATCAGCACAGCTGCTTTAGAGCCATAGAACCAGGTCAACAGAGCTGCTCTAGAGCCAAAGAACCAGGTGAGCAGAGCTACTCTAGAGCCTAAGAACCAGGTCAGCAGAGCTGCTCTAGAGCCAGAGAACCAGGTCAGCAGAACTGCTCTAGAGCCAGAGAACCAGGTCAGCAAAGCTGCTCTAGAGCCTAAGAACCAGGTCGGAAGAGCTGCTCTAGAGGCAGAGAACCAGGTCAGCAGAGCTGTCTTCAAAGCCAGAGAACCAGGTCAGCAGAGCAGCTTTAGAGCCATAGAACCAGGTCAGCAGAGCTGCTTTAGAGCCAGAGAACAAGGTCAGGAGAGCTGCTTCAAAGCCACAGAACCAGGTCAGCAGAGCCGTTGTAGAGCCAGAGAACTTGGTCAGCAGAGCTGCTTCAAAGCCACAGAACCAGGTCAGCAGAGCTGCTGTAGAGCCATAGAACCAGTTCAGCAGAGCTGCTGTAGAGCCAGAGAACCAGGTCAGCAGAGCCGCTCTAGAGCCACAGAACCAGGTCAGCAGAGCCGCTTTAGAGGCAGAGAACCAGGTCAGCAGAGCCGCTATAGAGGCAGAGAACCAGGTCAGCAGAGCTGCACTAGAGCCAGAGGACTAGGTCAGCAGAGCTGCTGTAGAGCTTGAGAACCAGGTCAGAAGAGCAGATATAGAGCCACAATACCAGGTCAGCAGAGCTGCTTTAGAGCCAAAGAACCAGGTCAGCAGAGCCACTATAGAGGCAGAGAACCAAGTCAGCAGAGCTGCTTTAGAGCCAGAGAACCAGGTCAGCAGAGCTAATTTAGAGCCAGAGAACAAGATCAGCAGAGCTACTTTAGAGCCTAAGAAACAGGTTAGCAGAGCTGCTCTAAAGGCAGAGAACCAGGTCAGCAGAGCTGCAGTAGAGCCAGAGAACCAAGTCAGCAGAGCTGCTTTAGAGCCAGAGAAACAGGTCAGCAGAGCCACTCTAGAGCCACAGAACCAGGTCAGCGGTGCTGCTTTAGAAGGAGAAAACCAGGTCAGCAGAGCTTTTCTAGAGCAAGAGAACCAGGTCAGCAGAGCTGCTTCAAAGCCAAAGAACCAGGTCAGCAGAGCTGCTTTAGAGCCATAGAACCAGGTCAGCAGAGTAGCTTTAGAGCCAGAGAACCTGGTCAGCAGAGCTAAATTAGAGGGATAGAAACAGGTCAGCAGTGCTCCTTTAGAGCCAGAGAACCAGGTCAGCAGAGCTGCTCTAAAAGCAAAAAACCAGGTCAGCAAAGCTGCTCTAGAGGCAGAGAACGAGGTCAGCAGAGCTACTGTAGAGCCAGAGAAACCAGGTCAGCAGAGCTGCTTTAGAGCCAGAGAACCAGGTCAGCAGAGCTGCTTTAGAGGGAGAAAACCAGGTCAGCAGAGCTTTTCTAGAGCAAGAGAACCAGGTCGACAGAGCTGCTTCAAAGCCAGAGAACCAGGTCAGCAGAGCTGCTTTAGAGCCATAGAACCAGGTCAGCAGAGCTGCTTTAGAGCCAGAGAACCTGGTCAGCAGAGCTAAATTAGAGGGATAGAAACAGGTCAGCAGTGCTCCTTTAGAGCCAGAGAACCAGGTCAGCAGAGCTGCTCTAAAAGCAAAAAACCAGGTCAGCAAAGCTGCTCTAGAGGCAGAGAACGAGGTCAGCAGAGCTACTGTAGAGCCAGAGAAACCAGGTCAGCAGAGCTGCTCTAGAGCCAGAGAACCAGGTCAGCAGAGCTGCTGTAGAACCAGAGAACCGGTTCAGTAGAGCCGTTGCAGAGCCAGAGAACCAGGTCAGCAGAGCTGCTCTAGAGCCTAAGAACCAGGTCAGCAGAGCTGCTCTGGAGCCAGCGAACCAGGTCTGCAGAGTTGCTTTAGAGGGAGAGAACCATGTCAGCGGAGCACCTTTAGAGCCAGAGAACAAGAGCTGCTCTTGTGCCTAAGATCCAGGTCGGCAGACCTGCTCTAGAGGCAGAGAACCAGGTCAGCAGAGCTTGTCTCGAGCCAGAGAACCAGGTCAGCAGAGCTGCTTCAAAGCCAGAGAACCAGGCCAGCAGAGCTGCTTTAGAGTCATCGGACCAGATCAGCACAGCTGCTTTAGAGCCATAGAACCAGGTAAACAGAGCTGCTCTAGAGCCAAAGAACCAGGTCAGCAGAGCTGCTCTAGAGCCAGAGAACCAGGTCAGCAGAGCTGCTGTAGAGCCAGAGAAACCAGGTCAGCAGAGCTGCTCTAGAGCCAAAGAACCAGGTCAGCAGAGATGATGTAGAGACAGAGAAACCAGGTCAGTAGAGCTGCTTTAGAGGGAGAGAACCACGTCAGCAGAGCTGCTTTAGATCCAGAGAACCAGATCAGCTGAGCTGCTTTAGAGGGAGAAAACCAGATCAGCAGAGCTTTTCTAGAGCCAGAGAACCAGGTCAGCAGAGCTGCTTCAAAGCCAGAGAAGCAGGTCAGCAGAGCTGCTTTAGAGCCATAGAACCAGGTCAGCAGAGCTGCTCTGGAGCCAGAGAACCAGATCAGAAGAGCTGCTCTAGAGCCAGAAAACCAATTCAGCAGAGTGCTTTAGAGGGAGAGAAGCAGGTCAGCAGAGCAGATATGGAGCCACAAAACCAGGTCATCAGAGCTGCTTTAAGCCAGAGAACCAGGTCAGCAGAGCTGCTTTAGAGCTAGAGAACCAGGTCAGCAGAGCTGCTTTAGAGCCAGAGAACCATGTCAGCAGAGCTGCCGTAAAGCCAAAGAAACAGGTCAGCAGAGGTGCTGTGGAGCCAGAGAACCGGGTCAGCAGAGCCGTTGTAGAGCCAGAGAACCAGGTCAGCAGAGCTGCTCTAGAGCCTAAGAACCAGGTCAGCAGAGCTGCTCTAGAGCCAGAGAACCAGGTCAGCAGAGCCGCTATAGAGGCAGAGAACCAAGTCAGCAGAGCTGCTTTAGAGCCAGAGAACCAGGTCAGCAGAGCTACTTTAGAGCCATAGAACAAGATCAGCAGAGCTACTTTAGAGCCTAAGAACCAGGTTAGCAGAGCTGCTCTAAAGGCAGAGAACCAGATCAGCAGAGCTGCTGTAGAGCCAGAGAACCAAGTCAGCAGAGCTACGTTAGAGCCAGAGAACCAGGTCAGCAGAGCCGTTGTAGAGCCAGAGAACTAGGTTAACAGAGCTGCTTTAGAGGGAGAGAACCAGGTCAGCAGAGCTGCTGTAGAGCCATAGAACCAGTTCAGCAGAGGTGCTGTAGAGCCAGAGAACCAGGTCAGCAGAGCCGCTCTAGAGCCACAGAGCTGAGCTGCTTTAGAGCCAGAGAACCAGGTCAGCAGAGCCGCTTTAGAGGCAGAGAACCAGGTCAGCAGAGCCGCTATAGAGGCAGAGAACAAGGTCAGCAGAGCTGCTCTAGAGCCAGAGAACTAGGTCAGCAGAGCTGCTGTAGAGATTGAGAACCAGGTCAGAAGAGCCGATATAGAGCCACAGAACCAGGTCAGCAGAGCTGCTTTAGAGCCAAAGAACCAGGTCAGCAGAGCCACTATAGAGGCAGAGAACAGAGTCAGCAGAGCTACTTTAGAGCCAGAGAACAAGATCAGCAGAGCTACTTTAGAGCCTAAGAACCAGGTTAGCAGAGCTGCTCTAGAGGCAGAGAACCAGGTCAGCAGAGCTGCTGTAGAGCCAGAGAACCAAGTCAGCAGAGCTGCTTTAGAGCCAGAAAACCAGGTCAGCAGAGTCGTTTTAGAGCCAGAGAACCAGGTCAGCAGAGCCGTTTCAGAGCCAGAGAACCAGGTCAGCGGAGCCGCTCTAGAGCCACAGAACCAGGTCATCAGAGCTGCTTTAAGCCAGAGAACCAGGTCAGCAGAGCTGCTTTAGAGCCATAGAACCAGGTCAGCAGAGCCGCTTTAGATCCAGAGAACCAGGTCAGCAGAGCCGTAGTAGAGTAAGAGAACCAGGTCAGTAGAGCTGCTCTAGAGCAAGAGAACAACGTCAGCAGAGCTGCTGTAGAGCCAGAGAAACCAGGTCAGCAGAGCTGCTTTAGAGCCAGAGAACCAGGTCAGCAGAGCTGCTTTAGAGGGAGAAAACCTGGTCAGCAGAGCTTTTCTAGAGCAAGAGAACCAGGTCGACAGAGCTGCTTCAAAGCCAGAGAACCAGGTCAGCAGAGCTGCTTTAGAGCCATAGAACCAGGTCAGCAGAGCTGCTTTAGAGCCAGAGAACCTGGTCAGCAGAGCTAAATTAGAGGGATAGAAACAGGTCAGCAGTGCTCCTTTAGAGCCAGAGAACCAGGTCAGCAGAGCTGCTCTAAAAGCAAAAAACCAGGTCAGCAAAGCTGCTCTAGAGGCAGAGAACGAGGTCAGCAGAGCTACTGTAGAGCCAGAGAAACCAGGTCAGCAGAGCTGCTCTAGAGCCAGAGAACCAGGTCAGCGGAGCTGCTGTAGAACCAGAGAACCGGTTCAGTAGAGCCGTTGCAGAGCCAGAGAACCAGGTCAGCAGAGCTGCTCTAGAGCCTAAGAACCAGGTCAGCAGAGCTGCTCTAGAGCCAGCGAACCAGGTCTGCAGAGTTGCTTTAGAGGGAGAGAACCATGTCAGCGGAGCACCTTTAGAGCCAGAGAACAAGAGCTGCTCTTGTGCCTAAGATCCAGGTCGGCAGACCTGCTCTAGAGGCAGAGAACCAGGTCAGCAGAGCTTGTCTCGAGCCAGAGAACCAGGTCAGCAGAGCTGCTTCAAAGCCAGAGAACCAGGCCAGCAGGGCTGCTTTAGAGTCATCTGACCAGATCAGCACAGCTGCTTTAGAGCCATAGAACCAGGTAAACAGAGCTGCTCTAGAGCCAAAGAACCAGGTCAGCAGAGCTGCTCTAGAGCCAGAGAACCAGGTCAGCAGAGCTGCTGTAGAGCCAGAGAAACCAGGTCAGCAGAGCTGCTCTAGAGCCAAAGAACCAGGTCAGCAGAGATGATGTAGAGACAGAGAAACCAGGTCAGTAGAGCTGCTTTAGAGGGAGAGAACCACGTCAGCAGAGCTGCTTTAGATCCAGAGAACCAGGTCAGCTGAGCTGCTTTAGAGGGAGAAAACCAGATCAGCAGAGCTTTTCTAGAGCCAGAGAACCAGGTCAGCAGAGCTGCTTCAAAGCCAGAGAAGCAGGTCAGCAGAGCTGCTTTAGAGCCATAGAACCAGGTCAGCAGAGCTGCTCTGGAGCCAGAGAACCAGATCAGAAGAGCTGCTCTAGAGCCAGAAAACCAATTCAGCAGAGTGCTTTAGAGGGAGAGAAGCAGGTCAGCAGAGCAGATATGGAGCCACAAAACCAGGTCATCAGAGCTGCTTTAAGCCAGAGAACCAGGTCAGCAGAGCTGCTTTAGAGCTAGAGAACCAGGTCAGCAGAGCTGCTTTAGAGCCAGAGAACCATGTCAGCAGAGCTGCCGTAAAGCCAAAGAAACAGGTCAGCAGAGGTGCTGTGGAGCCAGAGAACCGGGTCAGCAGAGCCGTTGTAGAGCCAGAGAACCAGGTCAGCAGAGCTGCTCTAGAGCCTAAGAACCAGGTCAGCAGAGCTGCTCTAGAGCCAGAGAACCAGGTCAGCAGAGCCGCTATAGAGGCAGAGAACCAAGTCAGCAGAGCTGCTTTAGAGCCAGAGAACCAGGTCAGCAGAGCTACTTTAGAGCCATAGAACAAGATCAGCAGAGCTACTTTAGAGCCTAAGAACCAGGTTAGCAGAGCTGCTCTAAAGGCAGAGAACCAGATCAGCAGAGCTGCTGTAGAGCCAGAGAACCAAGTCAGCAGAGCTACGTTAGAGCCAGAGAACCAGGTCAGCAGAGCCGTTGTAGAGCCAGAGAACTAGGTTAACAGAGCTGCTTTAGAGGGAGAGAACCAGGTCAGCAGAGCTGCTGTAGAGCCATAGAACCAGTTCAGCAGAGGTGCTGTAGAGCCAGAGAACCAGGTCAGCAGAGCCGCTCTAGAGCCACAGAGCTGAGCTGCTTTAGAGCCAGAGAACCAGGTCAGCAGAACCGCTTTAGAGGCAGAGAACCAGGTCAGCAGAGCCGCTATAGAGGCAGAGAACAAGGTCAGCAGAGCTGCTCTAGAGCCAGAGAACTAGGTCAGCAGAGCTGCTGTAGAGATTGAGAACCAGGTCAGAAGAGCCGATATAGAGCCACAGAACCAGGTCAGCAGAGCTGCTTTAGAGCCAAAGAACCAGGTCAGCAGAGCCACTATAGAGGCAGAGAACCAAGTCAGCAGAGCTACTTTAGAGCCAGAGAACAAGATCAGCAGAGCTACTTTAGAGCCTAAGAACCAGGTTAGCAGAGCTGCTCTAGAGGCAGAGAACCAGGTCAGCAGAGCTGCTGTAGAGCCAGAGAACCAAGTCAGCAGAGCTGCTTTAGAGCCAGAAAACCAGGTCAGCAGAGTCGTTTTAGAGCCAGAGAACCAGGTCAGCAGAGCCGTTTTAGAGCCAGAGAACCAGGTCAGCGGAGCCGCTCTAGAGCCACAGAACCAGGTCATCAGAGCTGCTTTAAGCCAGAGAACCAGGTCAGCAGAGCTGCTTTAGAGCCATAGAACCAGGTCAGCAGAGCCGCTTTAGATCCAGAGAACCAGGTCAGCAGAGCCGTAGTAGAGTAAGAGAACCAGGTCAGTAGAGCTGCTCTAGAGCAAGAGAACAACGTCAGCAGAGCTGCTGTAGAGCCAGAGAAACCAGGTCAGCAGAGCTGCTTTAGAGCCAGAGAACCAGGTCAGCAGAGCTGCTTTAGAGGGAGAAAACCAGGTCAGCAGAGCTTTTCTAGAGCAAGAGAACCAGGTCGACAGAGCTGCTTCAAAGCCAGAGAACCAGGTCAGCAGAGCTGCTTTAGAGCCATAGAACCAGGTCAGCAGAGCTGCTTTAGAGCCAGAGAACCTGGTCAGCAGAGCTAAAATAGAGGGATAGAAACAGGTCAGCAGAGCTCCTTTAGAGCCAGAGAACCAGGTCAGCAGAGCTGCTCTAGAGGCAGAAATCCAGGTCAGCAGAGCTGCTCTAGAGGCAGAGAACGAGGTCAGCAGAGCTACTGTAGAGCCAGAGAAACCAGGTCAGCAGAGCTGCTCTAGAACCAGAGAACCAGGTCAGCAGAGCTGCTGTGGAACCAGAGAACCGGTTAAGTAGAGCCGTTGCAGAGCCAGAGAACCAGGTCAGCAGAGCTGCTCTAGAGCCAGCGAACGACGTCTGCAGAGCTGCTTTAGAGGGAGAGAACCATGTCAGCAGAGCACCTTTAGAGCCAGAGAACAAGAGCTGCTCTTGTGCCTAAGAACCAGGTCGGCAGAGCTGCTCTAGAGGCAGAGAACCAGGTCAGCAGAGATTTTCTAGAGCCAGAGAACCAGGTCAGCAGAGCTGCTTCAAAGCCAGAGAACCAGGTCAGCAGAGCTGCTTTAGAGCCATCGAACCAGATCACGACAGCTGCTTTAGAGCCATAGAACCAGGTAAACAGAGCTGCTCTAGAGCCAAAGAACTAGGTCAGCAGAGCTGCTCTAGAGCCAGAGAACCAGGTCAGCAGAGCTGCTTTAGAGCCAGAGAAACCAGGTCAGCAGAGCTGCTCTAGAGCCAAAGAACTAGGTCAGCAGAGCTGCTGTAGAGCCAGAGAAACCAGGTCAGTAGAGCTGCTTTAAAAGGAGAGAACCACGTCAGCAGAGCTGCTTTAGATCCAGAGAACCAGGTCAGCAGAGCTGCTTTAGAGGGAGACAAGCAGATCAGCAGAGCTTTTCTAGAGCCAGAGAACCAGGTCAGCAGAGCTGCTTCAAAGCCAGAGAAGCAGGTCAGCAGAGCTGCTTTAGAGTCATAGAACCAGGTCAGCAGACCTGCTCTGGAGCCAGAGAACCAGGTCAGAAGAGCTGCTCTAGAGCCAGAGAACCAGGTCAGCAGAGCTGCTCTAGAGCCAAAGAACCAGGTCAGCAGAGCTGCTGTAGAGCCAGAGAAACCAGGTCAGTAGAGCTGCTTTAAAAGGAGAGAACCACGTCAGCAGAGCTGCTTTAGATCCAGAGAACCAGGTCAGCAGAGCTGCTTTAGAGGGAGAAAACCAGGTCAGCAGAGCTTTTCTAGAGCAAGAGAACCAGGGCAGTAGAGCTGCTTCAAAGCCAAAGAACCAGGTCAGCAGAGCTGCTTTAGAGCCATAGAACCAGGTCAGCAGAGCTGCTTTAGAGCCAGAGAACCTGGTCAGCAGAGCTAAATTAGAGGGATAGAAACAGGTCAGCAGAGCTCCTTTAGAGCCAGAGAACCAGGTCAGCAGAGCTGCTCTAGAGGCAGAAATCCAGGTCAGCAGAGCTGCTCTAGAGGCAGAGAACGAGGTCAGCAGAGCTACTGTAGAGCCAGAGAAACCAGGTCAGCAGAGCTGCTCTAGAGCCAGAGAACCAGGTCAGCAGAGCTGCTGTGGAACCAGAGAACCGGTTAAGTAGAGCCGTTGCAGAGCCAGAGAACCAGGTCAGCAGAGCTGCTCTAGAGCCAGCGAACCACGTCTGCAGAGCTGCTTTAGAGGGATAGAAACAGGTCAGCAGTGCTCCTTTAGAGCCAGAGAACCAGGTCAGCAGAGCTGCTCTAAAAGCAAAAAACCAGGTCAGCAAAGCTGCTCTAGAGGCAGAGAACGAGGTCAGCAGAGCTACTGTAGAGCCAGAGAAACCAGGTCAGCAGAGCTGCTCTAGAGCCAGAGAACCAGGTCAGCAGAGCTGCTGTAGAACCAGAGAACCGGTTCAGTAGAGCCATTGCAGAGCCAGAGAACCAGGTCAGCAGAGCTGCTCTAGAGCCTAAGAACCAGGTCAGCAGAGCTGCTCTAGAGCCAGCGAACCAGGTCTGCAGAGCTGCTTTAGAGGGAGAGAACCATGTCAGCGGAGCACCTTTAGAGCCAGAGAACAAGAGCTGCTCTTGTGCCTAAGATCCAGGTCAGCAGAGCTGCTCTAGAGGCAGAGAACCAGGTCAGCAGAGCTTGTCTCGAGCCAGAGAACCAGGTCAGCAGAGCTGCTTCAAAGCCAGAGAACCAGGCCAGCAGAGCTGCTTTAGAGTCATCGGACCAGATCAGCACAGCTGCTTTAGAGCCATAGAACCAGGTAAACAGAGCTGCTCTAGAGCCAAAGAACCAGGTCAGCAGAGCTGCTCTAGAGCCAGAGAACCAGGTCAGCAGAGCTGCTGTAGAGCCAGAGAAACCAGGTCAGCAGAGCTGCTCTAGAGCCAAAGAACCAGGTCAGCAGAGATGATGTAGAGACAGAGAAACCAGGTCAGTAGAGCTGCTTTAGAGGGAGAGAACCACGTCAGCAGAGCTGCTTTAGATCCAGAGAACCAGGTCAGCTTAGCTGCTTTAGAGGGAGAAAACCAGATCAGCAGAGCTTTTCTAGAGCCAGAGAACCAGGTCAGCAGAGCTGCTTCAAAGCCAGAGAAGCAGGTCAGCAGAGCTGCTTTAGAGCCATAGAACCAGGTCAGCAGAGCTGCTCTGGAGCCAGAGAACCAGATCAGAAGAGCTGCTCTAGAGCCAGAAAACCAATTCAGCAGAGTGCTTTAGAGTGAGAGAAGCAGGTCAGCAGAGCAGATATGGAGCCACAAAACCAGGTCATCAGAGCTGCTTTAAGCCAGAGAACCAGGTCAGCAGAGCTGCTTTAGAGCTAGAGAACCAGGTCAGCAGAGCTGCTTTAGAGCCAGAGAACCATGTCAGCAGAGCTGCCGTAAAGCCAAAGAAACAGGTCAGCAGAGGTGCTGTGGAGCCAGAGAACCGGGTCAGCAGAGCCGTTGTAGAGCCAGAGAACCAGGTCAGCAGAGCTGCTCTAGAGCCTAAGAACCAGGTCAGCAGAGCTGCTCTAGAGCCAGAGAACCAGGTCAGCAGAGCCGCTATAGAGGCAGAGAACCAAGTCAGCAGAGCTGCTTTAGAGCCAGAGAACCAGGTCAGCAGAGCTACTTTAGAGCCATAGAACAAGATCAGCAGAGCTACTTTAGAGCCTAAGAACCAGGTTAGCAGAGCTGCTCTAAAGGCAGAGAACCAGATCAGCAGAGCTGCTGTAGAGCCAGAGAACCAAGTCAGCAGAGCTACGTTAGAGCCAGAGAACCAGGTCAGCAGAGCCGTTGTAGAGCCAGAGAACTAGGTTAACAGAGCTGCTTTAGAGGGAGAGAACCAGGTCAGCAGAGCTGCTGTAGAGCCATAGAACCAGTTCAGCAGAGGTGCTGTAGAGCCAGAGAACCAGGTCAGCAGAGCCGCTCTAGAGCCACAGAGCTGAGCTGCTTTAGAGCCAGAGAACCAGGTCAGCAGAGCCGCTTTAGAGGCAGAGAACCAGGTCAGCAGAGCCGCTATAGAGGCAGAGAACAAGGTCAGCAGAGCTGCTCTAGAGCCAGAGAACTAGGTCAGCAGAGCTGCTGTAGAGATTGAGAACCAGGTCAGAAGAGCCGATATAGAGCCACAGAACCAGGTCAGCAGAGCTGCTTTAAAGCCAAAGAACCAGGTCAGCAGAGCCACTATAGAGGCAGAGAACCAAGTCAGCAGAGCTACTTTAGAGCCAGAGAACAAGATCAGCAGAGCTACTTTAGAGCCTAAGAACCAGGTTAGCAGAGCTGCTCTAGAGGCAGAGAACCAGGTCAGCAGAGCTGCTGTAGAGCCAGAGAACCAAGTCAGCAGAGCTGCTTTAGAGCCAGAAAACCAGGTCAGCAGAGCCGTTGTAGAGCCAGAGAACCAGGTCAGCAGAGCCGTTTTAGAGCCAGAGAACCAGGTCAGCGGAGCCGCTCTAGAGCCACAGAACCAGGTATTCAGAGCTGCTTTAAGCCAGAGAACCAGGTCAGCAGAGCTGCTTTAGAGCCATAGAACCAGGTCAGCAGAGCCGCTTTAGATCCAGAGAACCAGGTCAGCAGAGCCGTAGTAGAGTAAGAGAACCAGGTCAGTAGAGCTGCTCTAGAGCAAGAGAACAACGTCAGCAGAGCTGCTGTAGAGCCAGAGAAACCAGGTCAGCAGAGCTGCTTTAGAGCCAGAGAACCAGGTCAGCAGAGCTGCTTTAGAGGGAGAAAACCAGGTCAGCAGAGCTTTTCTAGAGCAAGAGAACCAGGTCGACAGAGCTGCTTCAAAGCCAGAGAACCAGGTCAGCAGAGCTGCTTTAGAGCCATAGAACCAGGTCAGCAGAGCTGCTTTAGAGCCAGAGAACCTGGTCAGCAGAGCTAAAATAGAGGGATAGAAACAGGTCAGCAGAGCTCCTTTAGAGCCAGAGAACCAGGTCAGCAGAGCTGCTCTAGAGGCAGAAATCCAGGTCAGCAGAGCTGCTCTAGAGGCAGAGAACGAGGTCAGCAGAGCTACTGTAGAGCCAGAGAAACCAGGTCAGCAGAGCTGCTCTAGAGCCAGAGAACCAGGTCAGCAGAGCTGCTGTGGAACCAGAGAACCGGTTAAGTAGAGCCGTTGCAGAGCCAGAGAACCAGGTCAGCAGAGCTGCTCTAGAGCCAGCGAACGACGTCTGCAGAGCTGCTTTAGAGGGAGAGAACCATGTCAGCAGAGCACCTTTAGAGCCAGAGAACAAGAGCTGCTCTTGTGCCTAAGAACCAGGTCGGCAGAGCTGCTCTAGAGGCAGAGAACCAGGTCAGCAGAGATTTTCTAGAGCCAGAGAACCAGGTCAGCAGAGCTGCTTCAAAGCCAGAGAACCAGGTCAGCAGAGCTGCTTTAGAGCCATCGAACCAGATCAGGACAGCTGCTTTAGAGCCATAGAACCAGGTAAACAGAGCTGCTTTAGAGCCAGAGAAACCAGGTCAGCAGAGCTGCTCTAGAGCCAAAGAACTAGGTCAGCAGAGCTGCTGTAGAGCCAGAGAAACCAGGTCAGTAGAGCTGCTTTAAAAGGAGAGAACCACGTCAGCAGAGCTGCTTTAGATCCAGAGAACCAGGTCAGCAGAGCTGCTTTAGAGGGAGACAAGCAGATCAGCAGAGCTTTTCTAGAGCCAGAGAACCAGGTCAGCAGAGCTGCTTCAAAGCCAGAGAAGCAGGTCAGCAGAGCTGCTTTAGAGTCATAGAACCAGGTCAGCAGAGCTGCTCTGGAGCCAGAGAACCAGGTCAGAAGAGCTGCTCTAGAGCCAGAGAACCAGGTCAGCAGGGCTGCTCTAGAGCCAAAGAACCAGGTCAGCAGAGCTGCTGTAGAGCCAGAGAAACCAGGTTAGTAGAGCTGCTTTAAAAGGAGAGAACCACGTCAGCAGAGCTGCTTTAGATCCAGAGAACCAGGTCAGCAGAGCTGCTTTAGAGGGAGAAAACCAGGTCAGCAGAGCTTTTCTAGAGCAAGAGAACCAGGGCAGCAGAGCTGCTTCAAAGCCAAAGAACCAGGTCAGCAGAGCTGCTTTAGAGCCATAGAACCAGGTCAGCAGAGCTGCTTTAGAGCCAGAGAACCTGGTCAGCAGAGCTAAATTAGAGGGATAGAAACAGGTCAGCAGAGCTCCTTTAGAGCCAGAGAACCAGGTCAGCAGAGCTGCTCTAGAGGCAGAAATCCAGGTCAGCAGAGCTGCTCTAGAGGCAGAGAACGAGGTCAGCAGAGCTACTGTAGAGCCAGAGAAACCAGGTCAGCAGAGCTGCTCTAGAGCCAGAGAACCAGGTCAGCAGAGCTGCTGTGGAACCAGAGAACCGGTTAAGTAGAGCCGTTGCAGAGCCAGAGAACCAGGTCAGCAGAGCTGCTCTAGAGCCAGCGAACCACGTCTGCAGAGCTGCTTTAGAGGGAGAGAACCATGTCAGCAGAGCACCTTTAGAGCCAGAGAACAAGAGCTGCTCTTGTGCCTAAGAACCAGGTCAGCAGAGCTGCTCTAGAGGCAGAGAACCAGGTCAGCAGAGCTTTTCTAGAGCCAGAGAACCAGGTCAGCAGAGCTGCTTCAAAGCAAGAGAACCAGGTCAGCAGAGCTGCTTTAGAGCCATCGAACCAGATCAGCACAGCTGCTCTAGAGCCAAAGAACCAGGTCAGCAGAGCTGCTGTAGAGCCAGAGAACCAGGTCAGCAGAGCTGCTGTAGAGCCAGAGAAACCAGGTCAGCAGAGCTGCTCTAGAGCCAAAGAACCAGGTCATCAGAGCTGCTGTAGAGCCAGAGAAACCAGGTCAGTAGAGCTGCTTTAAAAGGAGAGAACCACGTCAGCAGAGCTGCTTTAGATCCAGAGAACCAGGTCAGCAGAGCTGCTTTAGAGGGAGACAAGCGGATCAGCAGAGCTTTTCTAGAGCCAGAGAACCAGGTCAGCAGACCTGCTTCAAAGCCAGAGAAGCAGGTCAGCAGAGCTGCTTTAGAGTCATAGAACCAGGTCAGCAGAGCTGCTCTGGAGCCAGAGAACCAGGTCAGAAGAGCTGCTCTAGAGCCAGAGAACCAGTTCAGCAGAGTGCTTTAGAGGGGGAGAAGCAGGTCAGCAGAGCAGATATAGAGCCACAAAACCAGGTCATCACAGCTGCTTTAGAGCCAGAGAACCAGGTCAGCAGAGCTGCTTCAGAGCTAGAGAACCAGGTCGGCAGAACTGCTTTAGAGCCAGAGAACCATGTCAGCAGAGCTGCCGGTAAGCCATAGAAACAGGTCAGCAGAGGTGCTGCAGAGCCAGAGAACCGGGTCAGCAGAGCCATTGTAGAGCCAGAGAACCAGGTCAGCAGAGCTGCTCTAGAGCCTAAGAACCAGGTCAGCAGAGCTGCTTTAGAGCCAGAGAACCAGGTAAGCAGAGCTGCTCTAGAGCCCGAAAAAAAGGTCAGCAGAGCCGCTTTAGAGGGAGAGAACCAGGTCAGCACAGCCGATATAGAGCCAGAGAAACAATTCAGCAGAGCAGCTTTAGAGCCAGATAACCAGGTCAGCAGAGCCACTATAAAGGCAGAGAACCAAGTCAGCAGAGCTGCTTTAGAGCCAGAGAACCAGGTCAGCAGAGCTACTTTAGAGCCAGAGAACAAGATCAGCAGAGCTACTTTAGAGCCTAAGAACCAGGTTAGCAGAGCTGCTTTAAAGGCAGAGAACCAGATCAGCAGAGCTGCTGTAGAGCCAGAGAACCAAGTCAGCAGAGCTACGTTAGAGCCAGAGAACCAGGTCAGCAGAGCTGTTCTAGAGCCAGAGAACCAGGTCAGCAGAGCCGCTATAGAGGCAGAGAACCAAGTCAGCAGAGCTGCTTTAGAGCCAGAGAACCAGGTCAGCAGAGCTACTTTAGAGCCATAGAACAAGATCAGCAGAGCTACTTTAGAGCCTAAGAACCAGGTTAGCAGAGCTGCTCTAAAGGCAGAGAACCAGATCAGCAGAGCTGCTGTAGAGCCAGAGAACCAAGTCAGCAGAGCGACGTTAGAGCCAGAGAACCAGGTCAGCAGAGGTGCTGTAGAGCCAGAGAACCAGGTCAGCAGAGCCGCTCTAGAGCCACAGAGCTGAGCTGCTTTAGAGCCAGAGAACCAGGTCAGCAGAGCTGCTTTAGAGGCAGAGAACCAGGTCAGCAGAGCCGCTATAGAGGCAGAGAACAAGGTCAGCAGAGCTGCTCTAGAGCCAGAGAACTAGGTCAGCAGAGCTGCTGTAGAGATTGAGAACCAGGTCAGAAGAGCCGATATAGAGCCACAGAACCAGGTCAGCAGAGCTGCTTTAGAGCCAAAGAACCAGGTCAGCAGAGCCACTATAGAGGCAGAGAACCAAGTCAGCAGAGCTACTTTAGAGCCAGAGAACAAGATCAGCAGAGCTACTTTAGAGCCTAAGAACCAGGTTAGCAGAGCTGCTCTAGAGGCAGAGAACCAGGTCAGCAGAGCTGCTGTAGAGCCAGAGAACCAAGTCAGCAGAGCTGCTTTAGAGCCAGAAAACCAGGTCAGCAGAGCCGTTGTAGAGCCAGAGAACCAGGTCAGCAGAGCCGTTTTAGAGCCAGAGAACCAGGTCAGCGGAGCCGCTCTAGAGCCACAGAACCAGGTCATCAGAGCTGCTTTAAGCCAGAGAACCAGGTCAGCAGAGCTGCTTTAGAGCCATAGAACCAGGTCAGCAGAGCCGCTTTAGATCCAGAGAACCAGGTCAGCAGAGCCGTAGTAGAGTAAGAGAACCAGGTCAGTAGAGCTGCTCTAGAGCAAGAGAACAACGTCAGCAGAGCTGCTGTAGAGCCAGAGAAACCAGGTCAGCAGAGCTGCTTTAGAGCCAGAGAACCAGGTCAGCAGAGCTGCTTTAGAGGGAGAAAACCAGGTCAGCAGAGCTTTTCTAGAGCAAGAGAACCAGGTCGACAGAGCTGCTTCAAAGCCAGAGAACCAGGTCAGCAGAGCTGCTTTAGAGCCATAGAACCAGGTCAGCAGAGCTGCTTTAGAGCCAGAGAACCTGGTCAGCAGAGCTAACATAGAGGGATAGAAACAGGTCAGCAGAGCTCCTTTAGAGCCAGAGAACCAGGTCAGCAGAGCTGCTCTAGAGACAGAAATCCAGGTCAGCAGAGCTGCTCTAGAGGCAGAGAACGAGGTCAGCAGAGCTACTGTAGAGCCAGAGAAACCAGGTCAGCAGAGCTGCTCTAGAGCCAGAAAACCAGGTCAGCAGAGCTGCTGTGGAACCAGAGAACCGGTTAAGTAGAGCCGTTGCAGAGCCAGAGAACCAGGTCAGCAGAGCTGCTCTAGAGCCAGCGAACGACGTCTGCAGAGCTGCTTTAGAGGGAGAGAACCATGTCAGCAGAGCACCTTTAGAGCCAGAGAACAAGAGCTGCTCTTGTGCCTAAGAACCAGGTCGGCAGAGCTGCTCTAGAGGCAGAGAACCAGGTCAGCAGAGCTTTTCTAGAGCCAGAGAACCAGGTCAGCAGAGCTGCTTCAAAGCCAGAGAACCAGGTCAGCAGAGCTGCTTTAGAGCCATCGAACCAGATCAGGACAGCTGCTTTAGAGCCATAGAACCAGGTAAACAGAGCTGCTCTAGAGCCAAAGAACCAGGTCAGCAGAGCTGCTCTAGAGCCAGAGAACCAGGTCAGCAGAGCTGCTTTAGAGCCAGAGAAACCAGGTCAGCAGAGCTGCTCTAGAGCCAAAGAACTAGGTCAGCAGAGCTGCTGTAGAGCCAGAGAAACCAGGTCAGTAGAGCTGCTTTAAAAGGAGAGAACCACGTCAGCAGAGCTGCTTTAGATCCAGAGAACAAGGTCAGCAGAGCTGCTTTAGAAGGAGACAAGCAGATCAGCAGAGCTTTTCTAGAGCCAGAGAACCAGGTCAGCAGAGCTGCTTCAAAGCCAGAGAAGCAGGTCAGCAGAGCTGCTTTAGAGTCATAGAACCAGGTCAGCAGAGCTGCTCTGGAGCCAGAGAACCAGGTCAGAAGACCTGCTCTAGAGCCAGAGAACCAGGTCAGCAGAGCTGCTCTAGAGCCAAAGAACCAGGTCAGCAGAGCTGCTGTAGAGCCAGAGAAACCAGGTCAGTAGAGCTGCTTTAAAAGGAGAGAACCACGTCAGCAGAGCTGCTTTAGATCCAGAGAACCAGGTCAGCAGAGCTGCTTTAGAGGGAGAAAACCAGGTCAGCAGAGCTTTTCTAGAGCAAGAGAACCAGGGCAGCAGAGCTGCTTCAAAGCCAAAGAACCAGGTCAGCAGAGCTGCTTTAGAGCCATAGAACCAGGTCAGCAGAGCTGCTTTAGAGCCAGAGAACCTGGTCAGCAGAGCTAAATTAGAGGGATAGAAACAGGTCAGCAGAGCTCCTTTAGAGCCAGAGAACCAGGTCAGCAGAGCTGCTCTAGAGGCAGAAATCCAGGTCAGCAGAGCTGCTCTAGAGGCAGAGAACGAGGTCAGCAGAGCTACTGTAGAGCCAGAGAAACCAGGTCAGCAGAGCTGCTCTAGAGCCAGAGAACCAGGTCAGCAGAGCTGCTGTGGAACCAGAGAACCGGTTAAGTAGAGCCGTTGCAGAGCCAGAGAACCAGGTCAGCAGAGCTGCTCTAGAGCCAGCGAACCACGTCTGCAGAGCTGCTTTAGAGGGAGAGAACCATGTCAGCAGAGCACCTTTAGAGCCAGAGAACAAGAGCTGCTCTTGTGCCTAAGAACCAGGTCAGCAGAGCTGCTCTAGAGGCAGAGAACCAGGTCAGCAGAGCTTTTCTAGAGCCAGAGAACCAGGTCAGCAGAGCTGCTTCAAAGCCAGAGAACCAGGTCAGCAGAGCTGCTTTAGAGCCATCGAACCAGATCAGCACAGCTGCTCTAGAGCCAAAGAACCAGGTCAGCAGAGCTGCTGTAGAGCCAGAGAACCAGGTCAGCAGAGCTGCTGTAGAGCCAGAGAAACCAGGTCAGCAGAGCTGCTCTAGAGCCAAAGAACCAGGTCATCAGAGCTGCTGTAGAGCCAGAGAAACCAGGTCAGTAGAGCTGCTTTAAAAGGAGAGAACCACGTCAGCAGAGCTGCTTTAGATCCAGAGAACCAGGTCAGCAGAGCTGCTTTAGAGGGAGACAAGCAGATCAGCAGAGCTTTTCTAGAGCCAGAGAACCAGGTCAGCAGAACTGCTTCAAAGCCAGAGAAGCAGGTCAGCAGAGCTGCTTTAGAGTCATAGAACCAGGTCAGCAGAGCTGCTCTGGAGCCAGAGAACCAGGTCAAAGAGCTGCTCTAGAGCCAGAGAACCAGTTCAGCAGAGTGCTTTAGAGGGGGAGAAGCAGGTCATCAGAGCAGATATAGAGCCACAAAACCAGGTCATCAGAGCTGCTTTAGAGCCAGAGAACCAGGTCAGCAGAGCTGCTTCAGAGCTAGAGAACCAGGTCAGCGGAACTGCTTTAGAGCCAGAGAACCATGTCAGCAGAGCTGCCGGTAAGCCATAGAAACAGGTCAGCAGAGGTGCTGCAGAGCCAGAGAACCGGGTCAGCAGAGCCATTGTAGAGCCAGAGAACCAGGTCAGCAGAGCTGCTCTAGAGCCTAAGAACCAGGTCACCAGAGCTGCTTTAGAGCCAGAGAACCAGGTAAGCAGAGCTTCTCTAGAGCCCGAAAAAAAGGTCAGCAGAGCCGCTTTAGAGGGAGAGAACCAGGTCAGCACAGCCGATATAGAGCCAGAGAAACAATTCAGCAGAGCAGCTTTAGAGCCAGATAACCAGGTCAGCAGAGCCACTATAAAGGCAGAGAACCAAGTCAGCAGAGCTGCTTTAGAGCCAGAGAACCAGGTCAGCAGAGCTACTTTAGAGCCAGAGAACAAGATCAGCAGAGCTACTTTAGAGCCTAAGAACCAGGTCAGCAGAGCTGCTTTAGAGTCATAGAACCAGGTCAGCAGAGCTGCTCCGGAGCCAGAGAACCAGGTCAGAAGAGCTGCTCTAGAGCCAGAGAACCAGGTCAGCAGAGCTGCTCTAGAGCCAAAGAACCAGGTCAGCAGAGCTGCTGTAGAGCCAGAGAAACCAGGTCAGTAGAGCTGCTTTAAAAGGAGAGAACCACGTCAGCAGAGCTGCTTTAGATCTAGAGAACCAGGTCAGCAGAGCTGCTTTAGAGGGAGAAAACCAGGTCAGCAGAGCTTTTCTAGAGCAAGAGAACCAGGGCAGCAGAGCTGCTTCAAAGCCAAAGAACCAGGTCAGCAGAGCTGCTTTAGAGCCATAGAACCAGGTCAGCAGAGCTGCTTTAGAGCCAGAGAACCTGGTCAGCAGAGCTAAATTAGAGGGATAGAAACAGGTCAGCAGAGCTCCTTTAGAGCCAGAGAACCAGGTCAGCAGAGCTGCTCTAGAGGCAGAAATCCAGGTCAGCAGAGCTGCTCTAGAGGCAGAGAACGAGGTCAGCAGAGCTACTGTAGAGCCAGAGAAACCAGGTCAGCAGAGCTGCTCTAGAGCCAGAGAACCAGGTCAGCAGAGCTGCTGTGGAACCAGAGAACCGGTTAAGTAGAGCCGTTGCAGAGCCAGAGAACCAGGTCAGCAGAGCTGCTCTAGAGCCAGCGAACCACGTCTGCAGAGCTGCTTTAGAGGGAGAGAACCATGTCAGCAGAGCACCTTTAGAGCCAGAGAACAAGAGCTGCTCTTGTGCCTAAGAACCAGGTCAGCAGAGCGGCTCTAGAGGCAGAGAACCAGGTCAGCAGAGCTTTTCTAGAGCCAGAGAACCAGGTCAGCAGAGCTGCTTCAAAGCCAGAGAACCAGGTCAGCAGAGCTGCTTTAGAGCCATCGAACCAGATCAGCACAGCTGCTCTAGAGCCAAAGAACCAGGTCAGCAGAGCTGCTGTAGAGCCAGAGAACCAGGTCAGCAGAGCTGCTGTAGAGCCAGAGAACCAGGTCAGCAGAGCTGCTGTAGAGCCAGAGAAACCAGGTCAGCAGAGCTGCTCTAGAGCCAAAGAACCAGGTCATCAGAGCTGCTGTAGAGCCAGAGAAACCAGGTCAGTAGAGCTGCTTTAAAAGGAGAGAACCACGTCAGCAGAGCTGCTTTAGATCCAGAGAACCAGGTCAGCAGAGCTGCTTTAGAGGGAGACAAGCAGATCAGCAGAGCTTTTCTAGAGCCAGAGAACCAGGTCAGCAGAACTGCTTCAAAGCCAGAGAAGCAGGTCAGCAGAGCTGCTTTAGAGTCATAGAACCAGGTCAGCAGAGCTGCTCTGGAGCCAGAGAACCAGGTCAGAAGAGCTGCTCTAGAGCCAGAGAACCAGTTCAGCAGAGTGCTTTAGAGGGGGAGAAGCAGGTCAGCAGAGCAGATATAGAGCCACAAAACCAGGTCATCAGAGCTGCTTTAGAGCCAGAGAACCAGGTCAGCAGAGCTGCTTCAGAGCTAGAGAACCAGGTCAGCAGAACTGCTTTAGAGCCAGAGAACCATGTCAGCAGAGCTGCCGGTAAGCCATAGAAACAGGTCAGCAGAGGTGCTGCAGAGCCAGAGAACCGGGTCAGCAGAGCCATTGTAGAGCCTAAGAACCAGGTCAGCAGAGCTGCTCTAGAGGCAGAGAACCAGGTCAGCAGAGCTTTTCTAGAGCCAGAGAACCAGGTCAGCAGAGCTGCTTCAAAGCCAGAGAACCAGGTCAGCAGAGCTGCTTTAGAGCCATCGAAACAGATCAGCACAGCTGCTCTAGAGCCAAAGAACCAGGTCAGCAGAGCTGCTGTAGAGCCAGAGAACCAGGTCAGCAGAGCTGCTGTAGAGCCAGAGAAACCAGGTCAGCAGAGCTGCTCTAGAGCCAAAGAACCAGGTCATCAGAGCTGCTGTAGAGCCAGAGAAACCAGGTCAGTAGAGCTGCTTTAAAAGGAGAGAACGACGTCAGCAGAGCTGCTTTCGATCCAGAGAACCAGGTCAGCAGAGCTGCTTTAGAGGGAGACAAGCAGATCAGCAGAGCTTTTCTAGAGCCAGAGAACCAGGTCAGCAGAACTGCTTCAAAGCCAGAGAAGCAGGTCAGCAGAGCTGCTTTAGAGTCATAGAACCAGGTCAGCAGAGCTGCTCTGGAGCCAGAGAACCAGGTCAGAAGAGCTGCTCTAGAGCCAGAGAACCAGTTCAGCAGAGTGCTTTAGAGGGGGAGAAGCAGGTCAGCAGAGCAGATATAGAGCCACAAAACCAGGTCATCAGAGCTGCTTTAGAGCCAGAGAACCAGGTCAGCAGAGCTGCTTCAGAGCTAGAGAACCAGGTCAGCAGAACTGCTTTAGAGCCAGAGAACCATGTCAGCAGAGCTGCCGGTAAGCCATAGAAACAGGTCAGCAGAGGTGCTGCAGAGCCAGAGAACCGGGTCAGCAGAGCCATTGTAGAGCCAGAGAACCAGGTCAGCAGAGCTGCTCTAGAGCCTAAGAACCAGGTCAGCAGAGCTGCTTTAGAGCCAGAGAACCAGGTAAGCAGAGCTGCTCTAGAGCCCGAAAAAAAGGTCAGCAGAGCTGCTTTAGAGGGAGAGAACCAGGTCAGCACAGCCGATATAGAGCCAGAGAAACAATTCAGCAGAGCAGCTTTAGAGCCAGATAACCAGGTCAGCAGAGCCACTATAAAGGCAGAGAACCAAGTCAGCAGAGCTGCTTTAGAGCCAGAGAACCAGGTCAGCAGAGCTACTTTAGAGCCAGAGAACAAGATCAGCAGAGCTACTTTAGAGCCTAAGAACCAGGTCAGCAGAGCTGCTCCAGAGATAGAGAACCAGGTCAGCAGCGCTGCTGTAGAGCCAGAGAACTAGGACAGCAGAGCTGCTGTAGAGCCAGAGAACCACGTCAGCAGAGCTGCTCTAGAGCCACAGAACAAGGTTAGCGGAGCCGCTTTAGAGCCAGAGAACCAGGTCAACAGAGCCACTGTAGAGCCAGAGAACCAGGTCAGCAGAGCTACTTTAGAGCCAGAGAACCAGGTCAGCAGAGCCGCTCTAGAGCCTAAGAACCAGGTCAGCAGAGCTTCTCCAGAGCCAGAGAACCAGGTCAACAGCGCTGCTGTAGAGCCAGAGAAACCAGGTCAGCAGAGCTGCTTTAGATCCAGAGAACCAGGTCAGCAGAGCTGCTTTAGAGGGAGACAAGCAGATCAGCAGAGCTTTTCTAGAGCCAGAGAACCAGGTCAGCAGAGCTGCTTCAAAGCCAGAGAAGCAGGTCAGCAGAGCTGCTTTAGAGTCATAGAACCAGGTCAGCAGAGCTGCTCTGGAGCCAGAGAACCAGGTCAGAAGAGCTGCTCTAGAGCCAGAGAACCAGTTCAGAAGAGTGCTTTAGAGGGGGAGAAGCAGGTCAGCAGAGCAGATATAGAGCCACAAAACCAGGTCATCAGAGCTGCTTTAGAGCCAGAGAACCAGGTCAGCAGAACTGCTTTAGAGCCAGAGAACCATGTCAGCAGAGCTGCCGGTAAGCCATAGAAACAGGTCAGCAGAGGTGCTGCAGAGCCAGAGAACCGGGTCAGCAGAGCCATTGTAGAGCCAGAGAACCAGGTCAGCAGAGCTGCTCTAGAGCCTAAGAACCAGGTCAGCAGAGCTGCTCTAGAGCCAGAGAACCAGGTAAGCAGAGCTGCTCTAGAGCCAGAAAAAAAGGTCAGCAGAGCCGCTTTAGAGGGAGAGAACCAGGTCAGCATAGCCGATATAGAGCCAGAGAAACAATTCAGCAGAGCTGCTTTAGAGCCAGATAACCAGGTCAGCAGAGCCACTATAAAGGCAGAGAACCAAGTCAGCAGAGCTGCTTTAGAGCCAGAGAACCAGGTCAGCAGAGCTACTTTAGAGCCAGAGAACAAGATCAGCAGAGCTACTTTAGAGCCTAAGAACCAGGTCAGCAGAGCTGCTCCAGAGATAGAGAACCAGGTCAGCAGCGCTGCTGTAGAGCCAGAGAACTAGGTCAGCAGAGCTGCTGTAGAGCCAGAGAACCACGTCAGCAGAGCTGCTCTAGAGCCACAGAACCAGGTTAGCGGAGACGCTTTAGAGCCAGAGAACCAGGTCAACAGAGCCGCTGTAGAGCCAGAGAACCAGGTCAGCAGAGCTACTTTAGAGCCAGAGAACCAGGTCAGCAGAGCCGCTCTAGAGCCTAAGAACCAGGTCAGCAGAGCTTCTCCAGAGCCAGAGAACCAGGTCAACAGCGCTGCTGTAGAGCCAGAGAAACCAGGTCAGCAGAGCTGCTTTAGAGGGAGAGAACCAGGTCAGCAGAGCTGCTTTAGAGCCAGAGAACCAGGTCAACAGAGCCGCTGTAGAGCCAGAGAACCAGGTCAGCAGAGGTATTTTAGAGCCAGAGAACCAGGTCAGCAGAGCCGCTCTAGAGCATAACAACCAGGTCAGCAGAGCTGCTCCAGAGCCAGAGAACCAGGTCAGCAGTGCTGCTGTAGAGCCAGAGAAACCAGGTCAGCAGAGCTGCTTTAGAGGGAGAAAACCAGGTCAGCAGAGCTGCTTTAGAGCCAGAGAACCAGGTCACCAGAGCTGCTATAGAGGGAGAAAACCAGATCAGCAGAGCTGCTTTAGAGCCAGAGAACTAGGTCAGTAGAGCTGCTTTAGAGCAAGAGAAACCAGTTCAGCAGTGCTGCTTTAGAGCCAGAGAACCAGGTCAGCACAGCACCTGTAGAGCCAGAGAATCAGATCAGCAGAGCTGCTTTAGAGGCATAGAACCAGGACAACAGAGCTGCTCTAGAGCCGATAACCAGGTCACCAGAGCTGCTCTAGAGCCAGAGAACCAGGTCAGCAGAGCTACTGTAGAGCTAGAGAAACCAGGTCAACAGAGCTGCTTCAGAGGGAGAGAACCAGGTCAGCAGAGCTTTTCTAGAGCCGGAGAACCAGGTCAGCAGAGCTACTTCAAAGCCAGAGAACCAGGTCAGCAGAGCTGCTTTAAAGCCATAGAAAAAGGTGAGCAGAGCTGCTTTAGAGCCAGAGAACCAGGTCGGCAGGGCTGCTTCAAAGACAGAGAACCAGGTCAGCAGAGCTGCTTTAGAGCCAGAGAACCAGGTCAGCAGAGCTGCTTTAGAGTCAGAGAACTTGGTCCTCTGAGATGCTCTAGGAGAGAGAACCAGGTCAGCAGAGCTGCTCTAGAGGCAGAGAACCAGGTCAGCAGAGGTACTGTAGAGCCAGTGAAACCAGGTCAGCAGAGCTGCTTTAGAGGGAGAGGACCAGGTCAGCAGAGCTGCTCTAGAGCCAGAGAACCAGGTTAGAAGAGCTGATTTAGAGACAGAGAACTATGTTAGCAGAGCTGCTGTAAAGCCATAGATCCAGGTCAGCCGAGCTGCTGTAGAGCCAGAGAACCATGTCAGAAGAGCCGCTCTAGAGCCACAGAACCAGGTCAGCAGAGCTGCTTTAGAGCCAGAGAACCAGGTCAACAGAGCCGCTGTAGAGCCAGATAACCAGGTCAGCAGAGCTCCTTTAGAGCCAGAGAACAAGGTCAGCAGAGCTGCTTTAGAGCCAGAGAACCAGGTCAGCAGAGCTGCTTTAGAGCCAGAGAACTAGGTCAGTAGAGCTGCTTTAGAGCAAGAGAAACCAGTTCAGCAGTGCTGCTTTAGAGCCAGAGAACCAGGTCAGCACAGCACCTGTAGAGCCAGAGAATCAGATCAGCAGAGCTGCTTTAGAGGCATAGAACCAGGACAACAGAGCTGCTCTAGAGCCGAGAACCAGGTCACCAGAGCTGCTCTAGAGCCAGAGAACCAGGTCAGCAGAGCTACTGTAGAGCTAGAGAAACCAGGTCAACAGAGCTGCTTCAGAGGGAGAGAACCAGGTCAGCAGAGCTTTTCTAGAGCCGGAGAACCAGGTCAGCAGAGCTACTTCAAAGCCAAAGAACCACATCTGCAGAGCTGCTTTAGAGGGAGAGAACCATGTCAGCAGAGCACCTTTAGAGCCAGAGAACAAGAGCTGCTCTTGTGCCTAAGAACCAGGTCGGCAGAGCTGCTCTAGAGGCAGAGAACCAGGTCAGCAGAGCTTTTCTAGAGCCAGAGAACCAGGTCAGCAGAGCTGCTTCAAAGCCAGAGAACCAGGTCAGCAGAGCTGCTTTAGAGCCATCGAACCAGATCAGCACAGCTGCTTTAGAGCCATAGAACCAGGTAAACAGAGCTGCTCTAGAGCCAAAGAACCAGGTCAGCAGAGCTGCTCTAGAGCCAGAGAACCAGGTCAGCAGAGCTGCTGTAGAGCCAGAGAAACCAGGTCAGCAGAGCTGCTCTAGAGCCAAAGAACCAGGTCAGCAGAGCTGCTGTAGAGCCAGAAAAACCAGGTCAGTAGAGTTGCTTTAAAAGGAGAGAACCACGTCAGCAGAGCTCATTTAGATCCAGAGAACCAGGTCAGCAGAGCTGCTTTAGAGGGAGACAAGCAGATCAGCAGAGCTTTTCTAGAGCCAGAGAACCAGGTCAGCAGAGCTGCTTCAAAGCCAGAGAAGCAGGTCAGCAGAGCTGCTTCAAAGCCAGAGAAGCAGGTCAGCAGAGCTGCTTTAGAGTCATAGAACCAGGTCAGCAGAGCTGCTCTGGAGCCAGATAACCAGGTCAGAAGAGCTGTTCTAGAGCCAGAGAACCAGTTCAGCAGAGTGCTTTAGAGGGGGAGAAGCAGGTCAGCAGAGCAGATATAGAGCCACAAAACCAGGTAATCAGAGCTGCTTTAGAGCCAGAGAACCAGGTCAGCAGAGCTGCTTTAGAGCTAGAGAACCAGGTCAGCAGAACTGCTTTAGAGCCAGAGAACCATGTCAGCAGTGCTGCCGGTAAGCCATAGAAACAGGTCAGCAGAGGTGCTGCAGAGCCAGAGAACCGGGTCAGCAGAGCCGTTGTAGAGCCAGAGAACCAGGTCAGCAGAGCTGCTCTAGAGCCTAAGAACCAGGTCAGCAGAGCTGCTCTAGAGCCAGAGAACCAGGTCAGCAGAGCTGCTCTAGAGCCAGAAAAAAAGGTCAGCAGAGCCGCTTTAGAGGAAGAGAACCAGGTCAGCACAGCCGATATAGAGCCAGAGAAACAATTCAGCAGAGCTGTTTTAGAGCCAGATAACCAGGTCAGCAGAGCCGCTATAGAGGCAGAGAACCAGGTCAGCAGAGCTACTTTAGAGCCAAAGAACAAGATCAGCAGAGCTACTTTAGAGCCTAAGAACCAGGTCAGCAGAGCTGCTCCAGAGATAGAGAACCAGGTCAGCAGCGCTGCTGTAGAGCCAGAGAACTAGGTCAGCAGAGCTGCTGTAGAGCCAGAGAACCAGGTCAGCAGAGCTGCTCTAGAGCTACAGAACCAGGTTAGCGGAGCCGCTTTAGAGCCAGAGAACCAGGTCAACAGAGCCGCTGTAGAGCCAGAGAACCTGGTCAGCAGAGCTACTTTAGAGCCAGAGAACCAGGTCAGCAGAGCCGCTCTAGAGCCTAAGAACCAGGTCAGCAGAGCTTCTCCAGAGCCAGAGAACCAGGTCAGCAGCGCTGCTGTAGAGCCAGAGAAACCAAGTCAGCAGAGCTGCTTTAGAGGGAGAGAACCAGGTCAGCAGAGCTGCTTTAGAGCCAGAGAACCAGGTCAACAGAGCCGCTGTAGAGCCAGAGAACCAGGTCAGCAGAGCTATTTTAGAGCCAGAGAACCAGGTCAACAGAGCCGCTCTAGAGCCTAGCAACCAGGTCAGCAGAGCTGCTCCAGAGCCAGAGAACCAGGTCAGCAGTGCTGCTGTAGAGCCAGAGAAACCAGGTCAGCAGAGCTGCTTTAGAGGGAGAGAACCAGGTCAGCAGAGCTGCTTTATAGCCAGAGAACCAGGTCACCAGAGCTGCTATAGAGGGAGAAAACCAGATCAGCAGAGCTTTTCTAGAGCCAGAGAGGACGGTCAGCAGAGCTGCTTCAAAGCCAGAGAACCAGGTCAGCAGAGCTGCTTTAAAGCATAGAACCAGGTGAGCAGAGCTCCTTTAGAGCCAGAGAACCATGTCGGCAGAGCTGCTTCAAAAACAGAGAACCAGGTCAGCAGAGCTGCTTTAGAGCCATAGGTGCAGGTCAGCAGATCTGCTTTAGAGGGAGAGAACCAGGTCAGCAGAGCGGCTTTAGATCCAGAGAACCAGGTCAGCAGAGCTGCTTCAAAGCCAAAGAACCAGGTCAGCAGAGCTGCTTTAGAGCCATAGAACCTGGTCAGCAGAGCTGCTTTAGAGCCAGAGAACCTGGTCAGCAGAGCTAAATTAGAGGGATAGAAACAGGTCAGCAGAGCTCCTTTAGAGCCAGAGAACCAGGTCAGCAGAGCTGCTCTAGAGGCAGAAATCCAGGTCAGCAGAGCTGCTCTAGAGGCAGAGAACGAGGTCAGCAGAGCTACTGTAGAGCCAGAGAAACCAGGTCAGCAGAGCTGCTCTAGAGCCAGAGAACCAGGTCAGCAGAGCTGCTGTGGAACCAGAGAACCGGTTAAGTAGAGCCGTTGCAGAGCCAGAGAACCAGGTCAGCAGAGCTGCTCTAGAGCCAGCGAACCACGTCTGCAGAGCTGCTTTAGAGGGAGAGAACCATGTCAGCAGAGCACATTTAGAGCCAGAGAACAAGAGCTGCTCTTGTGCCTAAGAACCAGGTCAGCAGAGCTGCTCTAGAGGCAGAGAACCAGGTCAGCAGAGCTTTTCTAGAGCCAGAGAACCAGGTCAGCAGAGCTGCTTCAAAGCCAGAGAACCAGGTCAGCAGAGCTGCTTTAGAGCCATCGAACCAGATCAGCACAGCTGCTTTAGAGCCATAGAACCAGGTAAACAGAGCTGCTCTAGAGCCAAAGAACCAGGTCAGCAGAGCTGCTGTAGAGCCAGAGAACCAGGTCAGCAGAGCTGCTGTAGAGCCAGAGAAACCAGGTCAGCAGAGCTGCTCTAGAGCCAAAGAACCAGGTCAGCAGAGCTGCTGTAGAGCCGGAGAAACCAGGTCAGTAGAGCTGCTTTAAAAGGAGAGAACCACGTCAGCAGAGCTGCTTTAGATACAGAGAACCAGGTCAGCAGAGCTGCTTTAGAGGGAGACAAGCAGATCAGCAGAGCTTTTCTAGAGCCAGAGAACCAGGTCAGCAGAACTGCTTCAAAGCCAGAGAAGCAGGTCAGCAGAGCGGCTTTAGAGTCATAGAACCAGGTCAGCAGAGCTGCTCTGGAGCCAGAGAACCAGGTCAGAAGAGCTGCTCTAGAGCCAGAGAACCAGTTCAGCAGAGTGCTTTAGAGGGGGAGAAGCAGGTCAGCAGAGCAGATATAGAGCCACAAAACCAGGTCATCAGAGCTGCTTTAGAGCCAGAGAACCAGGTCAGCAGAGCTGCTTCAGAGCTAGAGAACCAGGTCAGCAGAACTGCTTTAGAGCCAGAGAACCATGTCAGCAGAGCTGCCGGTAAGCCATAGAAACAGGTCAGCAGAGGTGCTGCAGAGCCAGAGAACCGGGTCAGCAGAGCCATTGTAGAGCCAGAGAACCAGGTCAGCAGAGCTGCTCTAGAGCCTAAGAACCAGGTCAGCAGAGCTGCTTTAGAGCCAGAGAACCAGGTAAGCAGAGCTGCTCTAGAGCCCGAAAAAAAGGTCAGCAGAGCCGCTTTAGAGGGAGAGAACCAGGTCAGCACAGCCGATATAGAGCCAGAGAAACAATTCAGCAGAGCTGCTTTAGAGCCAGATAACCAGGTCAGCAGAGCCACTATAAAGGCAGAGAACCAAGTCAGCAGAGCTGCTTTAGAGCCAGAGAACCAGGTCAGCAGAGCTACTTTAGAGCCAGAGAACAAGATCAGCAGAGCTACTTTAGAGCCTAAGAACCAGGTCAGCAGAGCTGCTCCAGAGATAGAGAACCAGGTCAGCAGCGCTGCTGTAGAGCCAGAGAACTAGGTCAGCAGAGCTGCTGTAGAGCCAGAGAACCACGTCAGCAGAGCTGCTCTAGAGCCACAGAACCAGGTTAGCGGAGCCGCTTTAGAGCCAGAGAACCAGGTGAACAGAGCCGCTGTAGAGCCAGAGAACCAGGTCAGCAGAGCTACTTTAGAGCCAGAGAACCAGGTCAGCAGAGCCGCTCTAGAGCCTAAGAACCAGGTCAGCAGAGCTTCTCCAGAGCCAGAGATCCAGGTCAACAGCGCTGCTGTAGAGCCAGAGAAACCAGGTCAGCAGAGCTGCTTTAGATCCAGAGAACCAGGTCAGCAGAGCTGCTTTAGAGGGAGACAAGCAGATCAGCAGAGCTTTTCTAGAGCCAGAGAACCAGGTCAGCAGAGCTGCTTCAAAGCCAGAGAAGCAGGTCAGCAGAGCTGCTTTAGAGTCATAGAACCAGGTCAGCAGAGCTGCTCTGGAGCCAGAGAACCAGGTCAGAAGAGCTGCTCTAGAGCCAGAGAACCAGTTCAGAAGAGTGCTTTAGAGGGGGAGAAGCAGGTCAGCAGAGCAGATATAGAGCCACAAAACCAGGTCATCAGAGCTGCTTTAGAGCCAGAGAACCAGGTCAGCAGAGCTGCTTCAGAGCTAGAGAACCAGGTCAGCAGAACTGCTTTAGAGCCAGAGAACCATGTCAGCAGAGCTGCCGGTAAGCCATAGAAACAGGTCAGCAGAGGTGCTGCAGAGCCAGAGAACCGGGTCAGCAGAGCCATTGTAGAGCCAGCGAACAAGGTCAGCAGAGCTGCTCTAGAGCCTAAGAACCAGGTCAGCAGAGCTGCTCTAGAGCCAGAGAACCAGGTAAGCAGAGCTGCGCTAGAGCCAGAAAAAAAGGTCAGCAGAGCCGCTTTAGAGGGAGAGAACCAGGTCAGCACAGCCGATATAGAGCCAGAGAAACAATTCAGCAGAGCTGCTTTAGAGCCAGATAACCAGGTCAGCAGAGCCACTATAAAGGCAGAGAACCAAGTCAGCAGAGCTGCTTTAGAGCCAGAGAACCAGGTCAGCAGAGCTACTTTAGAGCCAGAGAACAAGATCAGCAGAGCTACTTTAGAGCCTAAGAACCAGGTCAGCAGAGCTGCTCCAGAGATAGAGAACCAGGTCAGCAGCGCTGCTGTAGAGCCAGAGAACTAGGTCAGCAGAGCTGCTGTAGAGCCAGAGAACCACGTCAGCAGAGCTGCTCTAGAGCCACAGAACCAGGTTAGCGGAGCCGCTTTAGAGCCAGAGAACCAGGTCAACAGAGCCGCTGTAGAGCCAGAGAACCAGGTCAGCAGAGCTACTTTAGAGCCAGAGAACCAGGTCAGCAGAGACGCTCTAGAGCCTAAGAACCAGGTCAGCAGAGCTTCTCCAGAGCCAGAGAACCAGGTCAACAGCGCTGCTGTAGAGCCAGAGAAACCAGGTCAGCAGAGCTGCTTTAGAGGGAGAGAACCAGGTCAGCAGAGCTGCTTTAGAGCCAGAGAACCAGGTCAACAGAGCCGCTGTAGAGCCAGAGAACCAGGTCAGCAGAGGTATTTTAGAGCCAGAGAACCAGGTCAGCAGAGCCGCTCTAGAGCATAACAACCAGGTCAGCAGAGCTGCTCCAGAGCCAGAGAACCAGGTCAGCAGTGCTGCTGTAGAGCCAGAGAAACCAGGTCAGCAGAGCTGCTTTAGAGGGAGAGAACCAGGTCAGCAGAGCTGCTCTAGAGCAAGAGAACAACGTCAGCAGAGCTGCTGTAGAGCCAGAGAAACCAGGTCAGCAGAGCTGCTTTAGAGCCAGAGAACCAGGTCAGCAGAGGCATTGTAGAGCCAGAGAACCAGGTCAAAAGAGCTGCTCTAGAGCCAGAGAACGAGGTAAGCAGAGCTGCTCTAGAGCCAGAGACCCAGGTCAGAAGCGGTGCTGTAGAGCCAGAGAAACAAGGTCAGCAAAGTTGCTTTAGAAGGAGAGAACCAGGTCAGCAGAGCTGCTTTAGAACCAGAGAACAAGGTCAGCAGAGCTACTTTAGAGGGAGAGAACCAGATCAGCAGAACTTTTCTAGAGCCAGAGAACCAGGTCAGCAGAGCTGCTTCAAAGCCAGAGAACTAGGTCAGCAGAGCTGCTCTAGAGCCTAAGAACCAGGTCAGGAGAGCTGGTCTAGAGCCAGAGAACCAGGTCAGTAGAGCTGCCCTAGAGCCAGAGAACCAGGTCAGTAGAGCTGCTTTAGAGGGAGAGAACCAGGTCAGCAGAGCTGCTTTAGAGGGCGAAAAAGAGATCAGCAGAGATTTTCTAGAGCCAGAGAACCAGTTCAGCAGAGCTGCTTCAAAGCCAGAGAACCAGGTCAGCAGAGATGCTGTAGAGCCAAAGAACCGGGTCAGTAGAGCCGTTGTAGAGCCAGAGATAAAGGTAAGCAGAGCTGCTCTAGAGTCAGAGAACCAGGTCAGCAGAGCTTCTCTAGAGCCAGAGAACCAGGTCAGCAGAGCTGATTTAGAGTGAGAGAACCAGGTCAGCAGAGCTGATATAGAGGCAGAGAACTAGGTCAACAGAGATGCTTTAGAGCCAGAGAACCAGGTCAGCAGTGCTGCTTTAGAGCCAGAGAGCAAGATCATCAGAGCTGCTCTAGAGCCTAAGAACCAGGTTAGCAGAGCTGCTCCAGAGGCAGAGAACCAGATCAGCAGAGCTGCTGTAGAGCCAGAGAACCAAGTCAGGAGAGCTGCTTTAGAGCCAGAGAACCAGGTCAGCAGAGCCTTTGTAGAGCCAGAGAACCAGGTCAGCAGAGCTGCTCTAGAGCCTAAGAACCAGGTCAGCAGAGCTGCTCTGGAGCCAGAGAACTAGGTCAGCAGAGCCGTTGTAGAGCCAGAGAACCAGGTCAGTAGAGTTGCTCTAGAGCCTAAGAAACAGGTCAGCAGAGCTGCTCTAGGGCCAGAGTACCAGATCAGTATCGCTGCTGTAGAGCCAGAGAAGCCAGGTCAGCAGAGCTGCTTTAGAGGGAGAGAACCAGGTCAGCAGAGCTGCTGTAGAGCCAGAGAAACCAGGTCAGTTGAGCTGCTTTAGAGGGAGAGAACCAGGTCAGTAGAGCTGCTTAACAGACAGAGAACCAGGTCAGCAGACCTGCTTTAGAGCCAGAGAACCAGGTCAGCATAGCTGCTCTAGAGCCAGAGAACCAGGTCAGCAGAGCTGCTTAAGAGCCAGAGAACTAGGTCCGCAGAGCTGCTCTAGAGCCAGAGAAACCAGGTCAGCACAGCTGCTGTAGAGCCAGAGAACCAGGTCAGCAGAGCCGCTCTAGAGCCACAGAACCATGTTAGCAGAGCTGCTGGAGAGCCAGAGAACCAGGTCAACAGAGCCGTTGTAGAGCCAGAGGACCACGTCAGCAGAGCTGCTCTAGAGCCAGAGAACTAGGTCAGCAGAGCTGCTGTAGAGCCTGAGAACCAGATCAGCAGAGCCGCTCTAGAGCCACAGAACCAGGTTAGCGGAGCCGCTTTAGAGCCAGAGAACCAGGTCAACAGAGCCGCTGTAGAGCCAAAGAAGCATGTCAGCAGAGCTACTTTAGAGCCAGAGAACCAGGTCAGTAGAGCTTCTCTAGAGGCAGAGCACCAGGTCAGAAGAGCTGCTCTAGAGGCAGAGAACCAGGTATGCAGAGCTGCTTTAGAGCCAGAGAAACAGGTCAGCAGAGATGCTTTAGAGCCAGAGATGCAGGTCAGCAGAGCTGCTTTAGAGCCAGAGAACCATGTCAGCAGAGCTGCCGTAAAGCCATAGAACCAGGTCAGCAGAGGTGCTGTAGAGCCAGAGAACCGGGTCAGTAGAGCAGTTGTAGAGAAGAGATAAAGGTCAGCAGAGCTGCTCCAGAGCCAGAGAACCAGGTCAGCAGAGCTTATTTAGAGTGAGAGAACCAGGTCAGCAGAGCCGATATAGAGGCAGAGAACTAAGTCAACAGAGATGCTTTAGAGCCAGAGAACCAGGTCAGCAGTGCTGCTTTAGAGCCAGAGAACAAGATCAGCAGAGCTGCTCTAGAGACTAAGAACCAGGTCAGCAGAGCTGCTCCAGAGGCAGAGAACCAGATCAGCAGAGCTGCTGTTGAGCCAGAGAACCAAGTCAGGAGAGCTGCTTTAGAGCCAGAGAACCAGGTCAGCAGAGCCGTTGTAGAGCCAGAGAACCAGGTCAGCAGAGCCGTTGTAGAGTAAGAGAACCAAATCAGCAGAGCTTTTCTAGAGCTAGAGAACCAGGTCAGCAGAGCTGCTTCAAAGCCAGAGAACCAGTTCAGCAGAGCTTCTTTAGAGCCAGAGAACCCTGTCAGCATACCTGCTTCAAAGCCAGAGAACAAGGTCAGCAGAGAACGCTTTAGAGCCAGAGAACCAGGTCAGCAGAGCTTCTTTAGAGGGAGAGAACCAGGTCAGCAGAGCTGCTTTAGAGCCAGAGAACCAGGTCAGCAGAGCTGCTTTAGAGGGAGAGAACCAGGTCAGCAGATCTGCTGCTCTAGAGCCAGAGAACCAGGTCAGCAGAGCTGCTTCAAAGCCATAGAACCACGTAAGCAGAGCTGCTCTAGAGCCTAAGAACCGGGTCAGCAGAGCTGCTCTAGAGCCAGATAACCATGTCAGCAGAGCTGCTGTAGAGTGAGAGAAACCAGGTCAGCAGAGCTGCTTTACAGCCAGAGAACCAGGTCAGCAGAGATGCTCTAGAGCCATAGAACAAGGTCAGTAGAGCTGCTTTAGAGCCAGAGATCTAGGTCAGCAGAGCTGCTTTAGAGCCATAGAACCAGGTCAGCAGAGCTTCTTTAGAGCCAGAGAACCTGGTCAGCAGATCTGCTTCAAAGCCAGAGAACCATGTCAGCAGAGCCGCTTTAGAGCCATAGAACCAGGTCAGCAGAGCTTCTTTAGTGTGAGAGAACCAGGTCAGAAGAGCTGCTTTAGAGCCAGAGAAGCAGGTCAGCAGAGCTGCTCTAGAGACAGAAAACCAGGTCAGCAGAGCTGTTCTAGAGGCAGAGAACGAGGTCAGCAGAGCTACTGTAGAGCCAGAGAAACCAGGTCAGCAGAGCTGCTTTAGAGGGAGAGGACCAGGTCAGCAGAGCTGCTTTAGAGCCATAGAACCAGGTCAGCAGAGCTGCTTTATTGGGAGAGAACCAGGTCTGCAGAGCTGCTTTACAGCCAGAGAACCAGGTCAGCAGAGTTGCTTTAGAGCCAGAGAACTAGGTCAGCAGAGCTGCTCTAGAGGCAAAGAACCAGGTCAGCAGAGCTTCTGTAGAGCAGAGAACCAGGTCAGCAGAGCCGTTGTAGAGCCAGAGAATCAGGTAGGCAGAGCTGTTCTAGAGCCAGAGAACCAGGTCAGCAGAGTTGTTCTAGAGCCAGAGAACCAGGTCAGCAGATATGCTGTAGAGACAGAGAAACCAGGTCAGCAGAGCTGCTTTAGAGGGAGAGAACTAGGTCAGCATAGCTGCTTTAGAGCCAGAGAAACAGGTCAGCAGAGCCGCTCCAGAGCCTAAGAACCAGGTTAGCGGAGCCGCTTTAGAGCCAGAGAACCAGGTCAACAGAGCCACTGTAGAGCCAAAGAACCATGTCAGCAGAGCTACTTTAGAGCCAGAGAACCAGGTCATCAGAGCCGCTCTAGAGCCTAAGAACCAGGTCAGCAGAGCTGCACCAGAGCCAGAGATTCAGGTCAGCAGAGCTGCTATAGAGCCAAAGAACCATGTCAGCAGAGCACCAGGTCAGAAGAGCTGCTCTAGAGGCAGAGAACCAGGTATGCAGAGCTGCTTTAGAGCCAGAGAACCATGTCAGCAGAGCTGCCGTAAAGCCATAGAACCAGGTCAGCAGAGGTGCTGTAGAGCCAGAGAACCGGGTCAGTAGAGCAGTTGTAGAGAAGAGATAAAGGTCAGCAGAGCTGCTCTAGAGTCAGAGAACAAGGTCAGCAAAGCTGCTCCAGAGCCAGAGAACCAGGTCAGCAGAGCTTATTTAGAGTGAGAGAACCAGGTCAGCAGAGCCGATATAGAGGCAGAGAACTAAGTCAACAGAGATGCTTTAGAGCCAGAGAACCAGGTCAGCAGTGCTGCTTTAGAGCCAGAGAACAAGATCAGCAGAGCTGCTCTAGAGACTAAGAACCAGGTCAGCAGAGCTGCTCCAGAGGCAGAGAACCAGATCAGCAGAGCTGCTGTTGAGCCAGAGAACCAAGTCAGCAGAGCCGTTGTAGAGCCAGAGAACCAGGTCAGCAGAGCCTTTTGTAGAGTAAGAGAACCAAATCAGCAGAACTTTTCTAGAGCTAGAGAACCAGGTCAGCAGAGCTGCTTCAAAGCCAGAGAACCAGTTCAGCAGAGCTGCTTTAGAGCCATAGAACCAGGTCAGCAGAGCTTCTTTAGAGCCAGAGAACCCTGTCAGCATACCTGCTTCAAAGCCAGAGAACCAGGTCAGCAGAGCACGCTTTAGAGCCAGAGAACCAGGTCAGCAGAGCTTCTTTAGAGGGAGAGAACCAGGTCAGCAGAGCTGCTTTAGAGCCAGAGAACCAGGTCAGCAGAGCTGCTTTAGAGGGAGAGAACCAGGTCAGCAGATCTGCTGCTCTAGAGCCAGAGAACCAGGTCAGCAGAGCTGCTTCAAAGCCATAGAACCAGGTAAGCAGAGCCGCTCTAGAGCCTAAGAACCGGGTCAGCAGAGCTGCTCTAGAGCCAGATAACCATGTCAGCAGAGCTGCTGTAGAGTGAGAGAAACCAGGTCAGCAGAGCTGCTTTACAGCCAGAGAACCAGGTCAGCAGAGATGCTCTAGAGCCATAGAACAAGGTCAGTAGAGCTGCTTTAGAGCCAGAGATCTAGGTCAGCAGAGCTGCTTTAGAGCCATAGAACCAGGTCAGCAGAGCTTCTTTAGAGCCAGAGAACCTGGTCAGCAGATCTGCTTCAAAGCCAGAGAACCATGTCAGCAGAGCCGCTTTAGAGCCATAGAACCAGGTCAGCAGAGCTTCTTTAGTGTGAGAGAACCAGGTCAGAAGAGCTGCTTTAGAGCCAGAGAAGCAGGTCAGCAGAGCTGCTCTAGAGACAGAAAACCAGGTCAGCAGAGCTGTTCTAGAGGCAGAGAACGAGGTCAGCAGAGCTACTGTAGAGACAGAGAAACCAGGTCAGCAGAGCTGCTTTAGAGGGAGAGGACCAGGTCAGCAGAGCTGCTTTAGAGCCATAGAACCAGGTCAGCAGAGCTGCTTTATTGGGAGAGAACCAGGTCTGCAGAGCTGCTTTACAGCCAGAGAACCAGGTCAGCAGAGTTGCTTTAGAGCCAGAGAACTAGGTCAGCAGAGCTGCTCTAGAGGCAAAGAACCAGGTCAGCAGAGCTTCTGTAGAGCAGAGAACCAGGTCAGCAGAGCCGTTGTAGAGCCAGAGAATCAGGTAGGCAGAGCTGTTCTAGAGCCAGAGAACCAGGTCAGCAGAGTTGTTCTAGAGCCAGAGAACCAGGTCAGCAGAGATGCTGTAGAGACAGAGAAACCAGGTCAGCAGAGCTGCTTTAGAGGGAGAGAACTAGGTCAGCATAGCTGCTTTAGAGCCAGAGAAATAGGTCAGCAGAGCCACTCCAGAGCCTAAGAACCAGGTTAGCGGAGCCGCTTTAGAGCCAGAGAACCAGGTCAACAGAGCCACTGTAGAGCCAAAGAACCATGTCAGCAGAGCTACTTTAGAGCCAGAGAACCAGGTCATCAGAGCCGCTCTAGAGCCTAAGAACCAGGTCAGCAGAGCTGCACCAGAGCCAGAGATTCAGGTCAGAAGAGCTGCTATAGAGCCAAAGAACCATGTCAGCAGAGCTACTTTAGAGCCAGAGAACCAGGTCAGCAGAGCCGCTCTAGAGCCTAAGAACCAGGTCAGCAGAGCTGCACCAGAGCCAGAGAACCAGGTCAGCAGAGCCACTGTAGAGCCAAAGAACCATGTCAGCAGAGCTACTTTAGAGCCAGGGAACCAGGTCAGCAGAGCCACTCTAGAGCCTAAGAACCAGGTCAGCAGAGCTGCACCAGAGCCAGAGAACCAGGTCAGCAGAGCTGCTGTAGAGCCAGAGAACCAGGTCAGCAGAGCTGCTTTAGAGCCATAGAACCAGGTCAGCATAGTCGCTTTAAATCCAGAGAACCATGTCAGCAGAGCTACTTTAGAGCCAGGGAACCAGGTCAGCAGAGCAGCTTTAGAGCCAGAGAACCAGGTCAGCAGAGCTGCTTTAGAGCCATAGAACCAGGTCAGCAGAGCGGCTGTAGAGACAGAGAACCAGGTCAGCAGAGCCGTTGTAGTGCCAGAGAACCATGTCAGCAGAGCTGCTCTAGAGCCAGAGAACTAGGTCAGCAGAGCTGCTGTAGAGCCAGAGAACCAGGTCAGCAGAGCCGCTCTAGAGCCACAGAACCAGGTCAGCGGAGCTGCTTTAGAGCCAGAGAACCAGGTCAACAGAGTCGCTGTAGAGCCAGAGAACCAGGTCAGCAGAGCTGCTTTAGAGCCAGAGAACCAGGCCAGCAGAGCCCCTCTAGAGCCTAAGAACCAGGTCAGCAGAGCTGCTCCAGAGCCATAGAACCAGGTCAGCAGAGCTGCTTTAGAGCCATTGAACCAGGTTAGCAGAGCCGCTTTAGATCCAGAAAACCAGGTCAGCAGAGCCGTTGTAGAGTAAGAGAACCAGGTCAGCAGAGCTGCTGTAGAGCCAGAGAAACCAGGTCTGCACAGCTGCTTTTGAGGGAGATAACCAGTTCAGCATAGCTGATTTAGAGGGAGAAAACCAGACCAGCAGAGCTTTTCTAGAGCCAGAGAACTAGGTCAGCAGAGCTGCTGTAGAGCCAGAAAACCATGTCAGCAGATCCGCTCTAGAGCCACAGAACCAGGTCAGCAGAGCTGCTTTAGAGCCAGAGAACCAGGTCAACAGCGCCACTATAGAGCCAGAGACCCAGGTCAGCAGAGCTGCTCTAGAGCCAGAGAACCAGGTCAGCAGAGCAGCTGTAGAGCAGAGAACCAGGTCAGCAGAGCCATTGTAGAGCCAGAGAACCAGGTCAGCAGAGCTGCTCTAGAGCCAGAGAACTAGGTCAGCAGAGCTGCTGTAGAGCCAGAGAACCATGTCAGCAGAGCCGCTCTAGAGCCACAGAACCAGGTCAGCAGAGCTGCTCTAGAGCCAGAGAACCAGGTCAACAGAGCCACTGTAGAGCCAGAGAACTAGGTCAGCAGAGCTGCTTTAGAGCCAGAGAACAAGGTCAGCAGAGCTGCTCTAGAGCCAGAGAACCAGGTCAGCAGAGCTGCTCTAGAGCCAGCGAACCAGGTCAGCAGAGCTGCTGTGGAGCCAGAGAAACCAGGTGAACAGAGCTGCTTTAGAGCCAGAGAACCAGGTCAGCAGAGCTGCTTTAGAGGGAGAAAACCAGATCAGCAGAGATGTTCTAGAGTCAGAGAACCAGGTCAGCAGAGCTGCTTTAGAGGGAGAAAACCAGATCAGCAGAGATTTTCTAGAGCCAGAGAACCAGGTCAGCAGAGCTGCTTCGAAGCTAGAGAACCAGGTCAGCAAAGCTGCTTTAGAGCCATAGAACCAGGTCAGCAGAGCTGCTTCAAAGCCAGAGAACCAGGTGATCAGAGTTGTTTTAGAGCCATAGAACCAGTTCAGCATATCTGCTTTAGAGGGAGAGAACCAGGTCAGCAGAGCTGCTTAAGAGCCAGAGAACCAGGTCAGCAGAGCTGCTCTAGAGCCAGAGACCCAGGTCAGCAGAGCTGCTCTAGAGCCAGAGAACCAGGTCAGCAGAGCTGCTGTAGAGCAGAGAACCAGGTCAGCAGAGCCATTGTAGAGCCAGAGAACCAGGTCAGCAGAGCTGCTCTAGAGCCAGAGAACTAGGTCAGCAGAGCTGCTGTAGAGCCAGAGAACCATGTCAGCAGAGCCGCTCTAGAGCCACAGAACCAGGTCAGCAGAGCTGCTCTAGAGCCAGAGAACCAGGCCAACAGATCCACTGCAGAGCCAGAGAACCAGGTCAGCAGAGCTGCTGTAGAGCCAGAGAAAACAGGTCAGCAGAGCTGCTTTAGAGGGAGAGAACCAGGTCAGCAGAGATGCTTTAGAGCCAGAGAACCAGGTCAGCAGAGCTGCTTTAGAGGGAGAAAACGAGATCAGCAGAGATTTTCTAGAGCCAGAGAACCAGTTCAGCAGAGCTGCTTCAAAGCCAGAGAACCAGGTCAGCAGAGCTGGTTTAGAGCCATAGAATCAGGTCAGCAGAGCTGCTTCAAAGCCAGAGAACCAGGTTATCAGAGTTGTTTTAGAGCCATAGAACCAGGTCAGCAGAGCTGCTTTAGAGGGAGAGAACCAAGACAGCAGAGCTGGTTTAGAGCCAGAGAAACAGATCAGCAGAGCTGCTTTAGAGCCAGAGAACCAGGTCAGCAGAGCTGCTCTAGATGCAGAGAACCAGGTCAGCAGAGCTGCTCTAGAGGCATAGAACAAGGTCAAAAGAGGTGTTATAGAGCCAGAGAAACCAGGTCAGCAGAGCTGCTTTAGAAGAAGAGAACCAGGTCAGCAGAGCTGCTTTAGAGCCAGAGAACCAGGTCAACAGAGCCGCTGTTGAGCCAGAGAACCAGGTCATCGGAGCTGCTTTAGAGCCAGTGAACCAGGTCAGCAGAGCCGCTTTAGATCCAGAGAACCAGGTCAGCAGAGCCGTTGTAGAGTAAGAGAACCAGGTCAGCAGAGCTGCTGTAGAGCCAGAGAAACCAGGTCTGCACAGCTGCTTTAGAGGGAGATAACCAGGTCAGCAGAGCTGCTTTAGAGGGAGAAAACCAGATCAGCAGAGCTTTTCTAGAGCCAGAGAACCAGGTCAGCAGAGCTGCTCCAGAGCCAGAGAACCAGGTCAGCAGAGCTACTGTAGAGCCAGAGAAACCAGGTCAGCAGAGCTGCATTAGATGGAGAGGACCAGGCCAGCAGAGCTGCGTTAGAATGAGAGAACTAGGTCCGTAGAGCTGCTCTAGAGGCAGAGAACCAGGTCAGCAGAGCTGCTGTAGAGCAGAGAACCAGTCAACAGAGCTGCTCTAGGGCCAGAGAACTAGGTCAGCAGAGATGCTGTAGAGCCAGAAAACCATGTCAGAAGAGCCGCTCTAGAGCCACAGAACCAGGTCAGCAGAGCTGCTTTAGAGCCAAAGAACCAGGTCAACAGATCCACTGTAGAGCCAGAGAACCAGGTCAGCAGAGCTGCTGTAGAGCCAGAGAAACCAGGTCAGCAGAGCTGCTTTAGAGGGAGAGAACCAGGTCAGCAGAGATGCTTTAGAGCCAGAGAACCAGGTCAGCAGAGCTGCTTTAGCAGAAGAGAACCAGGTCAGCAGAGCTGCTTTAGAGCCAGAGAACCAGGTAAACAGAGCCGCTGTAGAGCCAGAGAACCAGGTAATCGGAGCTGCTTTAGAGCCAGTGAACCAGGTCAGCAGAGCTGCTGTAGAGCCATAGAACCAGGTCAGCAGAGCTGCTGTAGAGCCATAGAACCAGGTCAGCAGAGCCGTTGTAGTGCCAGAGAACCACGTCAGAAGAGCTGCTCTAGAGCCAGAGAACTAGGTCAGCAGAGCAGTTGTAGAGCCAGAGAACCAGGTCAGTAGAGCTGCTGTAGAGCCAGAGAAACCAGGTCAGCAGAGCTGCTTTAGAGGGAGAGAACCAGGTCAGCAGAGATGCTTTAGAGCCAGAGAACCAGGTCAGCAGAGCTGCTTTAGAGGGAGAAAACCAGATCAGCAGAGATTTTCTAGAGCCAGAGAACCAGGTCAGCAGAGCTGCTTCAAAGCCAGAGAGCCAGGTCAGCAGAGCTGCTTTAGAGCCATAGAATCAGGTCAGTAGAGCTGCTTCAAAGCCAGAGAATCAGGTTATCAGAGTTGTTTTAGAGCCATAGAACCAGGTCAGCAGAGCTGCTTTAGAGGGAGAGAACCAGGTCAGCAGAGCTGCTTTAGAGCCAGAGAACCAGGTCAGCAGAGCTACTCTAGATGCAGAGAACCAGGTCAGCAGAGGTGCTCTAGAGGCAGAGAACAAGGTCAGCAGGGGTGCTATAGAGCCAGAGAAACCAGGCCAGCAGAGCTGCTTTAGAAGAAGAGAACCAGGTCAGCAGAGCTGCTTTAGAGCCAGAGAACCTGGTCAGCAGACCTGCTCTAGAGTTAGAGAACTAGGTCAGCAGAGCTGCTGTAGAGCCAGAGAACCAGGTCAGCAGAGCCGCTCTAGAGCCAGAGAACCAGGTTATTGGAGCTGCTTTAGAGCCAGAGAATCAGGTCAACAGAGCCGCTGTAGAGACAGAGAACCAAGTCAGCAGAGCTGCTTTAGAGCCAGAGAACCAGTTCAGCAGAGCCGCTCTAGAGCCTAAGAACCAGGTCAGCAGAGCTGCTCCAGAGCCAGAGAACCAGGTCAGCAGAGCTGCTGTAGAGCAGAGAACCAGGTCAGCAGAGCCGTTGTAGAGCCAGAGAACCAGGTCAGCAGAGCTGCTCTAGAGCCAGAGAACTAGGTCAGCAGAGCTGCTGTAGAGCCAGAGAACCATGTCAGCAGAGCCGCTCTAGAGCCACAGAACCAGGTCAGCAGAGCAGCTCTAGAGCCACAGAACCAGGTCAGCAGAGCTGCTTTAGAGCCAGAGAACCAGGTCAACATATCCACTGTAGTGCCAGAGAACCAGGTCAGCAGAGCTGCTGTAGAGCCAGAGAAACCAGGTCAGCAGAGCTGCTTTAGAGGGAGAGAACCAGTTCAGCAGAGATGCTTTAGAGCCAGAGAACCAGGTCAGCAGAGCTGCTTTAGAGGGAGAAAACCAGATCAGCAGAGATTTTCTAGAGCCAGAGAACCAGGTTGTGAGAAGTTGGCCTGGCATATGCTGGTCACTAGTTATAGTGGCCACCTTGCACCAGTCCAATTCGACTCTCATGGTAGATAGGTTTAAGACAACGTTTTAAAGAAAGCTATCCTAGTGGTAGCTGTGGGGAGCAGCCTTCAGGCTAAGTCTCTGAGGAATGTAAAGCAGCTTGTTTTACCTTATAATCTCTTGAATTACTAAATGAAAAGGACACCACACAGGTATATATATCAAATATATATGTATTTATTTCTAGACACACTCTACTAATATCTTTATGAGATTAGAAGCCAGATACACATTCAAATGTCAACAGTTCTCAATAAATTAAGCACAAATATGGCTGGAACACTAGGGGCGTACCAGACCATATACTAAAAAAATGGTTTAACAAAGTCGACTTGCAAAATGACAAAACCTAGGACCTTGGGAATCACTGGGGCTTCACTACTGCAGTGTTAGCAGGTAAGTAACAAGCCCACGGGAGACGCGTGCAGTGTCTAAACACAGCCACGGGTTTCCTATAGGTTACAACGGAGCAAGTCGCGGTTTGTATTTTAAAGTTTTAGGGCACTTCGAAGAAGTCAACAAGCAAGCCACTTACACGGTAAGTATTTCGAGGGCCAACACACACTTGGGCACCGGAGTGCACGAGTTACCTCACCCAGGGAAGCCGGGTGCATAGGTGTCTTTTGGTGTCTGGACGCAATGCTGTTTTCAATGGAGACCAATGAAGACTTGCTGCTTGAGACGACTGAAGAGGTGTCCGCTGGAATCCGAGGGTGGATTAAAGATGAAGAGGACCTGAAAATTGAAGGGACAGTGTTCAAAGTAACTTGCCAGTGACCAGTGGCCAGCAGGATGGATGACCAGAGATGTCGCGTCGCTTCAGGTCATCGATGGTGTTTTGTCTCTTCGCTCACGAGGTCCAGGAGGGATCAACGATGACCAGCAGCTGGATTTTGAGTATCCCACAATGTCTGCAGCTGATGACGGTGTCAGCAACCGGATTGGAGCCAACAAGCCTTGGCAACTGCAAGTCTTGTGTGGACTAAAGATAGTTGGTGATGCAGAACAACAAGGTCTGATGGACTTACCCAGCATGGGCAAGTGAGGGCAGGCCCGGAGCAACCAGGAGAGCCCTTGAAGTTGGTTAGAAAGTCTTCGAGGGAGTCACTAGCCAACGGGCAATTAACCATGAAGACACCTTCACAGGAAAAGTTTCACAGGAACCCACGGTCACTCGGGACGGGGTAGGCCGCTGATTTTTGGAACAATACCTGCTAGGGACTAGGGCCACAAATGGTCCAAAGCACAAGTTCGTAGAATGTTGTTTAGGGTTTGCACTTGAAATCAGTGCACGGTTCCCAGGTATTGCTGTTCCTCGTCACTCGTGGGGTCCAGATGCCACAGATTCACTGTGGACTCAAAATGGCCTTCGAGAGGTTAGGAAATCCACTTCTGGGGCTGCAGGGACTTCGGACTCCGGCGGGAGCAGTGAAATTTGCAACCGTTGATTGAGGTTATTGGTGCCTGCCAAGCAGGGGAGTCACTCCTTGACTCCAAGGGAGATTCTTCAGTCTTCCAGAGATAGTGGAACGTCGAAGGGCCAGGATTCTGTCGTCGTCCAGGGTAATCTGAATTGCATTGGCAATGCTTGCTATCTTATAGTGAAGATAGGGGAGGGACTAGCTCTAGGACCATCCCTCTAGGAGGGTCAGGGTAGTGGGTGGTTACACCCACTTCCCTTTGTCCAGTTTCATGCCAGAGCAGGGGCAGGTAGCCCCTGAACCGGTTTGAGCTGGCATATGTACAGAGGAGGCTACTGCTCCCCCAGTGCAGGACTTCAAAGCACTCTAAGAGTGCACCCACCCAGCTCCAGTACACTAAATCCTGTCTGGGAGGTGGTGACACCTCCCTGTGACAGGATACCTTTTGTTGGGCTTCCTCCACTGCGAGTTTCGGTCAGCAGCAGGAGGGCAGCCCAGTGTCTGTGCTGGTGGCATCCATTTTGTGATGCCAGGGCTCTAGGAGATTTCTACCGTTTAGTACAGTGGGTACATGTCATCCCCTCTAGAAGGGTGGGATCATACTCCCACACCAGTTACTGGTGTGGGGGTATGATTCCAAGTTGTTTGACACCAAACACGACATGTTTTGATGCAGTCATTCCAAAGTTAGCATTTACCGCGAGGTTATAATGCACTTAAGAGCATATGGTTTAACCGCATCCACAAACAGCAGCAGAGAATAGACTCTGCCAGCTGCAGAGGGGTCCTGCTCATGCAGAAGCACCCCCTCACATAGTAAGCCAAGCACCCTGCCCTCAGGATTGATAGGTCCTGCAATAGGGGTGGCTGATAGGTTTATATGCGTGTGTATGGTGAGATATAGGAACCTATACCTCAGTGAGGAGTGCTAACACTACCTCACACAGGCTGCAGTAGCAGGCCTGTGGTGTCAGATTGAGAATGCTTCCCAGGGGTGGCATAATACATGCTGCAGCCCCTGGTAGACCTGTGAAGTACCAATGCCCTAGGTACCTAAGGTACCATATACTAGGGGCTCATAAGGTACCGCAGTATCCAATCACTAGTGCATCTAATATGCACACCAAGTTGTTTAGAGAGATCAGTGAGACTGGGGCCCTGATTAGCAGGGACCCAGCCAGACTATAGCCAGAAACCAGTGTATACATCAGAAAAAAAGTGGGGGCAACATAAGTGCAGATCCTACTCTCCTACACAGGTCAGCAGAGCTGCTTCAAAGCCAGAGAACCAGGTCAGCAGAGCTGCTTTAGAGCCATAGAACGAGGTCAGCAGAGCTACTTTAGAGCCAGAGAACCAGGTCATAAGACCTGCTTCAAAGCCAGAGAACCAGATCAGCACAGCCGCTTTAGAGCCATATAACCAGGTCAGCAGAGCTGCTTTAGAGGGAGAGAACCAGGTCAGCAGAGTTGCTTTAGAGCCAGAGAACCAGGTCAGCAGAGCTGCTCTAGAGGCAGAGAACCAGGTCAGCAGAGCTGCTCTAGAGGCAGAGAACCAGGTCAGCAGAGCTACTGTAGAGCCAGAGAAACCAGGTCAGCAGAGCTGCTTTAGATGGAGAGGACCAGGTCAGCAGAGCTGCGTTAGAACCAGAGAACTAGGTCCGCAGAGCTGCTCTAGAGGCAGAGAACCAGGTCAGCAGCGCTGCTGTAGAGCAGAGAACCAGGTCAGCAGAGCCGTTGTAGAGCCAGAGAACCAGGTCAGCAGAGCTGCTCTAGAGCCAGAGAACTAGGTCAGCAGAGCTGATGTAGAGCCAGAGAACCATGTCAGCAGAGCCGCACTAGAGCCACAGAACCAGGTCAGCAGAGCTGCTTTAGAGCCAGAGAACCAGGTCAACAGATCCACTGTAGAGCCAGAGAACCAGGTCAGCAGAGCTGCTGTAGAGCCAGAGAAACCAGGTCAGCAGAGCTGCTTTAGAGGGAGAGAACCAGGTCAGCAGAGATGTTTAGAGCCAGAGAACCAGGTCAGCAGAGCTGCTTTAGAGGGAGAAAACCAGATCAGCAGAGATTTTCTAGAGCGAGAGAACCAGGTCAGCAGAGCTGCTTCTAAGCAAGAGAACCAGGTCAGCAGAGCTGCTTTAGAGCCATAGAATCAGGTCAGCAGAGCTGCTTCAAAGCCAGAGAACCAGGTTAGCTGAGATTTATAGCTATAGAACCAGGTCAGCAGAGCTGCTTTAGAGGGAGAGAACCAGGTCAGCAGAGCTGGTTTAGAGCCAGAGAAACAGGTCAGCAGAGCTGCTCTAGAGCCAGAGAACTAGGTCAGCAGAGCTGCTGTAGAGACAGAGAACCATGTCAGCAGAGCCGCTCTAGAGCCACAGAACCAGGTCAGCATAGCTGCTCTAGAGCCACAGAACCAGGTCAGCAGAGCTGCTTTAGAGCCAGAGAACCAGGTCAATAGATCCACTGTAGAGCCAGAGAACCAGGTCAGCAGAACTGCTGTAGTGCCATAGAATCAGGTCAGTAGAGCTGCTTCAAAGTCAGAGAATCAGGTTATCAGAGTTGTTTTAGAGCCATAGAACCAGGTCAGCAGAGCTGCTTTAGAGGGAGAGAACCAGGTCAGCAGAGCTGGTTTAGAGCCAGAGAATCAGGCCAGCAGAGCTGCTTTAGAGCCAGAGAACCAGGTCAGCAGAGCTACTCTAGATGCAGAGAACCAGGTCAGCAGAGCTGCTCTAGAGGCAGAGAACAAGGTCAGCAGGGGTGCTATAGAGCCAGAGAAACCAGGTCAGCAGAGCTGCTTTAGAAGAAGAGAACCAGGTCAGCAGAGCTGCTTTAGAGCCAGAGAACCAGGTCAGCAGACCTGCTGTAGAGCCAGAGAATCAGGTCAACAGAGCCGCTGTAGAGACAGAGAACCAAGTCAGCAGAGCTGCTTTAAAGCCAGAGAACCAGGTCAGCAGAGCCGCTCTAGAGCCTAAGAACCAGGTCAGCAGAGCTGCTCCAGAGCCAGAGAACCAGGTCAGCAGAGCTGCTGTAGAGCAGAGAACCAGGTCAGCAGAGCCGTTGTAGAGCCAGAGAACCAGGTCAGCAGAGCTGCTCTAGAGCCAGAGAACTAGGTCAGCAGAGCTGCTGTAGAGCCAGAGAACCATGTCAGCAGAGCCGCTCTAGAGCCACAGAACCAGGTCAGCAGAGCAGCTCTAGAGCCACAGAACCAGGTCAGCAGAGCTGCTGTAGAGCAGAGAACCAGGTCAGCAGAGCCGTTGTAGAGCCAGAGAACCATGTCAGCAGAGCCGCACTAGAGCCACAGAACCAGGTCAGCAGAGCTGCTTTAGAGCCAGAGAACCAGGTCAACAGATCCACTGTAGAGCCAGAGAACCAGGTCAGCAGAGCTGCTGTAGAGCCAGAGAAACCAGGTCAGCAGAGCTGCTTTAGAGGGAGAGAACCAGGTCAGCAGAGATGTTTAGAGCCAGAGAACCAGGTCAGCAGAGCTGCTTTAGAGGGAGAAAACCAGATCAGCAGAGATTTTCTAGAGCGAGAGAACCAGGTCAGCAGAGCTGCTTCTAAGCAAGAGAACCAGGTCAGCAGAGCTGCTTTAGAGCCATAGAATCAGGTCAGCAGAGCTGCTTCAAAGCCAGAGAACCAGGTTAGCTGAGTTTTATAGCTATAGAACCAGGTCAGCAGAGCTGCTTTAGAGGGAGAGAACCAGGTCAGCAGAGCTGGTTTAGAGCCAGAGAAACAGGTCAGCAGAGCTGCTCTAGAGCCAGAGAACTAGGTCAGCAGAGCTGCTGTAGAGACAGAGAACCATGTCAGCAGAGCCGCTCTAGAGCCACAGAACCAGGTCAGCATAGCTGCTCTAGAGCCACAGAACCAGGTCAGCAGAGCTGCTTTAGAGCCAGAGAACCAGGTCAATAGATCCACTGTAGAGCCAGAGAACCAGGTCAGCAGAACTGCTGTAGTGCCATAGAATCAGGTCAGTAGAGCTGCTTCAAAGTCAGAGAATCAGGTTATCAGAGTTGTTTTAGAGCCATAGAACCAGGTCAGCAGAGCTGCTTTAGAGGGAGAGAACCAGGTCAGCAGAGCTGGTTTAGAGCCAGAGAATCAGGCCAGCAGAGCTGCTTTAGAGCCAGAGAACCAGGTCAGCAGAGCTACTCTAGATGCAGAGAACCAGGTCAGCAGAGCTGCTCTAGAGGCAGAGAACAAGGTCAGCAGGGGTGCTATAGAGCCAGAGAAACCAGGTCAGCAGAGCTGCTTTAGAAGAAGAGAACCAGGTCAGCAGAGCTGCTTTAGAGCCAGAGAACCAGGTCAGCAGACCTGCTGTAGAGCCAGAGAATCAGGTCAACAGAGCCGCTGTAGAGACAGAGAACCAAGTCAGCAGAGCTGCTTTAGAGCCAGAGAACCAGGTCAGCAGAGCCGCTCTAGAGCCTAAGAACCAGGTCAGCAGAGCTGCTCCAGAGCCAGAGAACCAGGTCAGCAGAGCTGCTGTAGAGCAGAGAACCAGGTCAGCAGAGCCGTTGTAGAGCCAGAGAACCAGGTCAGCAGAGCTGCTCTAGAGCCAGAGAACTAGGTCAGCAGAGCTGCTGTAGAGCCAGAGAACCATGTCAGCAGAGCCGCTCTAGAGCCACAGAACCAGGTCAGCAGAGCAGCTCTAGAGCCACAGAACCAGGTCAGCAGAGCTGCTTTAGAGCCAGAGAACCAGGTCAACAGATCCACTGTAGAGCCAGAGAACCAGGTCAGCAGAGCTGCTGTAGAGCCAGAGAAACCAGGTCAGCAGAGCTGCTTTAGAGGGAGAGAACCAGTTCAGCAGAGATGCTTTAGAGCCAGAGAACCAGGTCAGCAGAGCTGCTTTAGAGGGAGAAAACCAGATCAGCAGAGATTTTCTAGAGCCAGAGAACCAGGTTGTGAGAAGTTGGCCTGGCATATGCTGGTCAATAGTTATAGTGGCCACCTTGCACCAGTCCAATTCGACTCTTATGGTAGATAGGTTTAAGACAACCTTTTAAAGAAAGCTATCCTAGTGGTAGCTGTGGAGAGCAGCCTTCAGGCTAAGTCTCTGAGGAATGTAAAGCAGCTTGTTTTACCTTATAATCTCTTGAATTACTAAATGAAAAGGACACCACACAGGTATATATATCAAATATATATGTATTTATTTCTAGACACACTCTACTAATATCTTTATGAGATTAGAAGCCAGATACACATTCAAATGTCAACAGTTCTCAATAAATTAAGCACAAATATGGCTGGAACACTAGGGGCGTACCAGACCATATACTAAAAAAATGGTTTAACAAAGTCGACTTGCAAAATGACAAAACCTAGGACCTTGGGAATCACTGGGGCTTCACTACTGCAGTGTTAGCAGGTAAGTAACAAGCCCACGGGAGACGCGTGCAGTGTCTAAACACAGCCACGGGTTTCCTATAGGTTACAACGGAGCAAGTCGCGGTTTGTATTTTAAAGTTTTAGGGCACTTCGAAGAAGTCAACAAGCAAGCCACTTACACGGTAAGTATTTCGAGGGCCAACACACACTTGGGCACCGGAGTGCACGAGTTACCTCACCCAGGGAAGCCGGGTGCATAGGTGTCTTTTGGTGTCTGGACGCAATGCTGTTTTCAATGGAGACCAATGAAGACTTGCTGCTTGAGACGACTGAAGAGGTGTCCGCTGGAATCCGAGGGTGGATTAAAGATGAAGAGGACCTGAAAATTGAAGGGACAGTGTTCAAAGTAACTTGCCAGTGACCAGTGGCCAGCAGGATGGATGACCAGAGATGTCGCGTCGCTTCAGGTCATCGATGGTGTTTTGTCTCTTCGCTCACGAGGTCCAGGAGGGATCAACGATGACCAGCAGCTGGATTTTGAGTATCCCACAATGTCTGCAGCTGATGACGGTGTCAGCAACCGGATTGGAGCCAACAAGCCTTGGCAACTGCAAGTCTTGTGTGGACTAAAGATAGTTGGTGATGCAGAACAACAAGGTCTGATGGACTTACCCAGCATGGGCAAGTGAGGGCAGGCCCGGAGCAACCAGGAGAGCCCTTGAAGTTGGTTAGAAAGTCTTCGAGGGAGTCACTAGCCAACGGGCAATTAACCATGAAGACACCTTCACAGGAAAAGTTTCACAGGTACCCACGGTCACTCGGGATGGGGTAGGCCGCTGATTTTTGGAACAATACGTGCTAGGGACTAGGGCCACAAATGGTCCAAAGCACAAGTTCCTAGAATGTTGTATAGGGTTTGCACTCGAAACCAGTGCACGGTTCCCAGGTATTGCTGTTCCTCGTCACTCGTGGGGTCCAGATGCCACAGATTCACTGGGGACTCAAAATGACCGTCGAGAGGTTAGGAAATCTACTTCTGGGGCTGCAGGGACTTCAGACTCCGGCGGGAGCAGTGAAATTTGCAACTGTTGATTGAGGTTATAGGTGCCTGCCAAGCAGGGGAGTCACTCCTTGACTCCAAGGGAGATTCTTCAGTCTTCCAGAGATAGTGGAACGTCGAAGGGCCAGGATTCTTCTTAGTAGAGCGTCGTCCAGGGTAATCTGAATTGCATTGGCAATGCTTGCTATCTTATAGTGAAGATAGGGGAGGGACTAGCTCTAGGACCATCCCTCTAGGAGGGTCAGGGTAGTGGGTGGTTACACCCACTTCCCTTTGTCCAGTTTCATGCCAGAGCAGGGGCAGGTAGCCCCTGAACCGGTTTGAGCTGGCATATGTACAGAGGAGGCTACTGCTCCCCCAGTGCAGGACTTCAAAGCACTCTAAAAGTGCAGCCACCCAGCTCCAGTACACTAAATCCTGTCTGGGAGGTGGTGACACCTCCCTGTGACAGGATACCTTTTGTTGGGCTTCCTCCACTGCGAGTTTCGGTCAGCAGCAGGAGGGCAGCCCAGTGTCTGTGCTGGTGGCATCCATTTTGTGATGCCAGGGCTCTAGGAGATTTCTACCGTTTAGTACAGTGGGTACATGTCATCCCCTCTAGAAGGGTGGGATCATACTCCCACACCAGTTACTGGTGTGGGGGTATGATTCCAAGTTGTTTGACACCAAACACGACATGTTTTGATGCAGTCATTCCAAAGTTAGCATTTACCGCGAGGTTATAATGCACTTAAGAGCATATGGTTTAACCGCATCCACAAACAGCAGCAGAGAATAGACTCTGCCAGCTGCAGAGGGGTCCTGCTCATGCAGAAGCACCCCCTCACATAGTAAACCAAGCACCCTGCCCTCAGGATTGATAGGTCCTGCAATAGGGGTGGCTGATAGGTTTATATGCGTGTGTATGGTGAGATATAGGAACCTATACCTCAGTGAGGAGTGCTAACACTACCTCACACAGGCTGCAGTAGCAGGCCTGTGGTGTCAGATTGAGAATGCTTCCCAGGGGTGGCATAATACATGCTGCAGCCCCTGGTAGACCTGTGAAGTACCAATGCCCTAGGTACCTAAGGTACCATATACTAGGGGCTCATAAGGTACCGCAGTATCCAATCACTAGTGCATCTAATATGCACACCAAGTTGTTTAGAGAGATCAGTGAGACTGGGGCCCTGATTAGCAGGGACCCAGCCAGACTATAGCCAGAAACCAGTGTATACATCAGAAAAAAAGTGGGGGCAATATAAGTGCAGATCCTACTCTCCTACACAGGTCAGCAGAGCTGCTTCAAAGCCAGAGAACCAGGTCAGCAGAGCTGCTTTAGAGCCATAGAACGAGGTCAGCAGAGCTACTTTAGAGCCAGAGAACCAGGTCATAAGACCTGCTTCAAAGCCAGAGAACCAGATCAGCACAGCCGCTTTAGAGCCATATAACCAGGTCAGCAGAGCTGCTTTAGAGGGAGAGAACCAGGTCAGCAGAGTTGCTTTAGAGCCAGAGAACCAGGTCAGCAGAGCTGCTCTAGAGGCAGAGAACCAGGTCAGCAGAGCTGCTCTAGAGGCAGAGAACCAGGTCAGCAGAGCTACTGTAGAGCCAGAGAAACCAGGTCAGCAGAGCTGCTTTAGATGGAGAGGACCAGGTCAGCAGAGCTGCGTTAGAACCAGAGAACTAGGTCCGCAGAGCTGCTCTAGAGGCAGAGAACCAGGTCAGCAGCGCTGCTGTAGAGCAGAGAACCAGGTCAGCAGAGCCGTTGTAGAGCCAGAGAACCAGGTCAGCAGAGCTGCTCTAGAGCCAGAGAACTAGGTCAGCAGAGCTGATGTAGAGCCAGAGAACCATGTCAGCAGAGCCGCACTAGAGCCACAGAACCAGGTCAGCAGAGCTGCTTTAGAGCCAGAGAACCAGGTCAACAGATCCACTGTAGAGCCAGAGAACCAGGTCAGCAGAGCTGCTGTTGAGCCAGAGAAACCAGGTCAGCAGAGCTGCTTTAGAGGGAGAGAACCAGGTCAGCAGAGATGTTTAGAGCCAGAGAACCAGGTCAGCAGAGCTGCTTTAGAGGGAGAAAACCAGATCAGCAGAGATTTTCTAGAGCGAGAGAACCAGGTCAGCAGAGCTGCTTCTAAGCAAGAGAACCAGGTCAGCAGAGCTGCTTTAGAGCCATAGAATCAGGTCAGCAGAGCTGCTTCAAAGCCAGAGAACCAGGTTAGCTGAGTTTTATAGCTATAGAACCAGGTCAGCAGAGCTGCTTTAGAGGGAGAGAACCAGGTCAGCAGAGCTGGTTTAGAGCCAGAGAAACAGGTCAGCAGAGCTGCTCTAGAGCCAGAGAACTAGGTCAGCAGAGCTGCTGTAGAGACAGAGAACCATGTCAGCAGAGCCGCTCTAGAGCCACAGAACCAGGTCAGCATAGCTGCTCTAGAGCCACAGAACCAGGTCAGCAGAGCTGCTTTAGAGCCAGAGAACCAGGTCAATAGATCCACTGTAGAGCCAGAGAACCAGGTCAGCAGAACTGCTGTAGTGCCATAGAATCAGGTCAGTAGAGCTGCTTCAAAGTCAGAGAATCAGGTTATCAGAGTTGTTTTAGAGCCATAGAACCAGGTCAGCAGAGCTGCTTTAGAGGGAGAGAACCAGGTCAGCAGAGCTGGTTTAGAGCCAGAGAATCGGGCCAGCAGAGCTGCTTTAGAGCCAGAGAACCAGGTCAGCAGAGCTACTCTAGATGCAGAGAACCAGGTCAGCAGAGCTGCTCTAGAGGCAGAGAACAAGGTCAGCAGGGGTGCTATAGAGCCAGAGAAACCAGGTCAGCAGAGCTGCTTTAGAAGAAGAGAACCAGGTCAGCAGAGCTGCTTTAGAGCCAGAGAACCAGGTCAGCAGACCTGCTGTAGAGCCAGAGAATCAGGTCAACAGAGCCGCTGTAGAGACAGAGAACCAAGTCAGCAGAGCTGCTTTAGAGCCAGAGAACCAGGTCAGCAGAGCCGCTCTAGAGCCTAAGAACCAGGTCAGCAGAGCTGCTCCAGAGCCAGAGAACCAGGTCAGCAGAGCTGCTGTAGAGCAGAGAACCAGGTCAGCAGAGCCGTTGTAGAGCCAGAGAACCAGGTCAGCAGAGCTGCTCTAGAGCCAGAGAACTAGGTCAGCAGAGCTGCTGTAGAGCCAGAGAACCATGTCAGCAGAGCCGCTCTAGAGCCACAGAACCAGGTCAGCAGAGCAGCTCTAGAGCCACAGAACCAGGTCAGCAGATCTGCTTTAGAGCCAGAGAACCAGGTCAACAGATCCACTGTAGAGCCAGAGAACCAGGTCAGCAGAGCTGCTGTAGAGCCTGAGAAACCAGGTCAGCAGAGCTGCTTTAGAGGGAGAGAACCAGTTCAGCAGAGATGCTTTAGAGCCAGAGAACCAGGTCAGCAGAGCTGCTTTAGAGGGAGAAAACCAGATCAGCAGAGATTTTCTAGAGCCAGAGAACGAGGTTGTGAGAAGTTGGCCTGGCATATGCTGGTCACTAGTTATAGTGGCCACCTTGCACCAGTCCAATTCGACTCTTATGGTAGATAGGTTTAAGACAACCTTTTAAAGAAAGCTATCCTAGTGGTAGCTGTGGAGAGCAGCCTTCAGGCTAAGTCTCTGAGGAATGTAAAGCAGCTTGTTTTACCTTATAATCTCTTGAATTACTAAATGAAAAGGACACCACACAGGTATATATATCAAATATATATGTATTTATTTCTAGACACACTCTACTAATATCTTTATGAGATTAGAAGCCAGATACACATTCAAATGTCAACAGTTCTCAATAAATTAAGCACAAATATGTCTGGAACACTAGGGGCGTACCAGACCATATACTAAAAAAATGGTTTAACAAAGTCGACTTGCAAAATTACAAAGCCTAGGACCTTGGGAATCACTGGGGCTTCACTACTGCAGTATTAGCAGGTAAGTAACAAGCCCACGGGAGACGCGTGCAGTGTCTAAACACAGCCACGGGTTCCTATAGGTTACAATGGAGCAAGTCGCGGTTTGTATTTTAAAGTTTTAGGGCACTTCGAAGAAGTCAACAAGCAAGCCACTTACACGGTAAGTATTTCGAGGGCCAACACACACTTGGGCACCGGAGTGCACGAGTTACCTCACCCAGGGAAGCCGGGTGCATAGGTGTCTTTTGGTGTCTGGTCGCGATGCTGTTTTCAATGGAGACCAATGAAGACTTGCTGCTTGAGACGACTGAAGAGGTGTCCGCTGGAATCCGAGGGTGGATTAAAGATGAAGAGGACCTGAAAATTGAAGGGACAGTGTTCAAAGTAACTTGCCAGTGACCAGTGGCCAGCAGGATGGATGACCACAGATGTTGCGTCGCTTCAGGTCATCGATGGTGTTTTGTCTCTTCGCTCACGAGGTCCAGGAGGGATCAACGATGACCAGCAGCTGGATTCTGAGTATCCCACAATGTCTGCAGCTGATGACGGTGTCAGCATCCGGATTGGAGCCAACAAGCCTTGGCAGCTGCAAGTCACGTGTGGACTGAAGATAGTCGGTGATGCATAACAACAAGGTCTGATGGACTTACCCAGCATGGGTAAGTGAGGGCAGGCCCGGAGCAACCAGGAGAGCCCTTGAAGTTGGTTAGAAAGTCTTCGAGGGAGTCACTAGCCAACGGGCAATTAACCATGAAGACACCTTCACAGGAAAAGTTTCACAGGAACCCACGGTCACTCGGGACGGGGTAGGCCGCTGATTTTTGGAACAATACCTGCTAGGGACTAGGGCCACAAATGGTCCAAAGCACAAGTTCGTAGAATGTTGTTTAGGGTTTGCACTTGAAATCAGTGCACGGTTCCCAGGTATTGCTGTTCCTCGTCACTCGTGGGGTCCAGATGCCACAGATTCACTGGGGACTTAAAATGGCCTTCGAGAGGTTAGGAAATCCACTTCTGGGGCTGCAGGGACTTCGGACTCCGGCGGGAGCAGTGAAATTTGCAACCGTTGATTGAGGTTATTGGTGCCTGCCAAGCAGGGGAGTCACTCCTTGACTCCAAGGGAGATTCTTCAGTCTTCCAGAGATAGTGGAACGTCGAAGGGCCAGGATTCTTCTTAGTAGAGCGTCGTCCAGGGTAATCTGAATTGCATTGGCAATGCTTGCTATCTTATAGTGAAGATAGGGGAGGGACTAGCTCTATGACCATTCCTCTAGGAGGGTCAGGGTAGTGGCACCCACTTCCCTTTGTCCAGTTTCATGCCAGAGCAGGGGCAGGTACAGAGGAGGCTACTGCTCCCCCAGTGCAGGACTTCAAAGCACTCTAAGAGTGCACCCACCCAGCTTCAGTACACTAAATCCTGTCTGGGAGGTGGTGACACCTTCCTGTGACAGGATACCTTTTGTTGGGCTTCCTCCACTGCGAGTTTCGGTCAGCAGCAGGAGGGCAGCCCAGTGTCTGTGCTGGTGGCATCCATTTTGTGATGCCAGGGCTCTAGGAGATTTCTACCGTTTAGTACAGTGGGTACATGTCATCCCCTCTAGAAGGGTGGGATCATACTCCCACACCAGTTACTGGTGTGGGGGTATGATTCCAAGTTGTTTGACACCAAACACGACATGTTTTGATGCAGTCATTCCAAAGTTAGCATTTACCGCGAGGTTATAATGCACTTAAGAGCATATGGTTTAACCGCATCCACAAACAGCAGCAGAGAATAGACTCTGCCAGCTGCAGAGGGGTCCTGCTCATGCAGAAGCACCCCCTCACATAGTAAACCAAGCACCCTGCCCTCAGGATTGATAGGTCCTGCAATAGGGGTGGCTGATAGGTTTATATGTGTGTGTATGGTGAGATATAGGAACCTATACCTCAGTGAGGAGTGCTAACACTACCTCACACAGGCTGCAGTAGCAGGCCTGTGGTGTCAGATTGAGAATGCTTCCCAGGGGTGGCATAATACATGCTGCAGCCCCTGGTAGGCCTGTGAAGTACCAATGCCCTAGGTACCTAAGGTACCATATACTAGGGGCTCATAAGGTACCGCAGTATCCAATCACTAGTGCATCTAATATGCACACCAAGTTGTTTAGAGAGATCAGTGAGACTGGGGCCCTGATTAGCAGGGACCCAGCCAGACTATAGCCAGAAACCAGTGTATACATCAGAAAAAAAGTGGGGGCAACATAAGTGCAGATCCTACTCTCCTACACAGGTCAGCAGAGCTGCTTCAAAGCCAGAGAACCAGGTCAGCAGAGCTGCTTTAGAGCCATAGAACGAGATCAGCAGAGCTACTTTAGAGCCAGAGAACCAGGTCATAAGACCTGCTTCAAAGCCAGAGAACCAGATCAGCAGAGCCGCTTTAGAGCCATTTAACCAGGTCAGCAGAGCTGCTTTAGAAGGAGAGAACCAGGTCAGCAGAGTTGCTTTAGAGCCAGAGAACCAGGTCAGCAGAGCTGCTCTAGAGGCAGAGAACCAGGTCAGCAGAGCTGCTCTAGAGGCAGAGAACCAGGTCAGCAGAGCTACTGTAGAGCCAGAGAAACCAGGTCAGCAGAGCTGCTTTAGATGGAGAGGACCAGGTCAGCAGAGCTGCGTTAGAACCAGAGAACTAGGTCCGCACAGCTGCTCTAGAGGCAGAGAACCAGGTCATCAGAGCTGCTGTAGAGCAGAGAACCAGGTCAGCAGAGCCGTTGTAGAGCCAGAGAACCAGGTCAGCAGAGCTGCTCTAGAGCCAGAGAACTAGGTCAGCAGAGCTGATGTAGAGCCAGAGAACCATGTCAGCAGAGCCGCACTAGAGCCACAGAACCAGGTCAGCAGAGCTGCTTTAGAGCCAGAGAACCAGGTCAACAGATCCACTGTAGAGCCAGAGAACCAGGTCAGCAGAGCTGCTGTAGAGCCAGAGAAACCAGGTCAGCAGAGCTGCTTTAGAGGGAGAGAACCAGGTCAGCAGAGATGTTTAGAGCCAGAGAACCAGGTCAGCAGAGCTGCTCTAGAGGCAGAGAACCAGGTCAGCAGAGCTGCTCTAGAGGCAGAGAACCAGGTCAGCAGAGCTACTGTAGAGCCAGAGAAACCAGGTCAGCAGAGCTGCTTTAGATGGAGAGGACCAGGTCAGCAGAGCTGCGTTAGAACCAGAGAACTAGGTCCGCAGAGCTGCTCTAGAGGCAGAGAACCAGGTCAGCAGCGCTGCTGTAGAGCAGAGAACCAGGTCAGCAGAGCCGTTGTAGAGCCAGAGAACCAGGTCAGCAGAGCTGCTCTAGAGCCAGAGAACTAGGTCAGCAGAGCTGATGTAGAGCCAGAGAACCATGTCAGCAGAGCCGCACTAGAGCCACAGAACCAGGTCAGCAGAGCTGCTTTAGAGCCAGAGAACCAGGTCAACAGATCCACTGTAGAGCCAGAGAACCAGGTCAGCAGAGCTGCTGTAGAGCCAGAGAAACCAGGTCAGCAGAGCTGCTTTAGAGGGAGAGAACCAGGTCAGCAGAGATGTTTAGAGCCAGAGAACCAGGTCAGCAGAGCTGCTTTAGAGGGAGAAAACCAGATCAGCAGAGATTTTCTAGAGCGAGAGAACCAGGTCAGCAGAGCTGCTTCTAAGCAAGAGAACCAGGTCAGCAGAGCTGCTTTAGAGCCATAGAATCAGGTCAGCAGAGCTGCTTCAAAGCCAGAGAACCAGGTTAGCTGAGTTTTATAGCTATAGAACCAGGTCAGCAGAGCTGCTTTAGAGGGAGAGAACCAGGTCAGCAGAGCTGGTTTAGAGCCAGAGAAACAGGTCAGCAGAGCTGCTCTAGAGCCAGAGAACTAGGTCAGCAGAGCTGCTGTAGAGACAGAGAACCATGTCAGCAGAGCCGCTCTAGAGCCACAGAACCAGGTCAGCATAGCTGCTCTAGAGCCACAGAACCAGGTCAGCAGAGCTGCTTTAGAGCCAGAGAACCAGGTCAATAGATCCACTGTAGAGCCAGAGAACCAGGTCAGCAGAACTGCTGTAGAGCCATAGAATCAGGTCAGTAGAGCTGCTTCAAAGTCAGAGAATCAGGTTATCAGAGTTGTTTTAGAGCCATAGAACCAGGTCAGCAGAGCTGCTTTAGAGGGAGAGAACCAGGTCAGCAGAGCTGGTTTAGAGCCAGAGAATCAGGCCAGCAGAGCTGCTTTAGAGCCAGAGAACCAGGTCAGCAGAGCTACTCTAGATGCAGAGAACCAGGTCAGCAGAGCTGCTCTAGAGGCAGAGAACAAGGTCAGCAGGGGTGCTATAGAGCCAGAGAAACCAGGTCAGCAGAGCTGCTTTAGAAGAAGAGAACCAGGTCAGCAGAGCTGCTTTAGAGCCAGAGAACCAGGTCAGCAGACCTGCTGTAGAGCCAGAGAATCAGGTCAACAGAGCCGCTGTAGAGACAGAGAACCAAGTCAGCAGAGCTGCTTTAGAGCCAGAGAACCAGGTCAGCAGAGCCGCTCTAGAGCCTAAGAACCAGGTCAGCAGAGCTGCTCCAGAGCCAGAGAACCAGGTCAGCAGAGCTGCTGTAGAGCAGAGAACCAGGTCAGCAGAGCCGTTGTAGAGCCAGAGAACCAGGTCAGCAGAGCTGCTCTAGAGCCAGAGAACTAGGTCAGCAGAGCTGCTGTAGAGCCAGAGAACCATGTCAGCAGAGCCGCTCTAGAGCCACAGAACCAGGTCAGCAGAGCAGCTCTAGAGCCACAGAACCAGGTCAGCAGAGCTGCTTTAGAGCCAGAGAACCAGGTCAACAGATCCACTGTAGAGCCAGAGAACCAGGTCAGCAGAGCTGCTGTAGAGCCAGAGAAACCAGGTCAGCAGAGCTGCTTTAGAGGGAGAGAACCAGTTCAGCAGAGATGCTTTAGAGCCAGAGAACCAGGTCAGCAGAGCTGCTTTAGAGGGAGAAAACCAGATCAGCAGAGATTTTCTAGAGCCAGAGAACCAGGTTGTGAGAAGTTGGCCTGGCATATGCTGGTCACTAGTTATAGTGGCCACCTTGCACCAGTCCAATTCGACTCTTATGGTAGATAGGTTTAAGACAACCTTTTAAAGAAAGCTATCCTAGTGGTAGCTGTGGAGAGCAGCCTTCAGGCTAAGTCTCTGAGGAATGTAAAGCAGCTTGTTTTACCTTATAATCTCTTGAATTACTAAATGAAAAGGACACCACACAGGTATATATATCAAATATATATGTATTTATTTCTAGACACACTCTACTAATATCTTTATGAGATTAGAAGCCAGATACACATTCAAATGTCAACAGTTCTCAATAAATTAAGCACAAATATGTCTGGAACACTAGGGGCGTACCAGACCATATACTAAAAAAATGGTTTAACAAAGTCGACTTGCAAAATTACAAAGCCTAGGACCTTGGGAATCACTGGGGCTTCACTACTGCAGTCTTAGCAGGTAAGTAACAAGCCCACGGGAGACGCGTGCAGTGTCTAAACACAGCCACGGGTTCCTATAGGTTACAATGGAGCAAGTCGCGGTTTGTATTTTAAAGTTTTAGGGCACTTCGAAGAAGTCAACAAGCAAGCCACTTACACGGTAAGTATTTCGAGGGCCAACACACACTTGGGCACCGGAGTGCACGAGTTACCTCACCCAGGGAAGCCGGGTGCATAGGTGTCTTTTGGTGTCTGGTCGCGATGCTGTTTTCAATGGAGACCAATGAAGACTTGCTGCTTGAGACGACTGAAGAGGTGTCCGCTGGAATCCGAGGGTGGATTAAAGATGAAGAGGACCTGAAAATTGAAGGGACAGTGTTCAAAGTAACTTGCCAGTGACCAGTGGCCAGCAGGATGGATGACCACAGATGTTGCGTCGCTTCAGGTCATCGATGGTGTTTTGTCTCTTCGCTCACGAGGTCCAGGAGGGATCAACGATGACCAGCAGCTGGATTCTGAGTATCCCACAATGTCTGCAGCTGATGACGGTGTCAGCATCCGGATTGGAGCCAACAAGCCTTGGCAGCTGCAAGTCACATGTGGACTGAAGATAGTCGGTGATGCATAACAACAAGGTCTGATGGACTTACCCAGCATGGGTAAGTGAGGGCAGGCCCGGAGCAACCAGGAGAGCCCTTGAAGTTGGTTAGAAAGTCTTCGAGGGAGTCACTAGCCAACGGGCAATTAACCATGAAGACACCTTCACAGGAAAAGTTTCACAGGAACCCACGGTCACTCGGGACGGGGTAGGCCGCTGATTTTTGGAACAATACCTGCTAGGGACTAGGGCCACAAATGGTCCAAAGCACAAGTTCGTAGAATGTTGTTTAGGGTTTGCACTTGAAATCAGTGCACGGTTCCCAGGTATTGCTGTTCCTCGTCACTCGTGGGGTCCAGATGCCACAGATTCACTGTGGACTCAAAATGGCCTTCGAGAGGTTAGGAAATCCACTTCTGGGGCTGCAGGGACTTCGGACTCCGGCGGGAGCAGTGAAATTTGCAACCGTTGATTGAGGTTATTGGTGCCTGCCAAGCAGGGGAGTCACTCCTTGACTCCAAGGGAGATTCTTCAGTCTTCCAGAGATAGTGGAACGTCGAAGGGCCAGGATTCTTCTTAGTAGAGCGTCGTCCAGGGTAATCTGAATTGCATTGGCAATGCTTGCTATCTTATAGTGAAGATAGGGGAGGGACTAGCTCTATGACCATTCCTCTAGGAGGGTCAGGGTAGTGGCACCCACTTCCCTTTGTCCAGTTTCATGCCAGAGCAGGGGCAGGTACAGAGGAGGCTACTGCTCCCCCAGTGCAGGACTTCAAAGCACTCTAAGAGTGCACCCACCCAGCTCCAGTACACTAAATCCTGTCTGGGAGGTGGTGACACCTTCCTGTGACAGGATACCTTTTGTTGGGCTTCCTCCACTGTGAGTTTCGGTCAGCAGCAGGAGGGCAGCCCAGTGTCTGTGCTGGTGGCATCCATTTTGTGATGCCAGGGCTCTAGGAGATTTCTACCGTTTAGTACAGTGGGTACATGTCATCCCCTCTAGAAGGGTGGGATCATACTCCCACACCAGTTACTGGTGTGGGGGTATGATTCCAAGTTGTTTGACACCAAACACGACATGTTTTGATGCAGTCATTCCAAAGTTAGCATTTACCGCGAGGTTATAATGCACTTAAGAGCATATGGTTTAACCGCATCCACAAACAGCAGCAGAGAATAGACTCTGCCAGCTGCAGAGGGGTCCTGCTCATGCAGAAGCACCCCCTCACATAGTAAACCAAGCACCCTGCCCTCAGGATTGATAGGTCCTGCAATAGGGGTGGCTGATAGGTTTATATGTGTGTGTATGGTGAGATATAGGAACCTATACCTCAGTGAGGAGTGCTAACACTACCTCACACAGGCTGCAGTAGCAGGCCTGTGGTGTCAGATTGAGAATGCTTCCCAGGGGTGGCATAATACATGCTGCAGCCCCTGGTAGGCCTGTGAAGTACCAATGCCCTAGGTACCTAAGGTACCATATACTAGGGGCTCATAAGGTACCGCAGTATCCAATCACTAGTGCATCTAATATGCACACCAAGTTGTTTAGAGAGATCAGTGAGACTGGGGCCCTGATTAGCAGGGACCCAGCCAGACTATAGCCAGAAACCAGTGTATACATCAGAAAAAAAGTGGGGGCAACATAAGTGCAGATCCTACTCTCCTACACAGGTCAGCAGAGCTGCTTTAAAGCCAGAGAACCAGGTCAGCAGAGCTGCTTTAGAGCCATAGAACGAGGTCAGCAGAGCTACTTTAGAGCCAGAGAACCAGGTCATAAGACCTGCTTCAAAGCCAGAGAACCAGAACAGCAGAGCCGCTTTAGAGCCATTTAACCAGGTCAGCAGAGCTGCTTTAGAGGGAGAGAACCAGGTCAGCAGAGTTGCTTTAGAGCCAGAGAACCAGGTCAGCGGAGCTGCTCTAGAGGCAGAGAACCAGGTCAGCAGAGCTACTGTAGAGCCAGAGAAACCAGGTCAGCAGAGCTGCTTTAGATGGAGAGGACCAGGTCAGCAGAGCTGCGTTAGAACCAGAGAACTAGGTCCACACAGCTGCTCTAGAGGCAGAGAACCAGGTCATCAGAGCTGCTGTAGAGCAGAGAACCAGGTCAGCAGAGCCGTTGTAGAGCCAGAGAACCAGGTCAGCAGAGCTGCTCTAGAGCCAGAGAACTAGGTCAGCAGAGCTGATGTAGAGCCAGAGAACCATGTCAGCAGAGCCGCACTAGAGCCACAGAACCAGGTCAGCAGAGCTGCTTTAGAGCCAGAGAACCAGGTCAACAGATCCACTGTAGAGCCAGAGAACCAGGTCAGCAGAGCTGCTGTAGAGCCAGAGAAACCAGGTCAGCAGAGCTGCTTTAGAGGGAGAGAACCAGGTCAGCAGAGATGTTTAGAGCCAGAGAACCAGGTCAGCAGAGCTGCTTTAGCGGGAGAAAACCAGATCAGCAGAGATTTTCTAGAGCGAGAGAACCAGGTCAGCGGAGCTGCTTCAAAGCCAGAGAACCAGGTCAGCCGAGCTGCTTTAGAGCCATAGAATCAGGTCAGCAGAGCTGCTTCAAAGCCAGAGAACCAGGTTAGCAGAGTTTTATAGCTATAGAACCAGATCAGCAGAGCTGCTTTAGAGGGAGAGAACCAGGTCAGCAGAGCTGGTTTAGAGCCAGAGAAACAGGTCAGCAGAGCTGCTCTAGAGCCAGAGAACTAGGTCAGCAGAGCTGCTGTAGAGACAGAGAACCATGTCAGCAGAGCCGCTCTAGAGCCACAGAACCAGGTCAGCATAGCTGCTCTAGAGCCACAGAACCAGGTCAGCAGAGCTGCTTTAGAGCCAGAGAACCAGGTCAATAGATCCACTGTAGAGCCAGAGAACCAGGTCAGCAGAACTGCTGTAGAGCCAGAGAAACCAAGTCAGCAGAGCTGCTTTAGAGGGAAAGAACCAGTTCAGCAGAGATGCTTGAGAGGGAGAAAACCAGATCAGCAGACATTTTCTACAGCCAGAGAACCAGGTCAGCAGAGCTGCTTGATAGCCAGAGAACCAGGTCAGCAGAGCTGCTTTAGAGCCATAGAACCAGGTCAGCAGAGCTGCTTCAAAGCCAGAGAACCAGGTTATCAGAGTTGTTTTAGAGCCATAGAACCAGGTCAGCAGAGCTGCTTTAGAGGGAGATAACCAGGTCAGCAGAGCTGGTTTAGAGCCAGAGAAACAGGTCAGCAGAGCTGCTTTAGAGCCAGAGAACCAGGTCAGCAGATCTGCTTCAAAGCCAGAGAACCAGGTCAGCAGAGCTGCTTTAGAGCCATAGAACCAGGTCAGCAGAGCTGCTTCAAAGCCAGAGAACCAGGTTATCAGAGTTGTTTTAGAGCCATAGAACCAGGTCAGCAGAGCTGCTTTAGAGGGAGAGAACCAGGTCAGCAGACCTGCTTTAGAGCCAGAGAACCAGGTCAGCAGAGCTGCTCTAGAGGCAGAGAACCAGGTCAGCAGAGCTGCTTTAGAGGGAGAGAACCAGGTCAGCAGAGCTGCTTTAGAGCCAGAGAACCAGGTCAGCAGAGCTGCTTTAGAACCAGAGAACCATGTCAGCAGAGCTGCCATAAAGCCACAGAACCAGGTCAGCAGAGCTGCTGTAGAACCAGAGAACCGGGTCAGCAGAGCCATTGTAGAGCCAGAGGACCAGGTCAGCAGAGCTGCTCTAGAGCCTAAAAACCAGGTCAGCAGAGCTGCTGTAGAGCCAGAGAACCAGGTCAGCAGAGCTGCTTTAGAGCCAGAGAACCAGGTCAGCAGAGCTGTTGTACAGCCATAGAATCAGGTCAGCAGAGCTGCTCTAGAGTCTAAGAAGCAGGTCAGCAGAGCTGCTCTAGAGCCAGAGAACTAGGTCAGCAAAGCTGCTGTAAAGCCAGAGATCCGGTCAGCAGAGCCGCTCTAGAGCCAGAGAACCAGGTCAGCAGAGCTGCTGTAGAGGCAGAGAACCATGTCAGCAGAGCCGCTCTAGAGCCACAGAACCAGGTCAGCATAGCTGCTCTAGAGCCACAGAACCAGGTCAGCAGAGCTGCTTTAGAGCCAGAGAACCAGGTCAATAGATCCACTGTAGAGCCAGAGAACCAGGTCAGCAGAACTGCTGTAGTGCCAGAGAAACCAAGTCAGCAGAGCTGCTTTAGAGGGAAAGAACCAGTTCAGCAGAGATGCTTCAGAGCCAGAGAATCAGGTCAGCAGATCTGCTTTAGAGGGAGAAAACCAGATCAGCAGACATTTTCTAGAGCCAGAGAACCAGGTCAGCAGAGCTGCTTCAAAGCCAGAGAACCAGGTCAGCAGAGCTGCTTTAGAGCCATAGAACCGGGTCAGCAGAGCTGCTTCAAAGCCAGAGAACCAGGTTATCAGAGTTGTTTTAGAGCCATAGAACCAGTTTAGCAGAGCTGCTTTAGAGGGAGAGAACCAGGTTAGCAGAGCTGGTTTAGAGCCAGAGAAACAGGTCAGCAGATCTGCTTTAGAGCCAGAGAACCAGGTCAGCAGAGCTGCTTTAGAGCCAGAAAACCATGTCAGCAGAGCTGCCATAAAGCCATAGAACCAGGTCAGCAGAGCTGCCGTAGAACCAGAGAACTGGGTCAGCAGAGCCGTTGTAGAGCCAGAGAACCACGTCAGCAGAGCACCTTTAGAGCCAGAGAACAAGATTAGCAGAGCTGCTGTAGAGCCGCAGAACCAGGTCAGCAGAGCTGCTTTAGTGGGAGAGAACCAGGTCAGCAGAGCTGCTTTAGAGCCATAGAACCAGGTCAGCAGAGCTGCTTCAAAGCCAGAGAACCAGGTTATCAGAGTTGTTTTAGAGCCATAGAACCAGGTCAGCAGAGCTGCTTTAGAGGGAGAGAACCAGGTCAGCAGAGCTGCTTTAGAGCCAGAGAACCAGGTCAGCAGAGCTGCTCTAGAGGCAGAGAACCAGGTCAGCAGAGCTGCTTTAGAGGGAGAGAACCAGGTCAGCAGAGCTGCTTTAGAGTCAGAGAACCAGGTCAGCAGAGCTGCTTTAGAGCCAGAGAACCATGTCAGCAGAGCTGCCATAAAGCCACATAACCAGGTCAGCAGAGCTGCTGTAGAACCGGGTCAGCAGAGCCATTGTAGAGCCAGAGGACCAGGTCAGCAGAGCTGCTCTAGAGCCTAAGAACCAGGTCAGCAGAGTTGCTCTAGAGCCAGAGAACCAAGTCAGCAGAGCTGCTTTAGAGGGAGAGAACCACGTCAGCAGAGCACCTTTAGAGCCAGAGAACAAGATTAGCAGAGCTGCTGTAGAGCCAGAGGACCAGGTCAGCAGAGCTGCTTTAGAGCCAGAGAACACTGTCAGCAGAGCTGTTGTACAGCCACGGAACCAGGTCAGCAGAGCTGCTCTAGAGCCTAAGAACCAGGTCAGCAGAGCTGCTCTAGAGCCAGAGAACTAGGTCAGCAGAGCCGTTGTACAGCCAGAGAACCAGGGCAGCAGAGCTGCTCTAGAGCCTAAGAACCAGGTCAGCAAAGCTGCTCTAGAGCCAGAAAACCAGGTCAGCAGAGCTGCTGTAGAGCCAGAGAACCAAGTCAGCAGAGCTGCTTTAGAGCCAGAGAACCAGGTCAGCAGAAATGTTTTAGAGCCAGAGAACCAGGTCAGCAGAGCTGCCATAAAGCCATAGAACCAGGTCAGCAGAGTTGCTGTAGAACCAGAGAACCGGGTCAGCAGAGCCGTTGTAGAGCCAGAGAACCAGGTCAGCAGAGCTGCTCTAGAGCCTAAGAACCAGGTTAGCAGAGCTGCTCTAGAGCCAGAGAACCAGGTCAGCAGAGCTGCTTTAGAGGGAGAGAACCAGGCCAGCAGAGCTGCTTTAGAGCCATAGAACCAGGTCAGCAGAGCTGCTTCAAAGCCAGAGAACCAGGTTATCAGAGTTGTTTTAGAGCCATAGAACCAGGTCAGCAGAGCTGCTTTAGAGGGAGAGAACCAGGTCAGCAGAGCTGCTTTAGAGCCAGAGAACCAGGTCAGCAGAGCTGCTCTAGAGGCAGAGAACCAGGTCAGCAGAGCTGCTTTAGAGGGAGAGAACCAGGTCAGCAGAGCTGCTTTAGAGCCAGAGAACCAGGTCAGCAGAGCTGCTTTAGAGCCAGAGAACCATGTCAGCAGAGCTGCCATAAAGCCACAGAACCAGGTCAGCAGAGCTGCTGTAGAACCAGAGAACCGGGTCAGCAGAGCCATTGTAGCGCCAGAGGACCAGGTCAGCAGAGCTGCTCTAGAGCCTAAGAACCAGGTCAGCAGAGTTGCTCTAGAGCCAGAGAACCAAGTCAGCAGAGCTGCTTTAGAGGGAGAGAACCACGTCAGCAGAGCACCTTTAGAGCCAGAGAACAAGATTAGCAGAGCTGCTGTAGAGCCAGAGAACCAGGTCAGCAGAGCTGCTTTAGAGCCAGAGAACCCTGTCAGCAGAGCTGTTGTACAGCCACGGAACCAAGTCAGCAGAGCTGCTCTAGAGCCTAAGAACCAGGTCAGCAGAGCTGCTCTAGACCCAGAGAACTAGGTCAGCAGAGCCGTTGTACAGCCAGAGAACCAGGTCAGCAGAGCTGCTCTAGAGCCTAAGAACCAGGTCAGCAAAGCTGCTCTAGAGCCAGAAAACCAGGTCAGCAGAGCTGCTGTAGAGCCAGAGAACCAAGTAAGCAGAGCTGCTTTAGAGCCAGAGAACCAGGTCAGCAGAAATGTTTTAGAGCCAGAGAACCAGGTCAGCAGAGCTGCCATAAAGCCATAGAACCAGGTCAGCAGAGTTGCTGTAGAACCAGAGAACCGGGTCAGCAGAGCCATTGTGGAGCCAGAGAACCAGGTCAGCAGAGCTGCTCTAGAGCCTAAGAACCAGGTTATCAGAGCTGCTCTAGAGCCAGAGAACCAGGTCAGCAGAGCTGCTTTAGAGGGAGAGAACCACGTCAGCAGAGCACTTTTACAGCCAGAGAACAAGATCAGCATAGCTGCTGTAGGGCCAGAGAACCATGTCAGCAGAGCTGCTTTAGAGCCAGAGAACCAGGTCAGCAGAGCTGTTGTACAGCCACAGAACCAGGTCAGCATAGCTGCTTTAGAGCCTACGAACCAGGCCAGCAGAGCTGCTCTAGAGCCAGAGAGCTAGGTGAGCAGAGCCGTTGTACAGCCAGAGAACCAGGTCAGCAGAGCTGCTCTAGAGCCTAAGAACCAGGTCAGCAGAGCTGCTCTAGAGAAAGAGAACAAGGTCAGCAAAGCTGCTTCAAAGCCAGAGAACCAGGTCAGCAGAGATGCTTTAGAGCCATAGAACCAGGTCATCAGAGCTGCTTTAGAGCCAGAGAACCAGGTCAGCAGAGCTGCTTCAAAGCCACAGAACCAGGTCAGCAGAGCCGATGTAGAGCCAGAGAACCCTGTCAGCATACCTGCTTCAAAGCCAGAGAACCAGGTCAGCAGAGCACGCTTTAGAGCCAGAGAACCAGGTCAGCAGAGCTTCTTTAGAGGGAGAAAACCAGGTCAGCAGAGCTGCTTTAGAGCCAGAGAACCAGGTCAGCAGAGCTGCTTTAGAGGGAGAGAACCAGGTCAGCAGATCTGCTGCTCTAGAGCCAGAGAACCAGGTCAGCAGAGCTGCTTCAAAGCCATAGAACCAGGTAAGCAGAGCTGCTCTAGAGCCTAAGAACCGGGTCAGCAGAGCTGCTCTAGAGCCAGATAACCATGTCAGCAGAGCTGCTGTAGAGTGAGAGAAACCAGGTCAGCAGAGCTGCTTTAGAGCCAGAGAACCAGGTCAGCAGAGATGCTCTAGAGCCAAAAAACAAGGTCAGTAGAGCTGCTTTAGAGCCAGAGATCTAGGTCAGCAGAGCTGCTTTAGAGCCATAGAACCAGGTCAGCAGAGCTTCTTTAGAGCCAGAGAACCTGGTCAGCAGATCTGCTTCAAAGCCAGAGAACCATGTCAGCAGAGCCGCTTTAGAGCCATAGAACCAGGTCAGCAGAGCTTCTATAGTGTGAGAGAACCAGGTCAGAAGAGCTGCTTTAGAGCCAGAGAAGCAGGTCAGCAGAGCTGCTCTAGAGACAGAAAACCAGGTCAGCAGAGCTGTTCTAGAAGCAGAGAACGAGGTCAGCAGAGCTACTGTAGAGCCAGAGAAACCAGGTCAGCAGAGCTGCTTTAGAGGGAGAGGACCAGGTCAGCAGAGCTGCTTTAGAGCCATAGAACCAGGTCAGCAGAGCTGCTTTATTGGGAGAGAACCAGGTCTGCAGAGCTGCTTTACAGCCAGAGAACCAGGTCAGCAGAGTTGCTTTAGAGCCAGAGAACTAGGTCAGCAGAGCTGCTTTAGAGCCATAGAACCAGGTCAGCAGAGCTGCTTTATTGGGAGAGAACCAGGTCTGCAGAGCTGCTTTACAGCCAGAGAACCAGGTCAGCAGAGTTGCTTTAGAGCCAGAGATCTAGGTCAGCAGAGCTGCTTTAGAGCCATAGAACCAGGTCAGCAGAGCTTCTTTAGAGCCAGAGAACCTGGTCAGCAGATCTGCTTCAAAGCCAGAGAACCATGTCAGCAGAGCCGCTTTAGAGCCATAGAACCAGGTCAGCAGAGCTTCTATAGTGTGAGAGAACCAGGTCAGAAGAGCTGCTTTAGAGCCAGAGAAGCAGGTCAGCAGAGCTGCTCTAGAGACAGAAAACCAGGTCAGCAGAGCTGTTCTAGAAGCAGAGAACGAGGTCAGCAGAGCTACTGTAGAGCCAGAGAAACCAGGTCAGCAGAGCTGCTTTAGAGGGAGAGGACCAGGTCAGCAGAGCTGCTTTAGAGCCATAGAACCAGGTCAGCAGAGCTGCTTTATTGGGAGAGAACCAGGTCTGCAGAGCTGCTTTACAGCCAGAGAACCAGGTCAGCAGAGTTGCTTTAGAGCCAGAGAACTAGGTCAGCAGAGCTGCTCTAGAGGCAAAGAACCAGGTCAGCAGAGCTTCTGTAGAGCAGAGAACCAGGTCAGCAGAGCCGTTGTAGAGCCAGAGAATCAGGTAGGCAGAGCTGTTATAGAGCCAGAGAACCAGGTCAGCAGAGTTGTTCTAGAGCCAGAGAACCAGGTCAGCAGAGCTTTTCTAGAGCCAGAGAACCAGCTCAGCAGAGCTGCTTCAAAGCCAGAGAACCAGGTCAGCAGAGCTGCTTTAGAGCCAAAGAACTAGGTCATCAGAGCTGCTCTAGAGGCAGAGAACCAGGTCCGCAGAGCTGCTCTAGAGGCAGAGAACCAGGTCAGCAGAGATGCTGTAGAGACAGAGAAACCAGGTCAGCAGAGCTGCTTTAGAGGGAGAGAACTAGGTCAGCATAGCTGCTTTAGAGCCAGAGAAACAGGTCAGCAGAGCCGCTCCAGAGCCTAAGAACCAGGTTAGCGGAGCCGCTTTAGAGCCAGAGAACCAGGTCAACAGAGCCACTGTAGAGCCAAAGAACCATGTCAGCAGAGCTACTTTAGAGCCAGAGAACCAGGTCATCAGAGCCGCTCTAGAGCCTAAGAACCAGGTCAGCAGAGCTGCACCAGAGCCAGAGATTCAGGTCAGCAGAGCTGCTGTAGAGCCAAAGAACCTTGTCAGCAGAGCTACTTTAGAGCCAGAGAACCAGGTCAGCAGAGCCGCTCTAGAGCCTAAGAACCAGGTCAGCAGAGCTGCACCAGAGCCAGAGAACCAGGTCAGCAGAGCCACTGTAGAACCAAAGAACCATGTCAGCAGAGCTACTTTAGAGCCAGGGAACCAGGTCAGCAGAGCCACTCTAGAGCCTAAGAACCAGGTCAGCAGAGCTGCACCAGAGCCAGAGAACCAGGTCAGCAGAGCTGCTGTAGAGCCAGAGAATCAGGTCAGCAGAGCTGCTTTAGAGCCATAGAACCAGGTCAGCATAGTCGCTTTAAATCCAGAGAACCATGTCAGCAGAGCTACTTTAGAGCCAGGGAACCAGGTCAGCAGAGCAGCTTTAGAGCCAGAGAACCAGGTCAGCAGAGCTGCTTTAGAGCCATAGAACCAGGTCAGCAGAGCGGCTGTAGAGACAGAGAACCAGGTCAGCAGAGCCGTTGTAGTGCCAGAGAACCATGTCAGCAGAGCTGCTCTAGAGCCAGAGAACTAGGTCAGCAGAGCTGCTGTAGAGCCAGAGAACCAGGTCAGCAGAGCTGCTTCAAAGCCAGAGAACCAGGTTAGCAGAGTTTTATAGCTATAGAACCAGATCAGCAGAGCTGCTTTAGAGGGAGAGAACCAGGTCAGCAGAGCTGGTTTAGAGCCAGAGAAACAGGTCAGCAGAGCTGCTCTAGAGCCAGAGAACTAGGTCAGCAGAGCTGCTGTAGAGACAGAGAACCATGTCAGCAGAGCCGCTCTAGAGCCACAGAACCAGGTCAGCATAGCTGCTCTAGAGCCACAGAACCAGGTCAGCAGAGCTGCTTTAGAGCCAGAGAACCAGGTCAATAGATCCACTGTAGAGCCAGAGAACCAGGTCAGCAGAACTGCTGTAGAGCCAGAGAAACCAAGTCAGCAGAGCTGCTTTAGAGGGAAAGAACCAGTTCAGCAGAGATGCTTGAGAGGGAGAAAACCAGATCAGCAGACATTTTCTACAGCCAGAGAACCAGGTCAGCAGAGCTGCTTGATAGCCAGAGAACCAGGTCAGCAGAGCTGCTTTAGAGCCATAGAACCAGGTCAGCAGAGCTGCTTCAAAGCCAGAGAACCAGGTTATCAGAGTTGTTTTAGAGCCATAGAACCAGGTCAGCAGAGCTGCTTTAGAGGGAGATAACCAGGTCAGCAGAGCTGGTTTAGAGCCAGAGAAACAGGTCAGCAGAGCTGCTTTAGAGCCAGAGAACCAGGTCAGCAGATCTGCTTCAAAGCCAGAGAACCAGGTCAGCAGAGCTGCTTTAGAGCCATAGAACCAGGTCAGCAGAGCTGCTTCAAAGCCAGAGAACCAGGTTATCAGAGTTGTTTTAGAGCCATAGAACCAGGTCAGCAGAGCTGCTTTAGAGGGAGAGAACCAGGTCAGCAGACCTGCTTTAGAGCCAGAGAACCAGGTCAGCAGAGCTGCTCTAGAGGCAGAGAACCAGGTCAGCAGAGCTGCTTTAGAGGGAGAGAACCAGGTCAGCAGAGCTGCTTTAGAGCCAGAGAACCAGGTCAGCAGAGCTGCTTTAGAACCAGAGAACCATGTCAGCAGAGCTGCCATAAAGCCACAGAACCAGGTCAGCAGAGCTGCAGTAGAACCAGAGAACCGGGTCAGCAGAGCCATTGTAGAGCCAGAGGACCAGGTCAGCAGAGCTGCTCTAGAGCCTAAAAACCAGGTCAGCAGAGCTGCTGTAGAGCCAGAGAACCAGGTCAGCAGAGCTGCTTTAGAGCCAGAGAACCAGGTCAGCAGAGCTGTTGTACAGCCATAGAACCAGGTCAGCAGAGCTGCTCTAGAGTCTAAGAAGCAGGTCAGCAGAGCTGCTCTAGAGCCAGAGAACTAGGTCAGCAAAGCTGCTGTAAAGCCAGAGATCCGGTCAGCAGAGCCGCTCTAGAGCCAGAGAACCAGGTCAGCAGAGCTGCTGTAGAGGCAGAGAACCATGTCAGCAGAGCCGCTCTAGAGCCACAGAACCAGGTCAGCATAGCTGCTCTAGAGCCACAGAACCAGGTCAGCAGAGCTGCTTTAGAGCCAGAGAACCAGGTCAATAGATCCACTGTAGAGCCAGAGAACCAGGTCAGCAGAACTGCTGTAGTGCCAGAGAAACCAAGTCAGCAGAGCTGCTTTAGAGGGAAAGAACCAGTTCAGCAGAGATGCTTCAGAGCCAGAGAATCAGGTCAGCAGATCTGCTTTAGAGGGAGAAAACCAGATCAGCAGACATTTTCTAGAGCCAGAGAACCAGGTCAGCAGAGCTGCTTCAAAGCCAGAGAACCAGGTCAGCAGAGCTGCTTTAGAGCCATAGAACCGGGTCAGCAGAGCTGCTTCAAAGCCAGAGAACCAGGTTATCAGAGTTGTTTTAGAGCCATAGAACCAGTTTAGCAGAGCTGCTTTAGAGGGAGAGAACCAGGTTAGCAGAGCTGGTTTAGAGCCAGAGAAACAGGTCAGCAGATCTGCTTTAGAGCCAGAGAACCAGGTCAGCAGAGCTGCTTTAGAGCCAGAAAACCATGTCAGCAGAGCTGCCATAAAGCCATAGAACCAGGTCAGCAGAGCTGCCGTAGAACCAGAGAACTGGGTCAGCAGAGCCGTTGTAGAGCCAGAGAACCACGTCAGCAGAGCACCTTTAGAGCCAGAGAACAAGATTAGCAGAGCTGCTGTAGAGCCGCAGAACCAGGTCAGCAGAGCTGCTTTAGTGGGAGAGAACCAGGTCAGCAGAGCTGCTTTAGAGCCATAGAACCAGGTCAGCAGAGCTGCTTCAAAGCCAGAGAACCAGGTTATCAGAGTTGTTTTAGAGCCATAGAACCAGGTCAGCAGAGCTGCTTTAGAGGGAGAGAACCAGGTCAGCAGAGCTGCTTTAGAGCCAGAGAACCAGGTCAGCAGAGCTGCTCTAGAGGCAGAGAACCAGGTCAGCAGAGCTGCTTTAGAGGGAGAGAACCAGGTCAGCAGAGCTGCTTTAGAGTCAGAGAACCAGGTCAGCAGAGCTGCTTTAGAGCCAGAGAACCATGTCAGCAGAGCTGCCATAAAGCCACTTAACCAGGTCAGCAGAGCTGCTGTAGAACCGGGTCAGCAGAGCCATTGTAGAGCCAGAGGACCAGGTCAGCAGAGCTGCTCTAGAGCCTAAGAACCAGGTCAGCAGAGTTGCTCTAGAGCCAGAGAACCAAGTCAGCAGAGCTGCTTTAGAGGGAGAGAACCACGTCAGCAGAGCACCTTTAGAGCCAGAGAACAAGATTAGCAGAGCTGCTGTAGAGCCAGAGGACCAGGTCAGCAGAGCTGCTTTAGAGCCAGAGAACACTGTCAGCAGAGCTGTTGTACAGCCACGGAACCAGGTCAGCAGAGCTGCTCTAGAGCCTAAGAACCAGGTCAGCAGAGCTGCTCTAGAGCCAGAGAACTAGGTCAGCAGAGCCGTTGTACAGCCAGAGAACCAGGGCAGCAGAGCTGCTCTAGAGCCTAAGAACCAGGTCAGCAAAGCTGCTCTAGAGCCAGAAAACCAGGTCAGCAGAGCTGCTGTAGAGCCAGAGAACCAAGTCAGCAGAGCTGCTTTAGAGCCAGAGAACCAGGTCAGCTGAAATGTTTTAGAGCCAGAGAACCAGGTCAGCAGAGCTGCCATAAAGCCATAGAACCAGGTCAGCAGAGTTGCTGTAGAACCAGAGAACCGGGTCAGCAGAGCCGTTGTAGAGCCAGAGAACCAGGTCAGCAGAGCTGCTCTAGAGCCTAAGAACCAGGTTAGCAGAGCTGCTCTAGAGCCAGAGAACCAGGTCAGCAGAGCTGCTTTAGAGGGAGAGAACCAGGTCAGCAGAGCTGCTTTAGAGCCATAGAACCAGGTCAGCAGAGCTGCTTCAAAGCCAGAGAACCAGGTTATCAGAGTTGTTTTAGAGCCATAGAACCAGGTCAGCAGAGCTGCTTTAGAGGGAGAGAACCAGGTCAGCAGAGCTGCTTTAGAGCCAGAGAACCAGGTCAGCAGAGCTGCTCTAGAGGCAGAGAACCAGGTCAGCAGAGCTGCTTTAGAGGGAGAGAACCAGGTCAGCAGAGCTGCTTTAGAGCCAGAGAACCATGTCAGCAGAGCTGCCATAAAGCCACAGAACCAGGTCAGCAGAGCTGCTGTAGAACCAGAGAACCGGGTCAGCAGAGCCATTGTAGCGCCAGAGGACCAGGTCAGCAGAGCTGCTCTAGAGCCTAAGAGCCAGGTCAGCAGAGTTGCTCTAGAGCCAGAGAACCAAGTCAGCAGAGCTGCTTTAGAGGGAGAGAACCACGTCAGCAGAGCACCTTTAGAGCCAGAGAACAAGATTAGCAGAGCTGCTGTAGAGCCAGAGAACCAGGTCAGCAGAGCTGCTTTAGAGCCAGAGAACCCTGTCAGCAGAGCTGTTGTACAGCCACGGAACCAGGTCAGCAGAGCTGCTCTAGAGCCTAAGAACCAGGTCAGCAGAGCTGCTCTAGACCCAGAGAACTAGGTCAGCAGAGCCGTTGTACAGCCAGAGAACCAGTTCAGCAGAGCTGCTCTAGAGCCTAAGAACCAGGTCAGCAAAGCTGCTCTAGAGCCAGAAAACCAGGTCAGCAGAGCTGCTGTAGAGCCAGAGAACCAAGTAAGCAGAGCTGCTTTAGAGCCAGAGAACCAGGTCAGCAGAAATGTTTTAGAGCCAGAGAACCAGGTCAGCAGAGCTGCCATAAAGCCATAGAACCAGGTCAGCAGAGTTGCTGTAGAACCAGAGAACCGGGTCAGCAGAGCCATTGTGGAGCCAGAGAACCAGGTCAGCAGAGCTGCTCTAGAGCCTAAGAACCAGGTTATCAGAGCTGCTCTAGAGCCAGAGAACCAGGTCAGCAGAGCTGCTTTAGAGGGAGAGAACCACGTCAGCAGAGCACTTTTACAGCCAGAGAACAAGATCAGCATAGCTGCTGTAGGGCCAGAGAACCATGTCAGCAGAGCTGCTTTAGAGCCAGAGAACCAGGTCAGCAGAGCTGTTGTACAGCCACAGAACCAGGTCAGCATAGCTGCTTTAGAGCCTACGAACCAGGCCAGCAGAGCTGCTCTAGAGCCAGAGAGCTAGGTGAGCAGAGCCGTTGTACAGCCAGAGAACCAGGTCAGCAGAGCTGCTCTAGAGCCTAAGAACCAGGTCAGCAGAGCTGCTCTAGAGAAAGAGAACAAGGTCAGCAAAGCTGCTTCAAAGCCAGAGAACCAGGTCAGCAGAGATGCTTTAGAGCCATAGAACCAGGTCATCAGAGCTGCTTTAGAGCCAGAGAACCAGGTCAGCAGAGCTGCTTCAAAGCCACAGAACCAGGTCAGCAGAGCCGATGTAGAGCCAGAGAACCCTGTCAGCATACCTGCTTCAAAGCCAGAGAACCAGGTCAGCAGAGCACGCTTTAGAGCCAGAGAACCAGGTCAGCAGAGCTTCTTTAGAGGGAGAAAACCAGGTCAGCAGAGCTGCTTTAGAGCCAGAGAACCAGGTCAGCAGAGCTGCTTTAGAGGGAGAGAACCAGGTCAGCAGATCTGCTGCTCTAGAGCCAGAGAACCAGGTCAGCAGAGCTGCTTCAAAGCCATAGAACCAGGTAAGCAGAGCTGCTCTAGAGCCTAAGAACCGGGTCAGCAGAGCTGCTCTAGAGCCAGATAACCATGTCAGCAGAGCTGCTGTAGAGTGAGAGAAACCAGGTCAGCAGAGCTGCTTTAGAGCCAGAGAACCAGGTCAGCAGAGATGCTCTAGAGCCAAAAAACAAGGTCAGTAGAGCTGCTTTAGAGCCAGAGATCTAGGTCAGCAGAGCTGCTTTAGAGCCATAGAACCAGGTCAGCAGAGCTTCTTTAGAGCCAGAGAACCTGGTCAGCAGATCTGCTTCAAAGCCAGAGAACCATGTCAGCAGAGCCGCTTTAGAGCCATAGAACCAGGTCAGCAGAGCTTCTATAGTGTGAGAGAACCAGGTCAGAAGAGCTGCTTTAGAGCCAGAGAAGCAGGTCAGCAGAGCTGCTCTAGAGACAGAAAACCAGGTCAGCAGAGCTGTTCTAGAAGCAGAGAACGAGGTCAGCAGAGCTACTGTAGAGCCAGAGAAACCAGGTCAGCAGAGCTGCTTTAGAGGGAGAGGACCAGGTCAGCAGAGCTGCTTTAGAGCCATAGAACCAGGTCAGCAGAGCTGCTTTATTGGGAGAGAACCAGGTCTGCAGAGCTGCTTTACAGCCAGAGAACCAGGTCAGCAGAGTTGCTTTAGAGCCAGAGAACTAGGTCAGCAGAGCTGCTCTAGAGGCAAAGAACCAGGTCAGCAGAGCTTCTGTAGAGCAGAGAACCAGGTCAGCAGAGCCGTTGTAGAGCCAGAGAATCAGGTAGGCAGAGCTGTTATAGAGCCAGAGAACCAGGTCAGCAGAGTTGTTCTAGAGCCAGAGAACCAGGTCAGCAGAGCTTTTCTAGAGCCAGAGAACCAGCTCAGCAGAGCTGCTTCAAAGCCAGAGAACCAGGTCAGCAGAGCTGCTTTAGAGCCAAAGAACTAGGTCATCAGAGCTGCTCTAGAGGCAGAGAACCAGGTCCGCAGAGCTGCTCTAGAGGCAGAGAACCAGGTCAGCAGAGATGCTGTAGAGACAGAGAAACCAGGTCAGCAGAGCTGCTTTAGAGGGAGAGAACTAGGTCAGCATAGCTGCTTTAGAGCCAGAGAAACAGGTCAGCAGAGCCGCTCCAGAGCCTAAGAACCAGGTTAGCGGAGCCGCTTTAGAGCCAGAGAACCAGGTCAACAGAGCCACTGTAGAGCCAAAGAACCATGTCAGCAGAGCTACTTTAGAGCCAGAGAACCAGGTCATCAGAGCCGCTCTAGAGCCTAAGAACCAGGTCAGCAGAGCTGCACCAGAGCCAGAGATTCAGGTCAGCAGAGCTGCTGTAGAGCCAAAGAACCATGTCAGCAGAGCTACTTTAGAGCCAGAGAACCAGGTCAGCAGAGCCGCTCTAGAGCCTAAGAACCAGGTCAGCAGAGCTGCACCAGAGCCAGAGAACCAGGTCAGCAGAGCCACTGTAGAACCAAAGAACCATGTCAGCAGAGCTACTTTAGAGCCAGGGAACCAGGTCAGCAGAGCCACTCTAGAGCCTAAGAACCAGGTCAGCAGAGCTGCACCAGAGCCAGAGAACCAGGTCAGCAGAGCTGCTGTAGAGCCAGAGAATCAGGTCAGCAGAGCTGCTTTAGAGCCATAGAACCAGGTCAGCATAGTCGCTTTAAATCCAGAGAACCATGTCAGCAGAGCTACTTTAGAGCCAGGGAACCAGGTCAGCAGAGCAGCTTTAGAGCCAGAGAACCAGGTCAGCAGAGCTGCTTTAGAGCCATAGAACCAGGTCAGCAGAGCGGCTGTAGAGACAGAGAACCAGGTCAGCAGAGCCGTTGTAGTGCCAGAGAACCATGTCAGCAGAGCTGCTCTAGAGCCAGAGAACTAGGTCAGCAGAGCTGCTGTAGAGCCAGAGAACCAGGTCAGCAGAGCTGCTTCAAAGCCAGAGAACCAGGTTAGCAGAGTTTTATAGCTATAGAACCAGATCAGCAGAGCTGCTTTAGAGGGAGAGAACCAGGTCAGCAGAGCTGGTTTAGAGCCAGAGAAACAGGTCAGCAGAGCTGCTCTAGAGCCAGAGAACTAGGTCAGCAGAGCTGCTGTAGAGACAGAGAACCATGTCAGCAGAGCCGCTCTAGAGCCACAGAACCAGGTCAGCATAGCTGCTCTAGAGCCACAGAACCAGGTCAGCAGAGCTGCTTTAGAGCCAGAGAACCAGGTCAATAGATCCACTGTAGAGCCAGAGAACCAGGTCAGCAGAACTGCTGTAGAGCCAGAGAAACCAAGTCAGCAGAGCTGCTTTAGAGGGAAAGAACCAGTTCAGCAGAGATGCTTGAGAGGGAGAAAACCAGATCAGCAGACATTTTCTACAGCCAGAGAACCAGGTCAGCAGAGCTGCTTGATAGCCAGAGAACCAGGTCAGCAGAGCTGCTTTAGAGCCATAGAACCAGGTCAGCAGAGCTGCTTCAAAGCCAGAGAACCAGGTTATCAGAGTTGTTTTAGAGCCATAGAACCAGGTCAGCAGAGCTGCTTTAGAGGGAGATAACCAGGTCAGCAGAGCTGGTTTAGAGCCAGAGAAACAGGTCAGCAGAGCTGCTTTAGAGCCAGAGAACCAGGTCAGCAGATCTGCTTCAAAGCCAGAGAACCAGGTCAGCAGAGCTGCTTTAGAGCCATAGAACCAGGTCAGCAGAGCTGCTTCAAAGCCAGAGAACCAGGTTATCAGAGTTGTTTTAGAGCCATAGAACCAGGTCAGCAGAGCTGCTTTAGAGGGAGAGAACCAGGTCAGCAGACCTGCTTTAGAGCCAGAGAACCAGGTCAGCAGAGCTGCTCTAGAGGCAGAGAACCAGGTCAGCAGAGCTGCTTTAGAGGGAGAGAACCAGGTCAGCAGAGCTGCTTTAGAGCCAGAGAACCAGGTCAGCAGAGCTGCTTTAGAACCAGAGAACCATGTCAGCAGAGCTGCCATAAAGCCACAGAACCAGGTCAGCAGAGCTGCTGTAGAACCAGAGAACCGGGTCAGCAGAGCCATTGTAGAGCCAGAGGACCAGGTCAGCAGAGCTGCTCTAGAGCCTAAAAACCAGGTCAGCAGAGCTGCTGTAGAGCCAGAGAACCAGGTCAGCAGAGCTGCTTTAGAGCCAGAGAACCAGGTCAGCAGAGCTGTTGTACAGCCATAGAACCAGGTCAGCAGAGCTGCTCTAGAGTCTAAGAAGCAGGTCAGCAGAGCTGCTCTAGAGCCAGAGAACTAGGTCAGCAAAGCTGCTGTAAAGCCAGAGATCCGGTCAGCAGAGCCGCTCTAGAGCCAGAGAACCAGGTCAGCAGAGCTGCTGTAGAGGCAGAGAACCATGTCAGCAGAGCCGCTCTAGAGCCACAGAACCAGGTCAGCATAGCTGCTCTAGAGCCACAGAACCAGGTCAGCAGAGCTGCTTTAGAGCCAGAGAACCAGGTCAATAGATCCACTGTAGAGCCAGAGAACCAGGTCAGCAGAACTGCTGTAGTGCCAGAGAAACCAAGTCAGCAGAGCTGCTTTAGAGGGAAAGAACCAGTTCAGCAGAGATGCTTCAGAGCCAGAGAATCAGGTCAGCAGATCTGCTTTAGAGGGAGAAAACCAGATCAGCAGACATTTTCTAGAGCCAGAGAACCAGGTCAGCAGAGCTGCTTCAAAGCCAGAGAACCAGGTCAGCAGAGCTGCTTTAGAGCCATAGAACCGGGTCAGCAGAGCTGCTTCAAAGCCAGAGAACCAGGTTATCAGAGTTGTTTTAGAGCCATAGAACCAGTTTAGCAGAGCTGCTTTAGAGGGAGAGAACCAGGTTAGCAGAGCTGGTTTAGAGCCAGAGAAACAGGTCAGCAGATCTGCTTTAGAGCCAGAGAACCAGGTCAGCAGAGCTGCTTTAGAGCCAGAAAACCATGTCAGCAGAGCTGCCATAAAGCCATAGAACCAGGTCAGCAGAGCTGCCGTAGAACCAGAGAACTGGGTCAGCAGAGCCGTTGTAGAGCCAGAGAACCACGTCAGCAGAGCACCTTTAGAGCCAGAGAACAAGATTAGCAGAGCTGCTGTAGAGCCGCAGAACCAGGTCAGCAGAGCTGCTTTAGTGGGAGAGAACCAGGTCAGCAGAGCTGCTTTAGAGCCATAGAACCAGGTCAGCAGAGCTGCTTCAAAGCCAGAGAACCAGGTTATCAGAGTTGTTTTAGAGCCATAGAACCAGGTCAGCAGAGCTGCTTTAGAGGGAGAGAACCAGGTCAGCAGAGCTGCTTTAGAGCCAGAGAACCAGGTCAGCAGAGCTGCTCTAGAGGCAGAGAACCAGGTCAGCAGAGCTGCTTTAGAGGGAGAGAACCAGGTCAGCAGAGCTGCTTTAGAGTCAGAGAACCAGGTCAGCAGAGCTGCTTTAGAGCCAGAGAACCATGTCAGCAGAGCTGCCATAAAGCCACATAACCAGGTCAGCAGAGCTGCTGTAGAACCGGGTCAGCAGAGCCATTGTAGAGCCAGAGGACCAGGTCAGCAGAGCTGCTCTAGAGCCTAAGAACCAGGTCAGCAGAGTTGCTCTAGAGCCAGAGAACCAAGTCAGCAGAGCTGCTTTAGAGGGAGAGAACCACGTCAGCAGAGCACCTTTAGAGCCAGAGAACAAGATTAGCAGAGCTGCTGTAGAGCCAGAGGACCAGGTCAGCAGAGCTGCTTTAGAGCCAAAGAACACTGTCAGCAGAGCTGTTGTACAGCCACGGAACCAGGTCAGCAGAGCTGCTCTAGAGCCTAAGAACCAGGTCAGCAGAGCTGCTCTAGAGCCAGAGAACTAGGTCAGCAGAGCCGTTGTACAGCCAGAGAACCAGGGCAGCAGAGCTGCTCTAGAGCCTAAGAACCAGGTCAGCAAAGCTGCTCTAGAGCCAGAAAACCAGGTCAGCAGAGCTGCTGTAGAGCCAGAGAACCAAGTCAGCAGAGCTGCTTTAGAGCCAGAGAACCAGGTCAGCAGAAATGTTTTAGAGCCAGAGAACCAGGTCAGCAGAGCTGCCATAAAGCCATAGAACCAGGTCAGCAGAGTTGCTGTAGAACCAGAGAACCGGGTCAGCAGAGCCGTTGTAGAGCCAGAGAACCAGGTCAGCAGAGCTGCTCTAGAGCCTAAGAACCAGGTTAGCAGAGCTGCTCTAGAGCCAGAGAACCAGGTCAGCAGAGCTGCTTTAGAGGGAGAGAACCAGGTCAGCAGAGCTGCTTTAGAGCCATAGAACCAGGTCAGCAGAGCTGCTTCAAAGCCAGAGAACCAGGTTATCAGAGTTGTTTTAGAGCCATAGAACCAGGTCAGCAGAGCTGCTTTAGAGGGAGAGAACCAGGTCAGCAGAGCTGCTTTAGAGCCAGAGAACCAGGTCAGCAGAGCTGCTCTAGAGGCAGAGAACCAGGTCAGCAGAGCTGCTTTAGAGGGAGAGAACCAGGTCAGCAGAGCTGCTTTAGAGCCAGAGAACCAGGTCAGCAGAGCTGCTTTAGAGCCAGAGAACCATGTCAGCAGAGCTGCCATAAAGCCACAGAACCAGGTCAGCAGAGCTGCTGTAGAACCAGAGAACCGGGTCAGCAGAGCCATTGTAGCGCCAGAGGACCAGGTCAGCAGAGCTGCTCTAGAGCCTAAGAACCAGGTCAGCAGAGTTGCTCTAGAGCCAGAGAACCAAGTCAGCAGAGCTGCTTTAGAGGGAGAGAACCACGTCAGCAGAGCACCTTTAGAGCCAGAGAACAAGATTAGCAGAGCTGCTGTAGAGCCAGAGAACCAGGTCAGCAGAGCTGCTTTAGAGCCAGAGAACCCTGTCAGCAGAGCTGTTGTACAGCCACGGAACCAGGTCAGCAGAGCTGCTCTAGAGCCTAAGAACCAGGTCAGCAGAGCTGCTCTAGACCCAGAGAACTAGGTCAGCAGAGCCGTTGTACAGCCAGAGAACCAGGTCAGCAGAGCTGCTCTAGAGCCTAAGAACCAGGTCAGCAAAGCTGCTCTAGAGCCAGAAAACCAGGTCAGCAGAGCTGCTGTAGAGCCAGAGAACCAAGTAAGCAGAGCTGCTTTAGAGCCAGAGAACCAGGTCAGCAGAAATGTTTTAGAGCCAGAGAACCAGGTCAGCAGAGCTGCCATAAAGCCATAGAACCAGGTCAGCAGAGTTGCTGTAGAACCAGAGAACCGGGTCAGCAGAGCCATTGTGGAGCCAGAGAACCAGGTCAGCAGAGCTGCTCTAGCGCCTAAGAACCAGGTTATCAGAGCTGCTCTAGAGCCAGAGAACCAGGTCAGCAGAGCTGCTTTAGAGGGAGAGAACCACCTCAGCAGAGCACTTTTACAGCCAGAGAACAAGATCAGCATAGCTGCTGTAGGGCCAGAGAACCATGTCAGCAGAGCTGCTTTAGAGCCAGAGAACCAGGTCAGCAGAGCTGTTGTACAGCCACAGAACCAGGTCAGCATAGCTGCTTTAGAGCCTACGAACCAGGCCAGCAGAGCTGCTCTAGAGCCAGAGAGCTAGGTGAGCAGAGCCGTTGTACAGCCAGAGAACCAGGTCAGCAGAGCTGCTCTAGAGCCTAAGAACCAGGTCAGCAGAGCTGCTCTAGAGAAAGAGAACAAGGTCAGCAAAGCTGCTTCAAAGCCAGAGAACCAGGTCAGCAGAGATGCTTTAGAGCCATAGAACCAGGTCATCAGAGCTGCTTTAGAGCCAGAGAACCAGGTCAGCAGAGCTGCTTCAAAGCCACAGAACCAGGTAAGCAGAGCCGATGTAGAGCCAGAGAACCCTGTCGGCATACCTGCTTCAAAGCCAGAGAACCAGGTCAGCAGAGCACGCTTTAGAGCCAGAGAACCAGGTCAGCAGAGCTTCTTTAGAGGGAGAAAACCAGGTCAGCAGAGCTGCTTTAGAGCCAGAGAACCAGGTCAGCAGAGCTGCTTTAGAGGGAGAGAACCAGGTCAGCAGATCTGCTGCTCTAGAGCCAGAGAACCAGGTCAGCAGAGCTGCTTCAAAGCCATAGAACCAGGTAAGCAGAGCTGCTCTAGAGCCTAAGAACCGGGTCAGCAGAGCTGCTCTAGAGCCAGATAACCATATCAGCAGAGCTGCTGTAGAGTGAGAGAAACCAGGTCAGCAGAGCTGCTTTAGAGCCAGAGAACCAGGTCAGCAGAGATGCTCTAGAGCCAAAAAACAAGGTCAGTAGAGCTGCTTTAGAGCCAGAGATCTAGGTCAGCAGAGCTGCTTTAGAGCCATAGAACCAGGTCAGCAGAGCTTCTTTAGAGCCAGAGAACCTGGTCAGCAGATCTGCTTCAAAGCCAGAGAACCATGTCAGCAGAGCCGCTTTAGAGCCATAGAACCAGGTCAGCAGAGCTTCTTTAGTGTGAGAGAACCAGGTCAGAAGAGCTGCTTTAGAGCCAGAGAAGCAGGTCAGCAGAGCTGCTCTAGAGACAGAAAACCAGGTCAGCAGAGCTGTTCTAGAAGCAGAGAACGAGGTCAGCAGAGCTACTGTAGAGCCAGAGAAACCAGGTCAGCAGAGCTGCTTTAGAGGGAGAGGACCAGGTCAGCAGAGCTGCTTTAGAGCCATAGAACCAGGTCAGCAGAGCTGCTTTATTGGGAGAGAACCAGGTCTGCAGAGCTGCTTTACAGCCAGAGAACCAGGTCAGCAGAGTTGCTTTAGAGCCAGAGAACTAGGTCAGCAGAGCTGCTCTAGAGGCAAAGAACCAGGTCAGCAGAGCTTCTGTAGAGCAGAGAACCAGGTCAGCAGAGCCGTTGTAGAGCCAGAGAATCAGGTAGGCAGAGCTGTTATAGAGCCAGAGAACCAGGTCAGCAGAGTTGTTCTAGAGCCAGAGAACCAGGTCAGCAGAGCTTTTCTAGAGCCAGAGAACCAGCTCAGCAGAGCTGCTTCAAAGCCAGAGAACCAGGTCAGCAGAGCTGCTTTAGAGCCAAAGAACTAGGTCATCAGAGCTGCTCTAGAGGCAGAGAACCAGGTCCGCAGAGCTGCTCTAGAGGCAGAGAACCAGGTCAGCAGAGATGCTGTAGAGACAGAGAAACCAGGTCAGCAGAGCTGCTTTAGAGGGAGAGAACTAGGTCAGCATAGCTGCTTTAGAGCCAGAGAAACAGGTCAGCAGAGCCGCTCCAGAGCCTAAGAACCAGGTTAGCGGAGCCGCTTTAGAGCCAGAGAACCAGGTCAACAGAGCCACTGTAGAGCCAAAGAACCATGTCAGCAGAGCTACTTTAGAGCCAGAGAACCAGGTCATCAGAGCCGCTCTAGAGCCTAAGAACCAGGTCAGCAGAGCTGCACCAGAGCCAGAGATTCAGGTCAGCAGAGCTGCTGTAGAGCCAAAGAACCATGTCAGCAGAGCTACTTTAGAGCCAGAGAACCAGGTCAGCAGAGCCGCTCTAGAGCCTAAGAACCAGGTCAGCAGAGCTGCACCAGAGCCAGAGAACCAGGTCAGCAGAGCCACTGTAGAACCAAAGAACCATGTCAGCAGAGCTACTTTAGAGCCAGGGAACCAGGTCAGCAGAGCCACTCTAGAGCCTAAGAACCAGGTCAGCAGAGCTGCACCAGAGCCAGAGAACCAGGTCAGCAGAGCTGCTGTAGAGCCAGAGAATCAGGTCAGCAGAGCTGCTTTAGAGCCATAGAACCAGGTCAGCATAGTCGCTTTAAATCCAGAGAACCATGTCAGCAGAGCTACTTTAGAGCCAGGGAACCAGGTCAGCAGAGCAGCTTTAGAGCCAGAGAACCAGGTCAGCAGAGCTGCTTTAGAGCCATAGAACCAGGTCAGCAGAGCGGCTGTAGAGACAGAGAACCAGGTCAGCAGAGCCGTTGTAGTGCCAGAGAACCATGTCAGCAGAGCTGCTCTAGAGCCAGAGAACTAGGTCAGCAGAGCTGCTGTAGAGCCAGAGAACCAGGTCAGCAGAGCCGCTCTAGAGCCACAGAACCAGGTCAGCGGAGCTGCTTTAGAGCCAGAGAACCAGGTCAACAGAGTCGCTGTAGAGCCAGAGAACCAGGTCAGCAGAGCTGCTTTAGAGCCAGAGAACCAGGCCAGCAGAGCCCCTCTAGAGCCTAAGAACCAGGTCAGCAGAGCTGCTCCAGAGCCATAGAACCAGGTCAGCAGAGCTGCTTTAGAGCCATTGAACCAGGTTAGCAGAGCCGCTTTAGATCCAGAAAACCAGGTCAGCAGAGCCGTTGTAGAGTAAGAGAACCAGGTCAGCAGAGCTGCTGTAGAGCCAGAGAAACCAGGTCTGCACAGCTGCTTTTGAGGGAGATAACCAGTTCAGCATAGCTGATTTAGAGGGAGAAAACCAGACCAGCAGAGCTTTTCTAGAGCCAGAGAACTAGGTCAGCAGAGCTGCTGTAGAGCCAGAGAACCATGTCAGCAGATCCGCTCTAGAGCCACAGAACCAGGTCAGCAGAGCTGCTTTAGAGCCAGAGAACCAGGTCAACAGCGCCACTATAGAGCCAGAGAACCAGGTCAGCAGAGCTGCTTTAGAGCCAGAGAACCAGGTCAGCAGAGCTGCTCTAGAGCCAGAGACCCAGGTCAGCAGAGCTGCTCTAGAGCCAGAGAACCAGGTCAGCAGAGCAGCTGTAGAGCAGAGAACCAGGTCAGCAGAGCCATTGTAGAGCCAGAGAACCAGGTCAGCAGAGCTGCTCTAGAGCCAGAGAACTAGGTCAGCAGAGCTGCTGTAGAGCCAGAGAACCATGTCAGCAGAGCCGCTCTAGAGCCACAGAACCAGGTCAGCAGAGCTGCTCTAGAGCCAGAGAACCAGGTCAACAGAGCCACTGTAGAGCCAGAGAACTAGGTCAGCAGAGCAGCTTTAGAGCCAGAGAACAAGGTCAGCAGAGCTGCTCTAGAGCCAGAGAACCAGGTCAGCAGAGCTGCTCTAGAGCCAGCGAACCAGGTCAGCAGAGCTGCTGTGGAGCCAGAGAAACCAGGTGAACAGAGCTGCTTTAGAGCCAGAGAACCAGGTCAGCAGAGCTGCTTTAGAGGGAGAAAACCAGATCAGCAGAGATGTTCTAGAGTCAGAGAACCAGGTCAGCAGAGCTGCTTTAGAGGGAGAAAACCAGATCAGCAGAGATTTTCTAGAGCCAGAGAACCAGGTCAGCAGAGCTGCTTCGAAGCTAGAGAACCAGGTCAGCAAAGCTGCTTTAGAGCCATACAACCAGGTCAGCAGAGCTGCTTCAAAGCCAGAGAACCAGGTTATCAGAGTTGTTTTAGAGCCATAGAACCAGTTCAGCATATCTGCTTTAGAGGGAGAGAACCAGGTCAGCAGAGCTGCTTAAGAGCCAGAGAACCAGGTCAGCAGAGCTGCTCTAGAGCCAGAGACCCAGGTCAGGAGAGCTGCTCTAGAGCCAGAGAACCAGGTCAGCAGAGCTGCTGTAGAGCAGAGAACCAGGTCAGCAGAGCCATTGTAGAGCCAGAGAACCAGGTCAGCAGAGCTGCTCTAGAGCCAGAGAACTAGGTCAGCAGAGCTGCTGTAGAGCCAGAGAACCATGTCAGCAGAGCCGCTCTAGAGCCACAGAACCAGGTCAGCAGAGCTGCTCTAGAGCCAGAGAACCAGGCCAACAGATCCACTGCAGAGCCAGAGAACCAGGTCAGCAGAGTTGCTGTAGAGCCAGAGAAAACAGGTCAGCAGAGCTGCTTTAGAGGAAGAGAACCAGGTCAGCAGAGATGCTTTAGAGCCAGAGAACCAGGTCAGCAGAGCTGCTTTAGAGGGAGAAAACGAGATCAGCAGAGATTTTCTAGAGCCAGAGAACCAGGTCAGCAGAGCTGCTTCAAAGCCAGAGAACCAGGTCAGCAGAGCTGCTTTAGAGCCATAGAATCAGGTCAGCAGAGCTGCTTCAAAGCCAGAGAACCAGGTTATCAGAGTTGTTTTAGAGCCATAGAACCAGGTCAGCAGAGCTGCTTTAGAGGGAGAGAACCAAATCAGCAGAGCTGGTTTAGAGCCAGAGAAACAGGTCAGCAGAGCTGCTTTAGAGCCAGAGAACCAGGTCAGCAGAGCTGCTCTAGATGCAGAGAACCAGGTCAGCAGAGCTGCTCTAGAGGCATAGAACAAGGTCAGCAGAGGTGTTATAGAGCCAGAGAAACCAGGTCAGCAGAGCTGCTTTAGAAGAAGAGAACCAGGTCAGCAGAGCTGCTTTAGAGCCATTGAACCAGGTCAGCAGAGCTGCTCTAGAGCCAGAGAACTAGGTCAGCAGAGCTGCTGTAGAGCCAGAGAACCAGGTCAGCAGAGCCGCTCTAGAGCCAGAGAACCAGGTCATCGGAGGTGCTTTAGAGCCAGAGAACCAGGTCAACAGAGCCGCTGTAGAGCCAGAGAACCAGGTCATCGGAGCTGCTTTAAAGCCAGTGAACCAGGTCAGAAGAGCCGCTTTTGATCCAGAGAACCAGGTCAGCAGAGCTGCTCTAGAGCCAGAGACCCAGGTCAGCAGAGCTGCTCTAGAGCCAGAGAACCAGGTCAGCAGAGCAGCTGTAGAGCAGAGAACCAGGTCAGCAGAGCCATTGTAGAGCCAGAGAACCAGGTCAGCAGAGCTGCTCTAGAGCCAGAGAACTAGGTCAGCAGAGCTGCTGTAGAGCCAGAGAACCATGTCAGCAGAGCCGCTCTAGAGCCACAGAACCAGGTCAGCAGAGCTGCTCTAGAGCCAGAGAACCAGGTCAACAGAGCCACTGTAGAGCCAGAGAACTAGGTCAGCAGAGCTGCTTTAGAGCCAGAGAACAAGGTCAGCAGAGCTGCTCTAGAGCCAGAGAACCAGGTCAGCAGAGCTGCTCTAGAGCCAGCGAACCAGGTCAGCAGAGCTGCTGTGGAGCCAGAGAAACCAGGTGAACAGAGCTGCTTTAGAGCCAGAGAACCAGGTCAGCAGAGCTGCTTTAGAGGGAGAAAACCAGATCAGCAGAGATGTTCTAGAGTCAGAGAACCAGGTCAGCAGAGCTGCTTTAGAGGGAGAAAACCAGATCAGCAGAGATTTTCTAGAGCCAGAGAACCAGGTCAGCAGAGCTGCTTCGAAGCTAGAGAACCAGGTCAGCAGAGCTGCTTTAGAGCCATAGAACCAGGTCAGCAGAGCTGCTTCAAAGCCAGAGAACCAGGTTATCAGAGTTGTTTTAGAGCCATAGAACCAGTTCAGCATATCTGCTTTAGAGGGAGAGAACCAGGTCAGCAGAGCTGCTTAAGAGCCAGAGAACCAGGTCAGCAGAGCTGCTCTAGAGCCAGAGACCCAGGTCAGCAGAGCTGCTCTAGAGCCAGAGAACCAGGTCAGCAGAGCTGCTGTAGAGCAGAGAACCAGGTCAGCAGAGCCATTGTAGAGCCAGAGAACCAGGTCAGCAGAGCTGCTCTAGAGCCAGAGAACTAGGTCAGCAGAGCTGCTGTAGAGCCAGAGAACCATGTCAGCAGAGCCGCTCTAGAGCCACAGAACCAGGTCAGCAGAGCTGCTCTAGAGCCAGAGAACCAGGCCAACAGATCCACTGCAGAGCCAGAGAACCAGGTCAGCAGAGCTGCTGTAGAGCCAGAGAAAACAGGTCAGCAGAGCTGCTTTAGAGGGAGAAAACCAGGTCAGCAGAGATGCTTTAGAGCCAGAGAACCAGGTCAGCAGAGCTGCTTTAGAGGGAGAAAACGAGATCAGCAGAGATTTTCTAGAGCCAGAGAACCAGGTCAGCAGAGCTGCTTCAAAGCCAGAGAACCAGGTCAGCAGAGCTGCTTTAGAGCCATAGAATCAGGTCAGCAGAGCTGCTTCAAATCCAGAGAACCAGGTTATCAGAGCTGTTTTAGAGCCATAGAACCAGGTCAGCAGAGCTGCTTTAGAGGGAAAGAACCAAGTCAGCAGAGCTGGTTTAGAGCCAGAGAAACAGGTCAGCAGAGCTGCTTTAGAGCCAGAGAACCAGGTCAGCAGAGCTGCTCTAGATGCAGAGAACCAGGTCAGCAGAGCTGCTCTAGAGGCATAGAACAAGGTCAGCAGAGGTGTTATAGAGCCAGAGAAACCAGGTCAGCAGAGCTGCTTTAGAAGAAGAGAACCAGGTCAGCAGAGCTGCTTTAGAGCCATTGAACCAGGTCAGCAGAGCTGCTCTAGAGTCAGAGAACTAGGTCAGCAGAGCTGCTGTAGAGCCAGAGAACCAGGTCAGCAGAGCCGCTCTAGAGCCAGAGAACCAGGTCATCGGAGGTGCTTTAGAGCCAGAGAACCAGGTCAACAGAGCCGCTGTAGAGCCAGAGAACCAGGTCATCGGAGCTGCTTTAGAGCCAGTGAACCAGGTCAGAAGAGCCGCTTTTGATCCAGAGAACCAGGTCAGCAGAGCCGTTGTAGAGTAAGAGAACCAGGTCAGCAGAGCTGCTGTAGAGCCAGAGAAACCAGGTCTGCACAGCTGCTTTAGAGGGAGATAACCAGGTCAGCAGAGCTGCTTTAGAGGGAGAAAACCAGATCAGCAAAGCTTTTCTAGAGCCAGAGAACCAGGTCAGCAGAGCTGCTCCAGAGCCAGAGAACCAGGTCAGCAGAGCTGCTTTAGAGCCATAGAACCAGGTCAGCAGAGCTACTTTAGAGCCAGATAACCAGGTCATAAGACCTGCTTCAAAGCCAGACAACCAGATCAGCAGAGCCGCTTTAGAGCCATATAACCAGGCCAGCAGAGCTGCTTTAGAGGGAGAGAACCAGGTTAGCAGAGCTGCTCTAGAGGCAGAGAACCAGGTCAGTAGAGCTACTGTAGAGCCAGAGAAACCAGGTCAGCAGAGCTGCATTAGATGGAGAGGACCAGGCCAGCATAGCTGCGTTAGAACCAGAGAACTAGGTCCGCAGAGCTGCTCTAGAGGCAGAGAACCAGGTCAGCAGAGCTGCTGTAGAGCAGAGAACCAGTCAACAGAGCTGTTGTAGAGCCAGTGAACCAGGTCAGCAGAGATGCTCTAGAGCCAGAGAACTAGGTCAGCAGAGATGCTGTAGAGCCAGAAAACCATGTCAGCAGAGCCGCTCTAGAGCCACAGAACCAGGTCAGCAGAGCTGCTTCAGAGCCAGAGAACCAGGCCAACAGAGCTGCTCTAGAGCCAGAGACCCAGGTCAGCAGAGCTGCTCTAGAGCTAGTGAACCAGGTCAGCAGAACTGCTGTAGAGCAGAGAACCAGGTCAGCAGAGCCGTTGTAGAGCCAGAGAACCAGGTCAGCAGAGCTGCTCTAGAGCCAGAGAACTAGGTCAGCAGAGCTGCTGTAGAGCCAGAGAACCATATCAGCAGAGCCGCTCTAGAGCCACAGAACCAGGTCAGCAGAGCTGCTTTAGAGCCAGAGAACCAGGCCAACAAATCCACTGTAGAGTCAGAGAACCAGGTCAGTAGAGCTGCTCTAGAGCCAGAGAAACCAGGTCAGCAGAGCTGCTTTAGAGGGAGAGAACCAGGTCAGCAGAGATGCTTTAGAGCCAGAGAACCAGCTCAGCAGAGCTGCATTAGAGGGAGAAAACCAGATCAGCAGAGATTTTCTAGAGCCAGAGAACCAGGTCAGCAGAGCTACTTCAAAGCCAGAGAACCAGGTCAGCAGAGCTGCTTTAGAGCCATAGAATCAGGTCAGCAGAGCTGCTTCAAAGCCAGAGAACCAGGTTATCAGAGTTGTTTTAGAGCCATAGAACCAGGTCAGCAGAGCTGCTTTAGAGGGAGAGAACCAGGTCAGCAGAGCTGTTTTAGAGCCAGAGAAACAGGTCAGCAGAGCTGCTTTAGAGCCAGAGAACCAGGTCAGCAGAGCTGCTCTAGATGCAGAGAACCAGGTCAGCAGAGCTGCTCTAGAGGCAGAGAACAAGGTCAAAAGAGGTGTTATAGAGCCAGAGAAACCAGGTCAGCAGAGCTGCTTTAGAAGAAGGGAACCAGGTCAGCAGAGCTGCTTTAGAGCCAGAGAACCAGGTCAACAGAGCCGCTGTAGAGCCAGAGAACCAGGTCATCGGAGCTGCTTTAGAGCCAGTGAACCAGGTCAGCAGAGCCGCTTTAGATCCAGAGAACCAGGTCAGCAGAGCTGTTGTAGAGTAAGAGAACCAGGTCAGCAGAGCTGCTGTAGAGCCAGAGAAACCAGGTCTGCACAGCTGCTTTAGAGGGAGATAACCAGGTCAGCAGAGCTGCTTTAGAGGGAGAAAACCAGATCAGCAGAGCTTTTCTAGAGCCAGAGAACCAGGTCAGCAGAGCTGCTCCAGAGCCAGAGAACCAGGTCAGCAGAGCTACTGTAGAGCCAGAGAAACCAGGTCAGCAGAGCTGCATTAGATGGAGAGGACCAGGCCAGCAGAGCTGCGTTAGAACGAGAGAACTAGGTCTGCAGAGCTGCTCTAGAGGCAGAGAACCAGGTCAGCAGAGCTGCTGTAGAGCAGAGAACCAGTCAACAGAGCTGCTCTAGGGCCAGAGAACTAGGTCAGCAGAGATGCTGTAGAGCCAGAAAACCATGTCAGCAGAGCCGCTCTGAAGCCACAGAACCAGGTCAGCAGAGCTGCTTTAGAGCCAAAGAACCAGGTCAACAGAGCCGCTCTAGAGCCACAGAACCAGGTCAGCAGAGCTGCTTTAGAGCCAGAGAACCAGGCCAACAAATCCACTGTAGAGTCAGAGAACCAGGTCAGTAGAGCTGCTCTAGAGCCAGAGAAACCAGGTCAGCAGAGCTGCTTTAGAGGGAGAGAACCAGGTCAGCAGAGATGCTTTAGAGCCAGAGAACCAGCTCAGCAGAGCTGCATTAGAGGGAGAAAACCAGATCAGCAGAGATTTTCTAGAGCCAGAGAACCAGGTCAGCAGAGCTACTTCAAAGCCAGAGAACCAGGTCAGCAGAGCTGCTTTAGAGCCATAGAATCAGGTCAGCAGAGCTGCTTCAAAGCCAGAGAACCAGGTTATCAGAGTTCTTTTAGAGCCATAGAACCAGGTCAGCAGAGCTGCTTTAGAGGGAGAGAACCAGGTCAGCAGAGCTGTTTTAGAGCCAGAGAAACAGGTCAGCAGAGCTGCTTTAGAGCCAGAGAACCAGGTCAGCAGAGCTGCTCTAGATGCAGAGAACCAGGTCAGCAGAGCTGCTCTAGAGGCAGAGAACAAGGTCAAAAGAGGTGTTATAGAGCCAGAGAAACCAGGTCAGCAGAGCTGCTTTAGAAGAAGGGAACCAGGTCAGCAGAGCTGCTTTAGAGCCAGAGAACCAGGTCAACAGAGCCGCTGTAGAGCCAGAGAACCAGGTCATCGGAGCTGCTTTAGAGCCAGTGAACCAGGTCAGCAGAGCCGCTTTAGATCCAGAGAACCAGGTCAGCAGAGCTGTTGTAGAGTAAGAGAACCAGGTCAGCAGAGCTGCTGTAGAGCCAGAGAAACCAGGTCTGCACAGCTGCTTTAGAGGGAGATAACCAGGTCAGCAGAGCTGCTTTAGAGGGAGAAAACCAGATCAGCAGAGCTTTTCTAGAGCCAGAGAACCAGGTCAGCAGAGCTGCTCCAGAGCCAGAGAACCAGGTCAGCAGAGCTACTGTAGAGCCAGAGAAACCAGGTCAGCAGAGCTGCATTAGATGGAGAGGACCAGGCCAGCAGAGCTGCGTTAGAACGAGAGAACTAGGTCTGCAGAGCTGCTCTAGAGGCAGAGAACCAGGTCAGCAGAGCTGCTGTAGAGCAGAGAACCAGTCAACAGAGCTGCTCTAGGGCCAGAGAACTAGGTCAGCAGAGATGCTGTAGAGCCAGAAAACCATGTCAGCAGAGCCGCTCTGAAGCCACAGAACCAGGTCAGCAGAGCTGCTTTAGAGCCAAAGAACCAGGTCAACAGATCCACTGTAGAGCCAGAGAACCAGGTCAGCAGAGCTGCTGTAGAGCCAGAGAAACCAGGTCAGCAGAGCTGCTTTAGAGGGAGAGAACCAGGTCAGCAGAGATGCTTTAGAGCCAGAGAACCAGGTCAGCAGAGCTGCTTTAGAAGAAGAGAACCAGGTCAGCAGAGCTGCTTTAGAGCCAGAGAACCAGGTCAACAGAGCCGCTGTAGAGCCAGAGAACCAGGTCATCGGAGCTGCTTTACAGCCAGTGAACCAGGTCAGCAGAGCTGCTGTAGAGCCATAGAACCAGGTCAGCAGAGCTGCTGTATAGCCATAGAACCAGGTCAGCAGAGCCGTTGTAGTGCCAGAGAACCACGTCAGAAGAGCTGCTCTAGAGCCAGAGAACTAGGTCAGCAGAGCAGTTGTAGAGCCAGAGAACCAGGTCAGTAGAGCTGCTGTAGAGCCAGAGAAACCAGGTCAGCAGAGCTGCTTTAGAGGGAGAGAACCAGGTCAGCAGAGATGCTTTAGAGCCAGAGAACCAGGTCAGCAGAGCTGCTTTAGAGGGAGAAAACCAGATCAGCAGAGATTTTCTAGAGCCAGAGAACCAGGTCAGCAGAGCTGCTTCAAAGCCAGAGAGCCAGGTCAGCAGAGCTGCTTTAGAGCCATAGAATTAGGTCAGTAGAGCTGGTTCAAAGCCAGAGAATCAGGTTATCAGAGTTGTTTTAGAGCCATAGAACCAGGTCAGCAGAGCTGCTTTAGAGGGAGAGAACCAGGTCAGCAGAGCTGGTTTAGAGCCAGAGAAACAGGCCAGCAGAGCTGCTTTAGAGCCAGAGAACCAGGTCAGCAGAGCTACTCTAGATGCAGAGAACCAGGTCAGCAGAGCTGCTCTAGAGGCAGAGAACAAGGTCAGCAGGGGTGCTATAGAGCCAGAGAAACCAGGCCAGCAGAGCTGCTTTAGAAGAAGAGAACCAGGTCAGCAGAGCTGCTTTAGAGCCAGAGAACCAGGTCAGCAGACCTGCTCTAGAGCCAGAGAACTAGGTCAGCAGAGCTGCTGTAGAGCCAAAGAACCAGGTCAGCAGAGCCGCTCTAGAGCCAGAGAACCAGGTCATTGGAGCTGCTTTAGAGCCAGAGAATCAGGTCAACAGAGCCGCTGTAGAGACAGAGAACCAAGTCAGCAGAGCTGCTTTTGATCCAGAGAACCAGGTCAGCAGAGCCGTTGTAGAGTAGGAGAACCAGGTCAGCAGAGCTGCTGTAGAGCCAGAGAAACCAGGTCTGCACAGCTGCTTTAGAGGGAGATAACCAGGTCAGCAGAGCTGCTTTAGAGGGAGAAAACCAGATCAGCAGAGCTTTTCTATAGCCAGAGAACCAGGTCAGCAAAGCTGCTCCAGAGCCAGAGAACCAGGTCAGCAGAGCTGCTTTAGAGCCATAGAACCAGGTCAGCAGAGCTACTTTAGAGCCAGATAACCAGGTCATAAGACCTGTTTCAAAGCCAGACAACCAGATCAGCAGAGCCGCTTTAGAGCCATATAACCAGGCCAGCAGAGCTGCTTTAGAGGGATAGAACCAGGTCAGCAGAGCTGCTCTAGAGGCAGAGAACCAGGTCAGTAGAGCTACTGTAGAGCCAGAGAAACCAGGTCAGCAGAGCTGCATTAGATGGAGAGGACCAGGCCAGCATAGCTGCGTTAGAACCAGAGAACTAGGTCCGCAGAGCTGCTCTAGAGGCAGAGAACCAGGTCAGCAGAGCTGCTGTAGAGCAGAGAACCAGTCAACAGAGCTGTTGTAGAGCCAGTGAACCAGGTCAGCAGAGCTGCTCTAGAGCCAGAGAACTAGGTCAGCAGAGATGCTGTAGAGCCAGAAAACCATGTCAGCAGAGCCGCTCTAGAGCCACAGAACCAGGTCAGCAGAGCTGCTTTAGAGCCAGAGAACCAGGCCAACAGAGCTGCTCTAGAGCCAGAGACCCAGGTCAGCAGAGCTGCTCTAGAGCCAGTGAACCAGGTCAGCAGAACTGCTGTAGAGCAGAGAACCAGGTCAGCAGAGCCGTTGTAGAGCCAGAGAACCAGGTCAGCAGAGCTGCTCTAGAGCCAGAGAACTAGGTCAGCAGAGCTGCTGTAGAGCCAGAGAACCATATCAGCAGACCCGCTCTAGAGCCACAGAACCAGGTCAGCAGAGCTGCTTTAGAGCCAGAGAACCAGGCCAACAGATCCACTGTAGAGTCAGAGAACCAGGTCAGTAGAGCTGCTCTAGAGCCAGAGAAACCAGGTCAGCAGAGCTGCTTTAGAGGGAGAGAACCAGGTCAGCAGAGATGCTTTAGAGCCAGAGAACCAGCTCAACAGAGCTGCTTTAGAGGGAGAAAACCAGATCAGCAGAGATTTTCTAGAGCCAGAGAACCAGGTCAGCAGAGCTACTTCAAAGCCAGAGAACCAGGTTATCAGAGCTGCTGTAGAGCCAGAGAACCATATCAGCAGACCCGCTCTAGAGCCACAGAACCAGGTCAGCAGAGCTGCTTTAGAGCCAGAGAACCAGGCCAACAGATCCACTGTAGAGTCAGAGAACCAGGTCAGTAGAGCTGCTCTAGAGCCAGAGAAACCAGGTCAGCAGAGCTGCTTTAGAGGGAGAGAACCAGGTCAGCAGAGATGCTTTAGAGCCAGAGAACCAGCTCAGCAGAGCTGCTTTAGAGGGAGAAAACCAGATCAGCAGAGATTTTCTAGAGCCAGAGAACCAGGTCAGCAGAGCTACTTCAAAGCCAGAGAACCAGGTTATCAGAGTTGTTTTAGAGCCATAGAACCAGGTCAGCAGAGCTGCTTTAGAGGGAGAGAACCAGGTCAGCAGAGCTGGTTTAGAGCCAGAGAAACAGGTCAGCAGAGCTGCTTTAGAGCCAGAGAACCAGGTCAGCAGAGCTGCTCTAGATGCAGAGAACCAGGCCAGCAGAGCTGCTCTAGAGGCAGAGAACAAGGTCAAAAGAGGTGTTATAGAGCCAGAGAAACCAGGTCAGCAGAGCTGCTTTAGAAGAAGAGAACCAGGTCAGCAGAGCTGCTTTAGAGCCAGAGAACCAGGTCAACAGAGCCGCTGTAGAGCCAGAGAACCAGGTCATCGGAGCTGCTTTAGAGCCAGTGAACCAGGTCAGCAGAGCCGCTTTAGATCCAGAGAACCAGGTCAGCAGAGCCGTTGTAGAGTAAGAGAACCAGGTCAGCAGAGCTGCTGTAGAGCCAGAGAAACCAGGTCTGCACAGCTGCTTTAGAGGGAGATAACCAGGTCAGCAGAGCTGCTTTAGAGGGAGAAAACCAGATCAGCAGAGCTTTTCTAGAGCCAGAGAACCAGGTCAGCAGAGCTGCTCCAGAGCCAGAGAACCAGGTCAGCAGAGCTACTGTAGAGCCAGAGAAACCAGGTCAGCAGAGCTGCATTAGATGGAGAGGACCAGGCCAGCAGAGCTGCGTTAGAATGAGAGAACTAGGTCCGCAGAGCTGCTCTAGAGGCAGAGAACCAGGTCAGCAGAGCTGCTGTAGAGCAGAGAACCAGTCAACAGAGCTGCTCTAGGGCCAGAGAACTAGGTCAGCAGAGATGCTGTAGAGCCAGAAAACCATGTCAGAAGAGCCGCTCTAGAGCCACAGAACCAGGTCAGCAGAGCTGCTTTAGAGCCAAAGAACCAGGTCAACAGATCCACTGTAGAGCCAGAGAACCAGGTCTGCAGAGCTGCTCTAGAGCCAGAGAAACCAGGTCAGCAGAGCTGCTTTAGAGGGAGAGAACCAGGTCAGCAGAGATGCTTTAGAGCCAGAGAACCAGGTCAGCGGAGCTGCTTTAGAAGAAGAGAACCAGGTCAGCAGAGCTGCTTTAGAGTCAGAGAACCAGGTAAACAGAGCCGCTGTAGAGCCAGAGAACCAGGTAATCGGAGCTGCTTTAGAGCCAGTGAACCAGGTCAGCAGAGCTGCTGTAGGGCCATATAACCAGGTCAGCAGAGCTGCTGTAGAGCCATAGAACCAGGTCAGCAGAGCCGTTGTAGTGCCAGAGAACCACGTCAGAAGAGCTGCTCTAGAGCCAGAGAACTAGGTCAGCAGAGCAGTTGTAGAGCCAGAGAACCAGGTCAGTAGAGCTGCTGTAGAGCCAGAGAAACCAGGTCAGCAGAGCTGCTTTAGAGGGAGAGAACCAGGTCAGCAGAGATGCTTTAGAGCCAGAGAACCAGGTCAGCAGAGCTGCTTTAGAGGGAGAAAACCAGATCAGCAGAGATTTTTTAGAGCCAGAGAACCAGGTCAGCAGAGCTGCTTCAAAGCCAGAGAGCCAGGTCAGCAGAGCTGCTTTAGAGCCATAGAATCAGGTCAGTAGAGCTGCTTCAAAGCCAGAGAATCAGGTTATCAGAGTTGTTTTAGAGCCATAGAACCAGGTCAGCAGAGTTGCTTTAGAGGGAGAGAACCAGGTCAGCAGAGCTGGTTTAGAGCCAGAGAAACAGGCCAGCAGAGCTGCTTTAGAGCCAGAGAACCAGGTCAGCAGAGCTACTCTAGATGCAGAGAACCAGGTCAGCAGAGGTGCTCTAGAGGCAGAGAACAAGGTCAGCAGGGGTGCTATAGAGCCAGAGAAACCAGGCCAGCAGAGCTGCTTTAGAAGAAGAGAACCAGGTCAGCAGAGCTGCTTTAGAGCCAGAGAACCTGGTCAGCAGACCTGCTCTAGAGTTAGAGAACTAGGTCAGCAGAGATGCTGTAGAGCCAGAGAACCAGGTCAGCAGAGCCGCTCTAGAGCCAGAGAACCAGGTTATTGGAGCTGCTTTAGAGCCAGAGAATCAGGTCAACAGAGCCGCTGTAGAGACAGAGAACCAAGTCAGCAGAGCTGCTTTAGAGCCAGAGAACCAGGTCAGCAGAGCCGCTCTAGAGCCTAAGAACCAGGTCAGCAGAGCTGCTCCAGAGCCAGAGAACCAGGTCAGCAGAGCTGCTGTAGAGCAGAGAACCAGGTCAGCAGAGCTGCTCTAGAGCCAGAGAACTAGGTCAGCAGAGCTGCTGTAGAGCCAGAGAACCATGTCAGCAGAGCCGCTCTAGAGCCACAGAACCAGGTCAGCAGAGCAGCTCTAGAGCCACAGAACCAGGTCAGCAGAGCTGCTTTAGAGCCAGAGAACCAGGTCAACATATCCACTGTAGTGCCAGAGAACCAGGTCAGCAGAGCTGCTGTAGAGCCAGAGAAACCAGGTCAGCAGAGCTGCTTTAGAGGGAGAGAACCGGTTCAGCAGAGATGCTTTAGAGCCAGAGAACCAGGTCAGCAGAGCTGCTTTAGAGGGAGAAAACCAGATCAGCAGAGATTTTCTAGAGCCAGAGAACCAGGTTGTGAGAAGTTGGCCTGGCATATGCTGGTCACTAGTTATAGTGGCCACCTTGCACCAGTCCAATTCGACTCTCATGGTAGATAGGTTTAAGACAACCTTTTAAAGAAAGCTATCCTAGTGGTAGCTGTGGAGAGCAGCCTTCAGGCTAAGTCTCTGAGGAATGTAAAGCAGCTTGTTTTACCTTATAATCTCTTGAATTACTAAATGAAAAGGACACCACACAGGTATATATATCAAATATATATGTATTTATTTCTAGACACACTCTACTAATATCTTTATGAGATTAGAAGCCAGATACACATTCAAATGTCAACAGTTCTCAATAAATTAAGCACAAATATGGCTGGAACACTAGGGGCGTACCAGACCATATACTAAAAAAATGGTTTAACAAAGTCGACTTGCAAAATGACAAAACCTAGGACCTTGGGAATCACTGGGGCTTCACTACTGCAGTGTTAGCAGGTAAGTAACAAGCCCACGGGAGACGCGTGCAGTGTCTAAACACAGCCACGGGTTTCCTATAAGTTACAACGGAGCAAGTCGCGGTTTGTATTTTAAAGTTTTAGGGCACTTAGAAGAAGTCAACAAGCAAGCCACTTACACGGTAAGTATTTCGAGGGCCAACACACACTTGGGCACCGGAGTGCACGAGTTACCTCACCCAGGGAAGCCGGGTGCATAGGTGTCTTATGGTGTCTGGACGCAATGCTGTTTTCAATGGAGACCAATGAAGACTTGCTGCTTGAGACGACTGAAGAGGTGTCCACTGGAATCCGAGGGTGGATTAAAGATGAAGAGGACCTGAAAATTGAAGGGACAGTGTTCAAAGTAACTTGCCAGTGACCAGTGGCCAGCAGGATGGATGACCACAGATGTCGCGTCGCTTCAGGTCATCGATGGTGTTTTGTCTCTTCGCTCACGAGGTCCAGGAGGGATCAACGATGACCAGCAGCTGGATTCTGAGTATCCCACAATGTCTGCAGCTGATGACGGTGTCAGCAACCGGATTGGAGCCAACAAGCCTTGGCAACTGCAAGTCTTGTGTGGACTAAAGATAGTTGGTGATGCAGAACAACAAGGTCTGATGGACTTACCCAGCATGGGCAAGTGAGGGCAGGCCCGGAGCAACCAGGAGAGCCCTTGAAGTTGGTTAGAAAGTCTTCGAGGGAGTCACTAGCCAACGGGCAATTAACCATGAAGACACCTTCACAGGAAAAGTTTCACAGGAACCCACGGTCACTCGGGACGGGGTAGGCCGCTGATCTTGGAACAATACCTGCTAGGGACTAGGGCCACAAATGGTCCAAAGCACAAGTTCATAGAATGTTGTATAGGGTTTGCACTCGAAACCAGTACACGGTTCCCAGGTATTGCTGTTCCTCGTCACTCGTGGGGTCCAGATGCCACAGATTCACTGGGGACTCAAAATGGCCATCGAGAGGTTAGAAAATCTACTTCTGGGGCTGCAGGGACTTCAGACTCCGGCGGGAGCAGTGAAATTTGCAACTGTTGATTGAGGTTATAGGTGCCTGCCAAGCAGGGGAGTCACTCCTTGACTCCAACGGAGATTCTTCAGTCTTCCAGAGATAGTGGAACGTCGAAGGGCCAGGATTCTTCTTAGTAGAGCGTCGTCCAGGGTAATCTGAATTGCATTGGCAATGCTTGCTATCTTATAGTGAAGATAGGGGAGGGACTAGCTCTATGACCATCCCTCTAGGAGGGTCAGAGTAGTGGGTGGTTACACCCACTTCCCTTTGTCCAGTTTCATGCCAGAGCAGGGGCAGGTAGCCCCTGAACCGGTTTGAGCTGGTATATGTACAGAGGAGGCTACTGCTCCCCCAGTGCAGGACTTCAAAGCACTCTAAGAGTGCGCCCACCCAGCTCCAGTACACTAAATCCTGTCTGGGAGGTGGTGACACCTCCCTGTGACAGGATACCTTTTGTTGGGCTTCCTCCACTGCGAGTTTCGGTCAGCAGCAGGAGGGCAGCCCAGTGTCTGTGCTGGTGGCATCCATTTTGTGATGCCAGGGCTCTAGGAGATTTCTACCGTTTAGTACAGTGGGTACATGTCATCCCCTCTAGAAGGGTGGGATCATACTCCCACACCAGTTACTGGTGTGGGGGTATGATTCCAAGTTGTTTGACACCAAACACGACATGTTTTGATGCAGTCATTCCAAAGTTAGCATTTACCGCGAGGTTATAATGCACTTGAGAGCATATGGTTTAACCGCATCCACAAACAACAGCAGAGAATAGACTCTGCCAGCTGCAGAGGGGTCCTGCTCATGCAGAAGCACCCCCTCACATAGTAAACCAAGCACCCTGCCCTCAGGATTGATAGGTCCTGCAATAGGGGTGGCTGATAGGTTTATATGCGTGTGTATGGTGAGATATAGGAACCTATACCTCAGTGAGGAGTGCTAACACTACCTCACACAGGCTGCAGTAGCAGGCCTGTGGTGTCAGATTGAGAATGCTTCCCAGGGGTGGCATAATACATGCTGCAGCCCCTGGTAGACCTGTGAAGTACCAATGCCCTAGGTACCTAAGGTACCATATACTAGGGGCTCATAAGGTACCGCAGTATCCAATCACTAGTGCATCTAATATGCACACCAAGTTGTTTAGAGAGATCAGTGAGACTGGGGCCCTGATTAGCAGGGACCCAGCCAGACTATAGCCAGAAACCAGTGTATACATCAGAAAAAAAGTGGGGGCAACATAAGTGCAGATCCTACTCTCCTACACAGGTCAGCAGAGCTGCTTTAAAGCCAGAGAACCAGGTCAGCAGAGCTGCTCTAGAGGCAGAGAACAAGGTCAAAAGAGGTGTTATAGAGCCAGAGAAACCAGGTCAGCAGAGCTGCTTTAGAAGAAGAGAACCAGGTCAGCAGAGCTGCTTTAGAGCCAGAGAACCAGGTCAACAGAGCCGCTGTAGAGCCAGAGAACCAGGTCATCGGAGCTGCTTTAGAGCCAGTGAACCAGGTCAGCAGAGCCGCTTTAGATCCAGAGAACCAGGTCAGCAGAGCCGTTGTAGAGTAAGAGAACCAGGTCAGCAGAGCTGCTGTAGAGCCAGAGAAACCAGGTCTGCACAGCTGCTTTAGAGGGAGATAACCAGGTCAGCAGAGCTGCTTTAGAGGGAGAAAACCAGATCAGCAGAGCTTTTCTAGAGCCAGAGAACCAGGTCAGCAGAGCTGCTCCAGAGCCAGAGAACCAGGTCAGCAGAGCTACTGTAGAGCCAGAGAAACCAGGTCAGCAGAGCTGCATTAGATGGAGAGGACCAGGCCAGCAGAGCTGCGTTAGAATGAGAGAACTAGGTCCGCAGAGCTGCTCTAGAGGCAGAGAACCAGGTCAGCAGAGCTGCTGTAGAGCAGAGAACCAGTCAACAGAGCTGCTCTAGGGCCAGAGAACTAGGTCAGCAGAGATGCTGTAGAGCCAGAAAACCATGTCAGAAGAGCCGCTCTAGAGCCACAGAACCAGGTCAGCAGAGCTGCTTTAGAGCCAAAGAACCAGGTCAACAGATCCACTGTAGAGCCAGAGAACCAGGTCTGCAGAGCTGCTGTAGAGCCAGAGAAACCAGGTCAGCAGAGCTGCTTTAGAGGGAGAGAACCAGGTCAGCAGAGATGCTTTAGAGCCAGAGAACCAGGTCAGCGGAGCTGCTTTAGAAGAAGAGAACCAGGTCAGCAGAGCTGCTTTAGAGTCAGAGAACCAGGTAAACAGAGCCGCTGTAGAGTCAGAGAACCAGGTAATCGGAGCTGCTTTAGAGCCAGTGAACCAGGTCAGCAGAGCTGCTGTAGGGCCATATAACCAGGTCAGCAGAGCTGCTGTAGAGCCATAGAACCAGGTCAGCAGAGCCGTTGTAGTGCCAGAGAACCACGTCAGAAGAGCTGCTCTAGAGCCAGAGAACTAGGTCAGCAGAGCAGTTGTAGAGCCAGAGAACCAGGTCAGTAGAGCTGCTGTAGAGCCAGAGAAACCAGTTCAGCAGAGCTGCTTTAGAGGGAGAGAACCAGGTCAGCAGAGATGCTTTAGAGCCAGAGAACCAGGTCAGCAGAGCTGCTTTAGAGGGAGAAAACCAGATCAGCAGAGATTTTCTAGAGCCAGAGAACCAGGTCAGCAGAGCTGCTTCAAAGCCAGAGAGCCAGGTCAGCAGAGCTGCTTTAGAGCCATAGAATCAGGTCAGTAGAGCTGCTTCAAAGCCAGAGAATCAGGTTATCAGAGTTGTTTTAGAGCCATAGAACCAGGTCAGCAGAGTTGCTTTAGAGGGAGAGAACCAGGTCAGCAGAGCTGGTTTAGAGCCAGAGAAACAGGCCAGCAGAGCTGCTTTAGAGCCAGAGAACCAGGTCAGCAGAGCTACTCTAGATGCAGAGAACCAGGTCAGCAGAGGTGCTCTAGAGGCAGAGAACAAGGTCAGCAGGGGTGCTATAGAGCCAGAGAAACCAGGCCAGCAGAGCTGCTTTAGAAGAAGAGAACCAGGTCAGCAGAGCTGCTTTAGAGCCAGAGAACCTGGTCAGCAGACCTGCTCTAGAGTTAGAGAACTAGGTCAGCAGAGATGCTGTAGAGCCAGAGAACCAGGTCAGCAGAGCCGCTCTAGAGCCAGAGAACCAGGTTATTGGAGCTGCTTTAGAGCCAGAGAATCAGGTCAACAGAGCCGCTGTAGAGACAGAGAACCAAGTCAGCAGAGCTGCTTTAGAGCCAGAGAACCAGGTCAGCAGAGCCGCTCTAGAGCCTAAGAACCAGGTCAGCAGAGCTGCTCCAGAGCCAGAGAACCAGGTCAGCAGAGCTGCTGTAGAGCAGAGAACCAGGTCAGCAGAGCTGCTCTAGAGCCAGAGAACTAGGTCAGCAGAGCTGCTGTAGAGCCAGAGAACCATGTCAGCAGAGCCGCTCTAGAGCCACAGAACCAGGTCAGCAGAGCAGCTCTAGAGCCACAGAACCAGGTCAGCAGAGCTGCTTTAGAGCCAGAGAACCAGGTCAACATATCCACTGTAGTGCCAGAGAACCAGGTCAGCAGAGCTGCTGTAGAGCCAGAGAAACCAGGTCAGCAGAGCTGCTTTAGAGGGAGAGAACCGGTTCAGCAGAGATGCTTTAGAGCCAGAGAACCAGGTCAGCAGAGCTGCTTTAGAGGGAGAAAACCAGATCAGCAGAGATTTTCTAGAGCCAGAGAACCAGGTTGTGAGAAGTTGGCCTGGCATATGCTGGTCACTAGTTATAGTGGCCACCTTGCACCAGTCCAATTCGACTCTCATGGTAGATAGGTTTAAGACAACCTTTTAAAGAAAGCTATCCTAGTGGTAGCTGTGGAGAGCAGCCTTCAGGCTAAGTCTCTGAGGAATGTAAAGCAGCTTGTTTTACCTTATAATCTCTTGAATTACTAAATGAAAAGGACACCACACAGGTATATATATCAAATATATATGTATTTATTTCTAGACACACTCTACTAATATCTTTATGAGATTAGAAGCCAGATACACATTCAAATGTCAACAGTTCTCAATAAATTAAGCACAAATATGGCTGGAACACTAGGGGCGTACCAGACCATATACTAAAAAAATGGTTTAACAAAGTCGACTTGCAAAATGACAAAACCTAGGACCTTGGGAATCACTGGGGCTTCACTACTGCAGTGTTAGCAGGTAAGTAACAAGCCCACGGGAGACGCGTGCAGTGTCTAAACACAGCCACGGGTTTCCTATAAGTTACAACGGAGCAAGTCGCGGTTTGTATTTTAAAGTTTTAGGGCACTTAGAAGAAGTCAACAAGCAAGCCACTTACACGGTAAGTATTTCGAGGGCCAACACACACTTGGGCACCGGAGTGCACGAGTTACCTCACCCAGGGAAGCCGGGTGCATAGGTGTCTTTTGGTGTCTGGACGCAATGCTGTTTTCAATGGAGACCAATGAAGACTTGCTGCTTGAGACGACTGAAGAGGTGTCCACTGGAAT